>NW_004443956.1:821224-882122 GCF_000243295.1 Trichechus manatus latirostris
TGACATCATCCATTTCTGAAATCTTGTTGTTTATCTTTTGGATTTTTAATTGTTGTTTTTGTATAATTTCTAGTTGTGAATTTATTTTGGCATTTTGTTCCTGCATCATTTTTCTGAATTCTTCCAATTTTTTGTCTGTATTTTCCATGAATTTGTCTATTTTTTCCTCATGTTTGTCAGCTTTTTGCCTCAGTTCTCGGAAAATTCTGAGTATTAGAGATTTGAATTCCCTATCAGGTACTTCTACTGCATTTTCTTCCACAGGAGAGTCATCTGGTGTTTTAATTTGGACAGCTACTGGAACCATCCTGTACTGTTTTTGTAAATCTTTTGATATTGTCTGCTGTTTTCGGGGCATTCGGTAGTTATTTTTCTTGTTGATTGATTGTAGATTTGTTTGTTTTGTACCGGTTGTGTTTTGTCTCCCGCTGGATGCTCTGTGAGGCTGCTTTCTCGTACCCCTGTTTGCTGGTCTCCGATAGGAGTCCAAGATGGTGGATCCACGCTGCGTTAGCTGGTACAGGACCTCTGCATGAATCTCTCCTCGCTCTCCGTTCTCTGTCAGTTTTCTCACTCCATTTGGTGCTTGGCTGAGTTCTTTACCTCTTCATTTTATGTTTTAGGGTTTCAGGATTGTTGTATTCTCTGTTTGGCTTAGTTTTTCAGATCTTTGTTGTGGAGGGATGGCGTGGTGCTTCTGCCTAGAGGGCCATTTTGCCGGAACTCGCATTATTATTTTTTAGCACTTAAAATATATGGTGATTCATGACCCACCTAATACGTGAAAAGTGATTTTTAGAAGACAATGTTAACTAAAACTAATAGTTCTACCATAAGGTAAAATTTAACATGTTACTTTTAATTTAATCATCTTTAACGTAAAAACAAACAAACAAGAACAGCAACAAAATTAAGAATGACCAATCTATTCCTAGTGTTGAAATGCTTTATTATTCCTTTTGTGGAAGATCAACTGTTTTTGTTTTTTAATACAAATGTGTCTCTCTGACTACTATCTTCTGGACTGAATTGTTTTGTGAGTCAGTCTCTGAGTGGGTCTGGTAATTCAATCATACTATCTGCTTGTCAACTTGGGAAATTTCTGGCATGTAACTCCTTTCTGCAGGATAGTCAGTGCAAAGCGATACTCGGTGAATGAATGTTAACTCTTCAGTTTTATTTGTTTCACGGTATACCAGTCACTTTTTACGCCTGCAGACCTTATAGGTAGAACATTACTCTGGTTCTAATGCGTTTAGCATCAAGGTGGGCCCCTTTTGAAATGCATGAAGCTCAGCAGACTGGAGCTGGAGCCTCATTGTTGAGCTTTCATTAGGCAATGCTTTCTAGATGTCTTAGTTTTGTAAACTTTTGCCTTTTTTTCCTTTATTTTTGTGAGATAAGGCTTGCAAGCATGATTATGGCTTTCCTGTTTGTGATGGTTAGCGAGCTCTGATGGGTTTGCCTATGGCTATTAGATTTCTGACATTTCACAGTAATAAGAAACAAAATGAAACATATGAATGTAACTATAAACGTGGTTCCAAATCCCTCTGACTACTTTCTTCCTTTAGTCACTGAGTTACTAAATTACATATCGTTTGCTCTTTAAAGACAAATTATAAACAATTTCTTAGTTTAGTACCATTCTTCCTAGAACAGAGCATTAGTATACAGTCTTCTGCATCTTTTAGGAAAGAAGGAAAAAAAATAGTGACTTTATGTAAGAAGAGCACTAAAGAGGACTGAAAATTTCTGCCTCTTTTCATTGCTGACTCAGCACATGGCATCTGGGTAAACTCGTTAAGCTCCGAGAGTCCCAGCTTCTCTATAGGAAACATAAGGTTGATACCATTGAGCTACCGTAGCTACCTGAGTGGTGAGGATTAATGGGCCATGAACATGCTGTGCTTCTCTGAAGAACTGATCTGCTAATTATATAGTTTCACTGATATCTAACCAGGTATATTATTTATCTTACGTAAATTTCCATAGAAGTTAAAGAGGATAAGATAGAGACTCCCTAAAAGAATAAAAGACTCATGGATAATTTCAGACCATAAATTAAATAGTTCTTGTTAACACTATAGTGGCAACTATTTATAACCAGCAAATTCAAGGAAAGAGTAACACTCCTTAACATATTTAAGTTTGTTACATTACCAATTTTTTTCAAGTTTTATACATTTTAAATTTACAAAACTTGGTGTCACTGAAACAGAAATAAAGGGTTAGTGTTGATACAAAAATTGTTGGCTAAATATTTTCCAGGTATAGGTCATGTGATTATGTAAGAAGGAAAAAAAAAAGCAAAAGAAACTTTACACATTCTAAAATTCTATAACAAATCATACCTGGAATAAGTGTGGAAACAAATTAGTATATTCCAGCATAAATTAAAAAATATTCTCTATTTACAAAGAAAGCAACATTGATTTCAATTTTGGTGGCCTACTATTAGTCAGAATGATTGAAGGTATGTCAGTATACTTGTTAATGAAATATGATCAAGAAGTAGATTTAAAAAAAAAAAAACAAAAAACAAACTCCACTGCTACAGAATAAATTTGGAAATAACACTAAAAAAATTAATCTTCTGAGCAAATATAAATATTCATAACCAATTTAAAGTTTAAAGTCTATTTACTAACATTTAACTGAAGCATGTAAAAGGAAAAAAGTGGACTTTGAAGTCCAGAGATATCCATGTTCACATCCTCACTTTGTTAATTTCTAGTTTACAGTGACAGGCAAAACACTCAATTACCTTGGACCTCAGTTTCTATAACTAGATCAAGATACGAATGATGCTTTCTTGCCAAGGTTGTTTTAAGAACTAGAAATGAGTGTAAGACAGGGCTAGGGCCATTTTCTTAAAACCACTGTCTCCTCAAGACAGCACCTCACCCAGCCCATTTCCTGAAGTTGTTTTTCTCCTCAGAACTTCTTTGAAAAGAAACAGCCAACAGCTAGCTGGAACCAGCTGAAACGGGTCCTGCCCTCCATCTTGGCACTCCAGATAACCTTCAGCTCATTAACTGCCTCATGCATGGTAAATCTGTGCCCCTGGGTGAAGAGCTAACATGCTAATGAACAAAAATGGCTAACTTCTTCCTGTGCAGGGAATCGAACCCAGGCCTTAGAAAACGCTTACTCATTCTGGAACGCTCCACGCCTGTGTGCTTGCCATTTTGTATTTTGTAACTGATCTTGCCTATATAAACCAGCTTCAGTAAGCTACCTGTGAGCAGTTTTGGAAGGCACTTAGTCCCAACTGTCTCCTTGCTTGGCCAGCCAATAGAGCTGCCTTTCATTCTCCCCAACTCAGTCTCTTTTTAGTCCCGGATGGAGTCCTGCCAAGCAGAACTGGGAGTTCCCAGCAACGGGTATATAAATGCCTAACAGTGCTTAATAAACAATCAGTATAACTTGTGGGTCATCTTTTTGATATAGATAATATTTAGGAGACTATACCTTAAAATATAGCAAAAGTTTTCAGTATTTTTTGAATGCTACAGAATCTACAGAACTGGTAGTAAAAGGGTTAGGAATCTGAAACTTCTGATTAATTCAATCTATATTATCTTCCTTAAATCATACAACAATGTTAAACTCTATTTTACAACTGATCATTCTAATCACAATGATCATTATAATATTTATTGATGGTGACTCACAGATATATCTCATCCCCAAAACATATTTTGTTGTTCTTAAAAAACTACATTGTTCCCTGAGGGACCAAATTACTGGGCTGACGGCTGTGGGGACCATGGTCTCAGGAACATCTAGCTCAATTGGCACAACAGAGTTTATAAAGAAAATGTTCTACATTCTACTTTGGTGAGTAGCATCTGAGGTCTTAAACGCTTGTGAATGGCCATCTAAGATACTCCATTGGTCTCATCCCATCTAGAGCGAGGGAGAATGAAGGAAACCAAAGACACAAGGGAAAGATTAGTCCAAAGGACTAATGGACCACAACTACCACAGCCTCCACCAGACTGAGTCCAGCACAACTAGATGGTGCCCAGCTACCACTACCAACTGCTCTGACAGGGATCAGAATAGAGGGTCCCGGACAGAGCTGGAGAAAAATGTAGAACAAAATTATTACTCACAAAAAAAGACCAGACTTACTGGCCTGACAGAGGCTGGAGAAACTCTGAAAGTATGGCCCCTGGACACCCTTTTAGCTCAGTAATGATGTCACTCCTGAGGTTCACCCTTCAGCCAAAGATTAGATAGGCCCATAAAACAAAAAGAGACTAAAGGGCACACCAGTCCAGCAGCAAGGACTAGAAGGCAGGAGGGGACAGGAAAGCTGGTAATAGGGAACCCAAGGTCGAGAAGGGAGAGTGTTGACATATCGTGGGGTTCGTAACCAATGTCACAAAACAATATGTGTACTAATTGTTTAATGAGAAGCTAGTTTGTTTTGTAAACCTTCATCTAAAGTACAATTAAAAAAAAAACTATATTGTTCTATTATTGTACTTAGCATGCAGACCTAAAAGAAAAAATATAGAAAGCACATTGAGGAATACTTACCTCCCATTTTATAATCATTTCCTTGGGTTGAGAAGCTTGAACTCTTATGTTCTGTGGATTCTTGTCTGGAGCTGAAAAATTATAAGCATTAAAATTATTTTTCCCATTATATGGTAATATACAGGTAAATCATTATGTCATCCTCCACCCTACTTCCCCAAACTGATATTTAAATAACTTTGTTCATATTTATTACTTTGTATCTGATCTAGGTCCTAAAAATACATATAAAGTTTTTAAATAAATGTTTTATTTAAAGGAGTAATGTAATGTTCTTGAGTCCATTCAGAGGCATCTTGGAAGAAAAGCTTGGCAACCTACTTCTGGAAAAAAAAAAATCAGGCATTGAAAACCTCTGTGGAGCACAATTCTACTCTGACACACATGGGGTTGCCATCAGCCAAAGTTGACTTGAAGGCAACTGGTTAATGTAATCATAAAATATATTCCAGTGGATCAATTTTATTAGAAAGGACTAAGTATGGAGTCCAGTGCTAAATTCAGTTTATACAAAAATAACAAAATTATTTGATTTAGTTAGTACTTGTATTGCTATTTCTTTGTCCAAAAAGAGGATTATATCCTAGCATATTTATTTCACCCAGAAAAAAGAAAGAAAGAATATATGCTATGACCTCATAGATGGCCAGTGCCAATTTAGTAACAAATTTTAGCTCTGTTATTCTTGAGATGAATTTCTTTTTTTTTTTAAGTCTTGGGAATTTAGTTAGATGTTGAGATATAAAGATACACTAATCTATAAAAGCTAATGATGTTAGATAAATTAAAAATTTAACAAGGTGCCCTTAATGAGTCAGAAGATTTATTCCAGAAAGGTGAATCCTTGGCTTTCTATATACTGAGCTTCAGTTTAGGACTTACTTTACGATATCTAATTTAAACCGGATAGGTATCAGAAATTACTCAGAGCAATGCTTGCTGGTATAATCACCCCTAATTCCCTGCTGTCTAACAAACATTTATGCAGTAATTATGAGACTGTATACTTTGAATAAAGAGCCCTGGTGGCACAGTGGTTAAAGCACTCGACTGCCAACCAATAGGTTGGTTGTTTGAACGCATGGCTCAGTGGGAAAAAGACGTGGCAGTCTACTTCGCTAAAGATTTACAGCTTTGGAAAGCCTACGGGACAGTTCTATTCTGCCCTTTAGGGTCTCCATGAGTCAGAATTGATTTGACGGCAGTGAGCTATACTTTCATATTTTGTGTTACTAGTTTACAGAATTTTTCAAGCTCTCTATTTGGGGACATTTAAAATCCTGCACCACTATCTCGATCTTTTTAATGTTTTTCATACATTCAAAGACGGAGCAAAACTTGAGCCCTGGTGGCACAGTGGTTAAGAGCTTGGCCGCTAACCAAAAGGTCGGCAGTTTGAATCCACCAGCCACTCCTTGGAAACCCTATGGGGCAGTTCTACTCCGTCCTATAGGGTCGTTATGAGTCGGAATTGACTCGACAATATTTTGTTAGAAACCTGATGTAAGAACCTACATACCTGCCGGAGGTGTTTCATGATGGTCTGATGGCTGGCTGGGCTGACTTCTCCCTACTTCATTCACAGCTATGACCCTGAACTGGTATGTCACATACGGAGCCAAAGACAACATGACCGTTGTTTCCTTTCCTTGGGCTCGAGTCAATTCCTCCCACCTTCCAGGTTCCTCTTTGTTTCCTTCAAATTCTACAATATACTCTGGCATTATGTACATGGGGGGAAAAAAAAAAACAGAATCTGTTAAGTATGTTTAAATTATATGAAGATTTATATACAATTTGACAGTTTAAAGGGGTGTTTAAGAGGGATAATCCACCAAAGGTGGTAAAATGGCTTTAATATTAATTTTGATGCTGTAATGTAAGTATAATGCCATCCCAAGTCTTCCCTACCGCTGATGTTGCTATTGTGGTCATCGCCAGCTTCCCAAGTGAGCCGAACACTCCTGTTCTGTCTTTCAGACAAGAGAAGGTTTTCTGGTGGATCCGGGATATCTAATGAAAGACAAAGGTAAGGAAAATGTAGATCATTGCCTTTGTTTACCTGATTCCCTCACTTAGCCATGTTGCCAGCCATCTTTCCTCTCCAAGGTCTACGTCTCCACTCTGAGTTGTCCACATCTTACCAGCCCTTCTGGTTCTTTTTCAAATGCAGATTTTTTTCACATCTATTTCCCAGTTGGAGGTATTATCTCCCTCTATGCACAAGAGAGTTCTCAAAAGGCCATCCTTGACAACGGGCACCAGGGTTTTTTAGGGGTGGTCATTAACAATGATGATTCCTAGGCCCTGGCTTACTGAATGAGTTGGGCCCAGGAACCTGCATTCCTAAACCATTCTCTAAGGGAAGACGACGTACACTCAAGTTTGAGAATCATGATCTATATCAAATGGACCACTTACTTTCTTCCATCTGGTATGCTTACTTATACGCCTAATTCTTTTCCTATATGTGACTAAGCACATCTTCCAGGGTAAAGACCCGATTTTATTAATCTTTGCATTATCCACAATGCTTTGCACATAAATGTTTTGTGACCAAATGAGTAAGTGAAAAATATACTATCACTTCAGTCATGCATATAATTATCATATTAGAGCAATAAAATGAGGTCCTACAGTTATAGAAAAATAAGACAGAGCACATGATGTCAGTCTTTTTTTCTGCAACTGCTTCGAATTTTTATTATAATTTATAACAAAGAAGTCTCAGTATATTCTAGTAACTTCTATACTCTCTTGGCTTTGAGTTCTGAAAAAGAGTAGGAAGACCGTGTATTTTGGAAGAGGAGGTTTGGCACTGAGGAATGTTGTGACAGAAACTAGAAAGTTGAATAGGAGGTGACAAATTTTAAGAGTATCAAAGTACAGGGAAATTACTGCTTTTAAAATAAAAGAAACAGTAAAAAGAAATCTCTCTAATGGTCCTTACTTTCAAAATTTGGTTTGAATTCTCTCAAGTATTCTACAGCATTGATCTTTTCTCAGAGAAAGCAATGAACGTATTATCTAATGCGGCCTTTCAATGGGTGCTTTCTTCTCTAGTGGAGAGCAACATGTACTGCACCTGTTAAATGTTTGCCAATAACTGGAAATTTACAACGATAAAAAACAAACATTGTTTTCAATTCATAAGGGAACATGCCTATTTTTAAAATGCCGTTGGTGACTGTGTCCAAACTTCAGGGACTTAAGTTATTTCATCAACAGATTACAGAATCTCTGAGTTCCGAAACTTCGGTTTCTCTTCAGCACTACTAAAAGCCCACTCGTTTCTGGAGGTTCCTGAAGCAAACAGAGCAGCGGGTTGCATCTGAGATTAAAACCTGGTCCCTCTGACATGAAAAGGAATCAAACTGAGCTAGGGTTGATGGACTTGCAGCTGAGACTTAAAAGACTGACACTCTCAAAGGAAGTCCATGTGAAGACTGCTGAGTAACTTCGATTTAAAATGGGTCAAGAATATGCTTTTACAAATGGTTTTCCAGGAAAAAAAATAAGTCTTTTAGAAGTTACACACGGGTCTATAATCATTTGTTACTATCAGTTCATAAGATATGCTTTTTTAAACCAGAGATTGACCTAAACTATTAGAAAACAGTGACTAAGAAAATGCAGACTATTTCATAGAATATTCTTTAAAAATGGTCTATTTTTATTCTGGTGGAAGCAGTGGTTAAGAGCGACAGCTGTTAACCAAAAGATCAGCAGTTCAAATCCACCAGCCACTTCTTGGAAACCCTATGGGTCAGTTCTACTCTGCTCTGTAGGGTTGCTATGAGTTGGAATCGACTCAATATCACATAACAACGATTCTAAAAAAATGGTAGATTCGTTTATACATAAGCAGTGTATAATCATAGCCAATACTTATTTAAAATTACCAAAACTAAGTGGTTCTAGAAGATGGCAGCTTAATCACAAGACTGAAATTTAGAAATTGAGCACCAAGTGGTAAGGAGCCCAGCCCCTTTGCTGCCTGTCACTGCTCAAATACTCAGGGACAAAATCCAGGAATTCTGATACTTATTCCTACATTCATGGTGCCTGCAATAAATTTGAATTTACCTAAGGTCAATCTGGTTGGAATAATTACTAAAGGGTTAAGCCTTTCTGCTTTTAGAGCCCTGGAGAAACTTAAATTCCTTATGGCCAAATATGTTGCCAAAAGTTACATCCCTTTTGAGCAAAGTGTATACCTTCTACACAACTAGAAACTGCTTCTCTTTTTTGAGAGCCCAATATGGTGGCCATTTGCTTTACTTAAGGAGATCAGCCTGTTTACCTATTTTTCACCTACCTTCTGAGGTAGGAACCTCAGAAGAAACTCTCATTCTTTTTCCTTCAGTCTTTACTGAGCGACCTACCCATGGACCCTAGCAGGCAGAGTTCTAAAGATATGAATGCCTGTTAATAAGAACGACCTAGACAGATAACAGGAGCCTGGATGGTGCAAATGGTCTGCAATCAGCTACTAACCTAAAGATTGGTGGTTTGAATTCACCAGCATCTCTGTGGAAAAAGCTCTAACAAACTGCTTCCACAAAGATTACAACCAAGAAAACCCTATGGAGCAGTTCTACTCTGTAATACATGGGGTTACCATTAGTCAGAATCAACTCAATGGCAACAAGTTAGGGTTGGTTTAGACATATGACATATGGATAAAGGAGCTTAGGCAAATCATCTAGCTGAAGGAGAACGGAAATGGTGCTCACTGATACAAAGTTAAAGGAGGAAATAAGAGAAAACTGTAAAAATGTCCGTATCAGTCAGGGTCCCAGCAAGAAATAAATAGCTTACTCACTTTGGGATATCTCAAATTGTTTTTAATAAAGAACTCTTTAAGACAGTATGGACAAGGTATCAGAAAGAAAGAAAAAAACTTGAAATACTGGTGGTGGGGAAGCAGTGACTCGGATCACACTGGAGAGCACTGTGTGGGGAGTCTCCTTGAGAGAATCAGTGACTTTTGGAAGAGGAACATTGACCTTTGGCAGAGGGACATCGATCTCTGGCAGAGGGACATCAACCTTTGGCAGAGGGACATCAACCTTTGGCAGAGGGACATTGACTTTTGGCAGAGGGACATCGACCCTTGGCAAAAGGACAATGACCTTTGGCAGAGGGATATCGCCAGCCTGGAAGGAGGGAGGAGTGAGTACAAACACTCTCCAAACCCCTCTCCTCTACTGCCTGGACTCCCCTCTGGCTGAACCAAAGGAAAGCTAGAGGGCAAGTAGTTTGCTGATGATGTCCTTACAGGTCAGCTTTCCAGGTCAGAGAGCTGGATGGAGAGGAACTCTAGAATGGAAAATGGAAGATATCCAGCAGACCGTCTAACAGTTAAAACATTGGTGATTTGAAAGGTAATTGCATTGTTTACACTAGTGAAGTGCGCACATTGGTTCTAATTTGCATTTTTATTAAAAAAAAAATTCAAAGGCATTCCTTTATAGAACCCTTGAAGTCCTCCCTAGCCTTCCTGGAACCTCGGGAGTTAAGCCTTTGTTTCTGAGTTAGAGCACGACCCCTTTTCCACCACCACAGGCCCCCCATCCTGACCCTCCACTCCAGCCCACTTCTATCACTTGACCCTATTCCTCTGCACACTAGGAAAGGTGGCTCAGCGCTCTTGTAACTCAAGCCAGCTTCACTTTTCTCTCTGCCGAGAGCTTTGCTTACCTCCCAATTCTACTGACAACCTTACTCATACAGAGGAAAGCAATTAAGCATGAATTAAGTTCTTTAAAACGAGAAGACAAGAAAATATGTGAAAGTGGGTCCACTTTTTAAATGAAAAAATCAACCGGCAACATACATGCAGGGGCTCAAATTAAATAATCATCATGTTAATCCCATAGGAAGAATGGAATTTAATCTGTCATGGAGAAGAAAGAAACAGATTTCTCATTGTTATGCACTTACCAAGGACAGTTACTTGGGTTATATCAGCAGTGCTATCTAGAGCAGTTTGAGCCAAGCAGACGTAAACACCTTGGTCCTCTAAAGTGACATTAGATATGGTCAGATTAGCTCCATCAATAATTATCCTATTAGAAAAAAAATGAGTATATGATGAGGATGAAAATAACAGAAACAAACACCTAGAAAACAATCTGTTTAAAAATGTATATTCCCACAGAAAGCAATTTGAGCAGAAGTGAAAAGAAAAACTTCACTTAATGCAGTTTTTTAGAAAACGCCAGAGATGCAAAGTAGAGATAAAGTTTCATTCAGGTGTATGCAAATGTTTCCATAGCCATGAAAGGGACCATGATTTTTTAACTAAAATTATAAAATCCAACCATCTGTGATGCCTAGGTCATCGATGGAACTGTGCGTGTTGTCTGATGTGCCTAAAGAACGTATATAGTACCTTACAACAGCTGAGATTTATTTGAATCATTTTCAAGATATGTTTATATCCTACATAAGGAGTCCTGGTTGTGCAGTGGTTAAGCACTTGGCTGCTAAGCAAAAGGTTGGCAGTTCGGACCAACCAGCCTCTCTGGAGGAGAAAGATGCGGCAATCTGCCTCCATAAAGATTTCAGCCTTGAAACCCTATACTGGGGTTTCTACTCTGTACTGTGGTGGCTATGAGTCAAAATCAACTCAATGGCAGTGGCGTGACTAGGGTTGGTGTCACCCAGTGAGGTAACTCATGGTGTCACCCTCCCCATGGACGTCCTCCAGTACCAGACCATTCAGAATACTTAGTAATGTTTTTTGTACTACTGTTACTCATAAATTGTAATTCTCACATATCATTCCTTTTTCTTTATTTCTACTTCATTCTCAAAAAAGTTATTGATATAGGTTCACAAATACTAATATTGTAGCTAAAACATCAGAAAATTTGAGAAAATGAGCGACTATGAGAACTCTGGCAGCAACCAAAACAACAGCGCGTGCAGAGGAAACCACGTGATTCGAAGCGTCATTGTAACTGGGTAATAATTATAGCTGTGACCGGAGTGCATTAGAAGGTTCAAAAAGTAAATTAGTATAGAGTTTTAGCATTGTAGGTATATTGGTACATGTAAACTGGGCTTATGAAAAATGTTTTTGTTGTTACAACTAACTACAGGGATATTTTTATAGACAGTCATTTTGGTGTCACCCCCTCTGACAATGTCACCCAGTGTGGTCCTCACCCTCAGCACCACCCTAGTGAGGCCACTGCTTGACAGCAATGGGTTTGTTTTGGTTTGCTATCCTACATAGGATCAACTGAGATGCTTGCTACGAAGGCAGATTGCTGCGCCCCACTCCAGAACTACAGAATCAGAATATCTGAGATGGAGTCAGCTAATCTCTATTTTTAACAAGCTTCCTTGGTTCCCTAAATAGCATGCACGTTAAGATCTGGTGACAATTAAAGTATGTGATTTATCTGAACAGTAGATGGCAGTCTTGCACTTCTTTCGGCAAAACATTTGCTACTAGCTTTTTAAACAATGGTTCTGTTGCAAATTTATAACCAGATTTACTACGTGAACGTTGGTTTTTCATGAAGAAATACCCTTGACACTACACCTATGTATTGTTAACACAGTTATTCAATTATTTTTTTTGTAAAGTCCGTTAAATTTAAAATATATTCACAGCAGCTTGCTACGTAGTTGAAGTAATTTAAATGTTATCATTGTGAGGAGGGGAAACTGATACAATAGAGCTTTTTAAATGATACTTCTTATCAACTGCTTAGAAGTTTGAATTATAGAAAACCACTTCAAAGTGTAGTAAAGTCAAACACTTTTTTATGTAGACAGAGTCAACCTCTTATTCCTACACCAATTACTGAAAGATTTACCAATTGATATTACCTGGAGTCAAGAGCCTCACTATAATTCTTGACTGATAAAGCTTTGATGCAATTTAATTTCTCAGTTCATGTTAGTTATGTGTCCATTTGACATAATATCAGCATAATGGATGCAATGACAATTTTTGAAAAATTTACCTTCTTTGATGAAGTGCTACAGTCGAATTACCTCGACACCTTCAGACAAGGCCATTTGTGCCATGCACAAAGCCACTATAGCCACGAGGCCCCCATGGGAGCCATCCTCACAATCATTCCTATGTTTGAGGTCACTGTTGCAGCCACTGTGTCAGTCCATCTCATTGAGGGTCTTCCTCTTTTTCACTGACTTCACTAAGCATGATGTCCTTCTCCAGGGACTGGTCCCTCCTGATAACATGTCCAAAGTATGCGAGACAAAGTCTTGCCATCCTTGCTTCCAAGGAGCATTCTGGCTGTACTTCTTCTGAGACAGATTTGTTCTTTCTTCTGGCAGTCCATGGTATATCCAATATTCTTGGTCAACATCATAATTCAAAGCATCAATTCTTCTTCAGTCTTCCTTATTCATTGTCCAGCTATTGCAGGGATATGAGGCGACTGAAAACACCATGGCTTGGGTCAGGCACACCTTAGTACTTAAAGTGACACCTTGTTTTTTTAGCCCTTTAAAGAGGTCTTTTGCAACAGATTGCAATGTGTCATTTGATTTCTCGACTGCTGCTTCCATGGGCGTTAGTTGTGGATCCAAGTAAAACAGAATCCTTGACAACTTCAATCTTTTCTCCATTTATCATGATGTTGCTTATAGGTCTAGTTGTGGGGATTTTTGTTTTCTTTACATTGAGGTGTAATCCATACTGAAGACCATAGAGTTTTCAATATTGCAACTTGAGGCTTTAATTTTTTCTTCAGTTCTTGTCAGCTTGAGAAATGCCGAGTGTGTTCTTCCGTTTTGGTTTTCTAACTTCAGGTCTTCGCACATTTCATCATAATACTTTACTTTGTCTTCTTGAGACGCCCTATGAAATCTTCTGTTCAGCTATTTTACTTCATCATTTCTTCCACTCGCTTTAGCTACTCTGCATTCAAGAGCAAGTTTCAGAGTCTCTTCTGACATCCATTTTAATATTTTCTTTCTTTCCCATCTTTTTAAAGACCTTTTGCTTTATTCATGTATGATGTCCTTGATGTCATCCCACATCTCGTCTGGTCTTCAGTCATTAGTGTTCAGTGCCTCAAACCTATTTTATATATGGTCTCTAAATTCAGATGGGATATACTCAAGGTCGTACTTTGGCTCTGGTGTATTTGTTTTAATTTTCTTCAGCTTCCTAGATTCATACTTCATCCATTCCATGTTCTGATTATTAATGGATGTTTGCAGCTGTGTTTTTTTAGTTTGAGTCGTGGCTCATCAGCAAATGAAGGTCCCAAAAGCTTTACTCCATCCACGTCATTAAGGTTTACTCTACTTTGAGACAGCAGCTCTTCCTCAGTTGTGTTTTGAGTGCCTTCCACCTCAGGGGCTCATCTTCCAGCACTATATCAGACAATGTTCTACTGTTATTCATAAGGTTTTCACTGGCCATTTTTTTAAGAAGCAGATAGCCAAGTCCTTTTTCCTAGTCTGTCTTAATCTGGAAGCTCTGCTGAAATCTGTCCACCATGGTTCACTACATTGTTCACTACAAATTAGTAAGTAACCCCTTGTTTACCTTGCTTATTGGGTCATCTGTCTCTTTCAGGGATGTAAATTCAAAAACTTACATTTTTAAATATAGGCAGGTGCTGTGAGGTTGGGAGAGAGTCAGATGCCAGCCACATCTAATAGCAGAACCTTTGATGTGGTGAAAAAATGTGAAATTGCTCACTCCAGATGACCTGGTAAGCAAGGTAAGCATCATTCTTACCTTGCCTATTGGATAATCCATCCCTGATAATAAGTCTAGTGGATTCTGCTTAAGGAGCCCTGGTGGTGCAATGGTTAAGTGCTCGGCTATCCACCAAAAGTTTGGTGGTCCGCACCAACCCAGTGGCTCCACAGGAGAAAGACCTGGCGATCTGTTCCCATAAGTATTACAGCCTAGAAAACCCTATGTGGCAGACCTACTTTGACACATGTGATCACTACGAGTCAAAATTGATTCACTGGCACTCAACAGAACAGAAGACAACACAACAGGATTCTGCTTGAAGAAGTCCTATTGTTTCTATTCTCAAGGAATTCTGTTTCATGTCCATTCCTACCCTCTCCTCCCAGTCTTTTCCTCTGTCTATACCTACCTAATTACCTCACCTGAGAAACCTATTGTTACCTTAACCTCTCACCTCCTTCATCTACAACATCCAACTTGCTAGTCCCTGACCCTTGTTAAGCATCTTTGTCTTCTTACTCCATTCCGTCTGTGGAATAGCCACATTTTGCTGAAGGCAGTATGCCAAAAGTGATTCTTTGGAGATCTGTGTTTGAGGCTTAATTCCACCAATTATTACCTGCATAATCTTGAAGAAAACATTGACCTTAATACACCACATCTAAAAAATAGAGGTAACAATAGTGTCTTTCTCTTCTAGAAACGTCAATGAGATAAAGCACATAGAGGGATTAGTGTATAGAGCCTGGCGTGGTATGTGCTTGAAAGGGGTTCTGACTCATAGCAACCCTACAGGACAGAGAGGACAGAGTAGAACTGCCCAGTAGGGTTTCCAAGGAGCAGCTGGTGGACCCAAACTGCTGACCTTTTGGTTAGCAGTCATAGGTCTTAACCACTGTGCCACCAGGGCTCCTAGCTAACAATATTAATCAAAAAATTTTATTCATTTCTGGCTTATCATTAATCACACTTCACATGGCAGATATTTCAATGCCCCCCAATTCCTGTCCCTCTTGCTCCTGCGTTTGAGCTAATTACATTAATTTCTGATTTGTTGGGAAGGGACCATTCATTATTATTTCTGCATCATCACTCCCCCATTCATTTGCTACCATTTCTAAGGGGAGGGTAAAAAAAAAAAAAAAAAAACAGCCCTTCCTTGGTGCCAAGGATAGAGCCCTCCAACTTGTGTTCTCAACATCCCTTTTTCCTGTTGCTGGTTGCTGATATGTTGTTAACACCTCTCTTCCTTGCTACTGAGTCCTCACTCTGCCTGCAGCCATGAGCAGTACCTGTTACATTTGTGAAGCACAGTACCAATTTTAAGAATGCTTTCATATCCCTGTCCCATTTCATTTTTCATAACAATAGTGTGTGGGCTATAACCACTTGCAGGTTAGAAATTCATAGAAAATTCCTTGGGGTCATTTCTGCCTACCTAAAGGTCAGCTGTGAGAATTAATAAGGGAAAGTGTGTATGGGAAGCACTAGCATAACATGGGGCACCCAGTGGGCATAATGGTCCAGAAACGTGGTTTCTCACACTTAGCACACATCCACACGTGCAGGGGGACAGGAAGGAAAAGAAGCAGGAGTTTTCTCTTCTTGGTGTTCTCTATGGTTCTACCCTTTGATTAGAAATTCAACCTCTTTTTAAGTAAAAGCTTCTTGTCCCCAGTCTATTGATAAGGAGGAGTTGTCCCAGGAGGAGGTGAGAAACAGGAGCTTACTGATGGTTCTCTAGAAATTTAGCAGATACTTATGATCTCGGTCCCTTGCCATATATTCAATGCCTGCTCTTGGCACCAGTCAAAGCTAGCCAGCAGCAGTCATGCCCAGCATTCCGACTCCTGAGGTCTCTGCTGAGCTAAGGTTACTGCCCTACCACCCACACCTTAGGGAAAATTGGGAGAACATCTGCAACAGTGCTCAGTCCACTCAGATAGCCAGAGGCTCATTTGAGTGTCAGCCCTGCATCCTGCAGAAACTGTAAAACTGGGTCATACAAAGAGGCAGGTTGGAGTTTCTGAGAGCAGGGTCCAAATATGTATATCACATCACTAACAGGACATGAGTCTCTGACTGTCTTCTTGGCTGCAGCCCAGAGGTCACATGATGACCCCAGATAACCAGGCAGTAGTGACAAGAGGGGGAGACCTGGGGGAAGCCCGAGTAGCTGACAGATCAATTGAGACCCAACCTAAGGTGGAAGACATGGTATCTGTGTTGTAACGTGTCACCTTAGGTACATATAACTAATCTCCTCTTGTTTCAGTGACAACTGGTTGCAATATATATGCTGCCTTTCCACAAACTTTTACATATGTATAGAAAGGAGGGGAAGAAATGAGTTAAGTACCAAGGCTTAGTACAGAGGTCTCACACACACACACACACACACACACACACACACATAGACACACACACAGAGACAGGGTCAGAAAGACTGGAGAAAGGAGTGGTAGGAATCATAACAGCTAAAATATACTGAGTACTTGGTATTTTCTAATTCACAACAACCCTGTGACAAAGGTAATTCTTGTTTAAATCAAAAATGATTTTATAAACAGTAAAAGTAAGGCAGAGAGAGATTAAGTAACTTCTCTAAGTTCATAGACCCAAGAAGTGACAGAGTAGGATTCAAACCCAGGTCATCTAAATCCAGAGTCCCTGCCCTTAACCAAGACACTATGCTGCCATCTCTTCTGAGGAGAATGTGTCCTATCTAAAGACCTTCAGGTTTATTTTAGTCATAATGATGAATAACAAAACATAACTGCTGGTGAGATTTTGCTCAAAGATGGTCAGTGTTTAACCCCTGCTTAGTAACAAGGCAAGAGCGAAGGAAGTGGGCACTGGTAAATGCCTTCCAAAGGCATAGTAGGCACTCAGTGAATATCGTTTTCTCTTTCTCTGATGTGCTTAATATTGTCTACTGCTACTCAGCATCTATTCACATTTTCTTGAACATTCTTTTCATATTACAGAGGCTGGAAGGTTCAAACTATACTTTGATTCTTATTTGTCATGAAGAATTTGGATAGGATTTGGATTCTGCCAAAGAGATGGCACTCCTGTGAGATTTGAAAGGTAGAACAGAAATGGACACCATTTTCTCTGGGGCAGAGAGGCAACAAGTGACTCTGGCAGCCATGAGAACTGGCCATGGCTGGACTCACCAGCAGCACCATTGGGGTGGATGTGGTGGCAGTGCCAGAAGCAGCTGCAGTTTCCAGACGTCTGGATTGCAGCTGCAGTGCCTGGTGATCATTAGCCAAAAGCTTAGTAAGCAGCCCCCTCTAAGCCTGGCTTCTTTACCCTTCCCATGGTTTTATAACCAGTCAAACTCATGCAATAAATCCTTTTCTGCCCCGAATGCTTACAGTGGTTTCTATTTTGTGCACTAACAGGATGCTGTTTTTGTTGTTGTGTGCCGCTGGGTTGATTCCGACTTGTAATGACCCTACAGGAGTGAGTACAATTGCCCCATAAGGTTTCCTGGGCTGAAATCTTCACGGGAACAGATCGCCAGGTCTTTTCTCTTATGGAGCAGCTGCTAGGTTTGATCTGCTGACCTTTTGATTAGCAGCCAAGTGCTTAAACATTGCACCCCCAGGGCTGTTTACAACAAGATGATACCCATTATAATAAAAGTCAGTAGCCAAACAAGATAAGCATTTGATAGAAAAGTTAAACAAGGCCACTGGATCACCCTTTGAATGTTGATTTGAAAACAAATTTTGCATTTTAATTGAGTGATAATATTTTTAGAACTTTTTTTTAATGCAGAATATTAATCTCATGCCAATATTATAATATATTTGACACTTTACTCACCTGCCATCTTCCGTGCCATTAATTTCAAAGGCTTCTCCATCTTTGCTCCAGGACAACTTCAAACTGTGTTTCAAATGTGAGTCACATTTGCTCTCACAATGTAATTCAAGCGTATGTGATTTGGGGACACGAGGATTCTTAGGAGAGAGTTGAAGTTTTGTGGCATCTGTTTTTATCAACAAAGATACTAGTTAGAACTGTAGAGCACAGCTTAGTTAGCTGTTAAGTGCCTGCAATTTTAATCAACCAAAACTGTCAACATAATCATCAAATCCTCTTACAGTGTTTGTCCCACTGTAATTTTCTAACATCATACACCATTACCATTTGCTTACCATTCAAGGATGGGCAACTGACAAATTCTGCGTGGAAGGATTAATTACAGGTGGTCCCCAACTCTGTCATAAGCCAGTTCTGACAGAAGTCGAATACCTCCTTTTTTTTAGTTTTCATTACTGTTGCCTTTTATTATCAGTATCTTTATAAATTTGATCTTTATTTGTTTTTACGAGTTGGAAGCACTACATATAAACTTACAGATATGATGACATCAACAAATTACACACTGCAACATTGTATGTAGTACATATTACTAATGATAAGATGTACAAAAAACAGACGGTCGTAAGTGTGGTTCATCGTAACTCGAATATATTGTAAGTTGGGGACTGCCTGTAATAGTTTAGCAATTCCCCCCACTACTTCCTGGACAAAGGGAGAAAGGAATGTGTGAGCTAACAAGTGGCTCTAACAGGTGAAAGTAATATAATTTCCCCTTGTTGTGCTTCTGGACATACGATCAAACCACCACAAAGAAAAAAGGAAAAGTAGTTGATTTTCTGTTAATATGTTTCTTGTTAATTCAGAAACCTGAGGTTAAATGGTGATGTCCCCTGCACAGGTTAATGATCAGTATGAAGGTGGGGAATTAGAAGGTAAGTTCCATGAAGGCAGGGCCTGTGCCTGTACTGCTTCCCTGCAGTATCCCCAGAGCCTAGGTAGGAGCCTGCGTTCGGTAGGCACTGTTAAATGCATGCAGTAGGCACTGTTGAGTGCATGCAGTAGGCATTGTTGAATGTATGCAGTAGGCATTGTTGAATGCATGCAGTAGACCTGTTGAATGAGTGACCGTGAGTGATAGTTTAAAATAAAAATAAACTATTACCAGCGACAATATGAAGCTAAAAGATTGGCACTATGACATCGAGAAAAATGTTTCCTTCATTATGATTGTTTCAAAACATAAAATCCTTCCTCTGTAACATCATTTTAAAAATAGATCTGTTTTACTCCAATGTGGCGCTTGGTGACCCTGTCAGAAGCCGCATGCATTAGCTCACCTCCAGTTTCTCAGTTGTGTTTTAATGTCTGCTATCTCCATGTTATTCTAGTGACTGAATAGAAGTGAAAGTGTTGGTAAAATTGATTATTTGGTATCCCAGACACAAAACTTGTAGAGGGCATTACATTTATCTAATTTTAAGCGAATTATGAAACATCGTAATTCTAAATTTAAAGTCAGGGATCGATTTAATAATAACAGGTATCATTTAACAAGCTCTTACCTATGTGCCAGGACTCTGCTAAGAAGTTTGCATTCATTGTGGCATTTTATAATTATAACAACTCTATGAATAATAATATTCCTATCTTCCGGAGAAGGTAACTTAAGGCTAAAAGGAAATTAAGTGAGGAGCCAGGGTTTCCTAATTCGTAAGAGCCTGAGTCAGGATTTGAACACAAGCCTGGCAGAGAGTAACGCTCATGCTCTAAATCACTACACTATAGACTCTTATTCAACTCCATTCTTGACATTACTATCTTTATATGCAAAAAATTGCATCCTTATAACCCTTCATTGTTATGATTCGTATACAGGCAGACCCTGAGTTACAAAGTCCAACTTATAGGCAACTCATACTTGCCCTTTAGTGTTATGTAAATTTGACCTCACTTTAAAATGATTGAACCAACCCCTACTGACAACAAACTCATCATCACAATCACCTTGCTGCATGTGCAGCTTTTAAATCATTGAAAAGGCTTTGAGCCTTTCCTTGCACTAAAGCCTATTAACCCATTGCTGTCGAGTCAGTTCCGACTCATAGCTACCCCCTAGGACAGAGTAGAACTGCCCCATAGGGTTTCCAAGGAGTGCCTGGTGGATTTGAGCTACCGACCTTTTGGTTTACAACTGTAGCTCTTGACCACTGTGGCCACCAGGGCTTGCACTAAGGTAAGACTAAATAAGAACCTGTGGACCTGTTTCGATTTACCTACAAATTCTTAAAGACACACTCAGGAGCGAATCTCGTTCATAACCCAGGGACTGCCTGTATATTCCTTACATATAAAATGGCTGTAAGAGCAGACTGAAAGTTCATGAACTTCTCCATCTATCTGGCCATCAGCTCACCATTTGAGCAGTTTTAAAGCCCACTTTGGGCCAGTCTTTGAGCTTCACGTTGTTGCTGCTTTGACCTTGGCTGAATTGCTTGACCTGGATTAGGTTAGCTTGTTTTTGTTTTGCTTGTTTTTAGCTTTTTGTAGTATAAAAAGAATCATCTTCACTGACTTTATAAGGACATTTTGAAATCTCTACATGACACTTAAAAATGCAGGGAGACCTAAGGGATAAAGAGACATGCTGAGCAAATGTTTATGTGCTTTGAAAATGTAGTCCATGGGGGTGGCATATTGGATGACTTAGTGGACAAAAAGAGTCAAATACTGTAAAATAATAAAAAACAAGACAGGAAGGAAGGGGAGAAGAAGAAAGGAAGAGAGACAGAGAAGAGAGAGAAATGGGACGCATATGATAATTCATGCAAAGTAAAAATAAAATAAAATTACTTCTAATATCCAAATTGGCTGTGACTGCAGTTTTTCCTTTAGCATTTTCTACCCAACAGGAATATGGCCCAGCATCGTCTTCTGTGGTTTTATTGATCTGTAATGTGCCATTTTCATGGATATAGTACCGTCTGCCTTCAAGGGGTTTCGCTTCATCCACCTTCTGCCTGTAGACATAGAAAGCATAAATCCGTTTGGAGAGTGACGGGATTGTATACTCTTTTTGAAACTGGCTGCTGATGTCATTCAAGCTAACCTCTTCTTCAGGGGCTTAGCAGACCTTATGAAAGATTCCACGGGGGTTTGGATTTTTCTCAAAATGGATCATGGGTGTATATCTTATCTACCTAACCAGACTGTGGCTAGAGGAAGTCTGGGTCCACGCTCTTTGCTTCAGCGGTATTTGTCATAGCAGTCAGCACCATTTTGCATCTGTCCT
This sequence comes from Trichechus manatus latirostris, assembly GCF_000243295.1. NCBI lineage: Eukaryota > Metazoa > Chordata > Mammalia > Sirenia > Trichechidae > Trichechus > Trichechus manatus. The sequence goes on from NW_004443956.1 coordinate 842,608, forward strand.
CTGAGCTTAATAAATACTTGCTGGCTTATCGATGGTGAACTCTTTAGTTAATGACTGCTTCAGGGTACTAAATGGAGAAGCTAGTAATTGAAAGAGATAATGAACCCTCCAAATCTCCTGCTGTTCTGGGAGAACATTGGTCATTCAGAAATATTACAGTCCAGGAAGTCTTACATGTCCTGTGGACATGGATTACATTTACCCTTATCACCTCCACAGTCCTTTTCTGCTACGTTCATCCATTTTCCGAGCATTTGCTGCCACAGCTTGACTTACACTGGAAATCTCACACAAGTGACTGCTGGAGCTTAAAAATGCCAAGGGCAAACTGAGGCTGCTGCTCCCACAGCATTTTCCAGGGCCAGGACTTGGGTGAGGCCAAGTGGGGCACTTACCTCAGATGCAAAATTTGAGGGAGAAGTGCCAAGAAGGTCAGTCATTAAGATAAATAATGGTTAATACAATATTTTTTTTAAATCAAAATTAATGCCAAAAATCCACAATGAACACACTATCAAAATTTTAAATAAAGACAGGCTACAACTCTGCACTGGCATGCCCTGTTTCCCTCTCCTTACCCAAACTAGGTGAACAGTTTATTAGTATAACTCAGTTTAACCAAGCTTCTCCAGTAAAAGAACCAATATGACAGATGCATATGACAATGTGTTCAGACTTATTACAGTAACAATACTTTGGAAATTAAAGTCAAAATAGATGATGGAAATGTTTTAAGCAATAAAAATCAAAATAGATACTGGAAACTTTTAAGCGTATATATTTGTAATTAAATACAAGTTTAGATAATTATTTAGATAGTCCCAAAACAACAACAATGACATTATGTATGACTTTAAATATTCCCAAAATGAAAAAAGAAATCCACATTTTAAATTGTCTTAGTAATCACTTCAATTCTTTGCTTCCCTGTTTTTAAACAGAAATAACTCTTGATACTTCCCCACATGAGAAAAATGTAGAAACTAAGCCAATGTTTCCGGGAAAGATAGGTAATTAAGTTTGCTATCTTACTTCTCAGAGGTTTTGAGTTCATGCAGCCACCGAACACAGCCTGTCAAATGATGGATGAAGAAACAAGGTGGACTCTACACCTGACACTCTCTTAAGAAAACTGTGTGCCAGCTTACCAGGACACTACGGCCTCAGGTGATGCAAAGAACTCGCAATGTAGGAAAGCACTGTACCCAACCATGGCCGCATAATTTTCTTCGTCTTCAGTTTGTATCAATGGGTGGATATCTATTTGCAAAGAATATAAATACAGTTTTAAACTTTCATGTAAGAAATAATACGTGCAAATGTCATTGTTCTACATCTTATCCACATTAATGCTATAAGAAAAGAAAGCAGCTTAATATTACAGAACACATTCTTAAATTAGAAAAGCATCCCAATTTAATTCATTTTTGCAAGTACAGTTTTAGTGCGAAGCCTAATACCCAAATGCATGCTGAACGGTGCTTTGATTTTTCCCCATGTTTTATGTGTCAAGAATTCAGCCAGTGCTTATGAGTATTACCTGGATCATTTTCCTTTAGAATAGCAGGTTAACAGTCTGCTCTCGGGTATGCTTACCTATAATATCAATATTGGCATTGGCAAGGATGGTCCCATGGACATTTGAGGCTTCACACTGGACCACAGAAGTCTGATTTGGTTGTAGGTTGGTAAAACTGATTTCCCTTGAGGAGATGAAGTTGCCAGCAAATAGATGATCTGAAAGAGATTAAAGAATGTCAGTTTGATAAAGAATAGGACATAAAATATTTATATGCCATTTATTAAACGTGTCACACAGTATTTATATTTTAAGACCAGTTTAGGGTGAATAATAGTGCATGAAAGCTGATTCTTTAGAATTCTGTAGGATCAACCATGGGTGTTTTTTTCTTCCAAACCCTTTAGGTTTGCGGTTTCAATTTCTTTCATCAAATTAATGTTGCTAAAATATCTGTTGGCCTCCAGCTCACTGTCTCCCACACCCATGCCCCCAAATAAGATTCCAGATTATCTGTTTAGCATTCAGGTCTCATTAAGAACTGAATCTCACTTCCAAAAAAAAAAAACCCCACTGCTGTGGAATCGATTTCAACTCACAGTGACCCTATAGGCTATAGGACAGAGTAGAACTGCCCCATAGGGTTTCCAAGGAGTCCCTGGTGGATTTGAACTGCCGACCTTTTGGTTAGCAGCTGAGCTCTTAACCACTGTGCCACTAGGGCTCCGAACTTCACTTACTCTTCTGAATTTCCATCCTGATACTGCCCATCACCAATAATGTGATCAACACTGCCTGACCCGTCCCAATGCAACAATATTGTCTGCTGTTCTCACGTTGACATCTTTGTTGCTCTGTTTCACTTCTCTGTCCTTCCATAATTTTTCTAGTCTTATACCTTTCATTTCAATTTTCTTGGTACATATATCACGTATTTCATTTTTCCAGGAAAACTAAGTCCTTCTTGAGAGCAGAGGTCAAGTTTTCTACTTTTTGGCTGTAAAACCTCCCCCTCTTTGGATCCATGTATACTTCTGGAAATACCTTTTGGAAGTGAGGAGCTCTAACATTTCTGGTTCATTTACTAAAGGGAAAAGAATTCTTTGGCACATGTGCTATCTCACTGACTGTTCAGAACCTGCTAGATCAGCATAAATATATTCATTGTAGCCCTGGTGGCACAGTGGTTAAGAGCTCAGCTGCTAACCAAAAGGTTGGCAGTTCGAATCCACCAGCCACTCCTTGGAAACCCAATGGAGCAGTTCTTCTCTGTCCAATAGGGTTTCTATGAGTTGGAATTGACTTGACAGCAATGGTTTTTTTTTTTTTTTTTTTTTTGGTTTAGAAGTAAGAAAGTTGGATGCCAGGGACTGCACATTCCATACGTTTCTATAACACTAAAAACAAGTGGTAGAAAGAAAAGCACATTACTTAGGAATATCAAGCGAGGGCAAATTCATTAAAATTTGTAGATTTAATAACATGACAAGATTACCAGTAAATCTAATTTATTTGTGCTTCCTGTGTCTCCATTACACAAAATAGAAACTATATGAAGTTTTAGAAGACATTAATTATTAGATATTTAATTAGAAGATTTTTTATTACATTTTTTTGCCCCTAGAGTCAAAAAAATACTTTTACACTTGACCATAAGCTTCAGGAGGGCAGGGCCTTTTCTGTGTGGTTGTACATGTGTCTCCAGCACCTAAAAAAAGGCTATTATGGAGGAGACATTCATAAATATTTGTTGGGATTACTGAAAAACAGCTACGGGGCAGGATTTTACTGCCAGTATATGTCTGTGCCATGGGAAGAAGATGTGGCAATCTGCTTCCATGAGATTTACAGCCTTGGAAACCCTATGGGGCAGTTCTACTCTGTCCTGCAGGATTGCCGTGAGTTGGAATCAACTCGACAGCAGTGGGTTTGGTTTTCGGTTTGATTATGTCTCTGTGGTAAGCAGAATAATGATGGACTGCCCAAAGAAGGTCCACGCCCTAATCCTCAAAACCTGTGACTATGTTAATTTACATGGTAAAAGGGACTTTGTAAGTATGGTTAAAATGAAAGGCATTGAGATGGGGAGATTATCCAGATAAATCCAATTTAATCCCATGGGTCCTTAAATTCAGAGAACCTTTCTTTCCCTGCTATAGTCAGAGGAAGATGTGAGTATGGATGAATGTCAGAAAGATGCATTGTTGCTGGCTTTGAAGATAGAGGAGGGGAGCCATGAGCCAAGGAATGTGGACAGCCTCTAGAAGCTGGAAAAGGTAAGGAAGTAGATTCTCTCTTAGACCTTCCAGAAATCCCTGGTACTCCCTGCTGCCGTGGATTGAATTGTGTCACCCAAATATGTGTGTCAACTTGGCTAGGCCATGATTCCCAGCATTGTGTGATTGTCCACCATTTTGTCATCTGATGTGATTTTCCTGTGTGTTGTAAATCCTGCCTCTATGTTGATGCTGTTGAGGTGGGATTAACAGAAGTTATGTTAATGAGGGAGGACTCAATCTGTAAGATTAGTTTGTGTCTTAAGTGAATCTCTTTTAAGATATAAAAGCGAGAAGCAAGTAGACAGGTAGGGGGACCTTATACCACCAAGAAACAAGAGCCAGGAGACTAGCACATCGTTTGGACCCGGGTCCCTGCACTGAGAAGCTCCTCAACCAGGGGAAGATTGATGACAAGGACCTTCCTCCAGAGCTGACAGAGAGAAAGCCTTCCCCTGGAGCTAATGCCCTGAATTTGGACTTCTAGCTTACTATACTGTGAGAGAATAAATTTCAGTTTGTTAAAGCCATCCACTTGTGTTATTTCTGTTGTAGCAGCACTAGATGACTAAGACACCAGCCAACACCTTGATTTAGCCCAAGGTGCCCTGTGTCAGATATATAACCTATGTTGTTGTTGTTAGGTGCCATGGAGTCTGTTCCGACTCATAGCAACCCTAGGTACAAGAGAACGAAACACTGCCCGGCCCTGCGTCATTCTCACAATCATTGTTATACTTGAGGAATAGTTCTAACCTACAGAACTACAATAATAAATTTGTGTTGTGTTGAGTCACTCTATTTGTGATAATTTGTTACAGTAACAATAGAAAACTATCACAATCCTTAGGACCATTTATTACCCATCTCTTGAGAATTCGCAAGGCTGAACTCTTAGAGACTGATGCAAAGGACTGGGAGTCTGATCTGATTCTTCACTCTTACCTGGCAGGCCCAGAGTTCCATGCCCTTTAGTGTTAACTCCATTATCCCCTTTACTTCTCCTTATACTGTCTGCCCCATGACAAGCTCTATATCAACACAATCCAAACACAACACCAAATCCATTGCCATCAATTCAGTTATGAGTCATAGTGACCCTGCAGGACAGAGTAGAACTGCCCCATAGGGTTTCCAAGGCTATAATCTTTACAGAAGCAGACTGTCACATCCTTCTCCCTCAGAGTGGCTGGTGGGTTCGAACTGCCGACATTTCAGTTAACAGACAGGCACTTAACCACTGCACCAGCAGGGCTCCTTCAGAGTATCACCAAAAGAAGAAATGAGACTATGGCCTCAAGTTTGAAATAAAAAGGAAATAAACGTTGCTCAAAGCTGCCTCTGGGCTAGGTGTGGAAATTGCCGAGTAATGCTGCCAACTGGCAAGGAGCAAGAGGGGCTCCCCAGGATTCAAGAAAGCCAGGTTCTTCATCAATGTCAAGCACAAACCACGCTAGTCCTGACATAATTCAGAAATTCTTTGTCAGTTTTGTCTTTGGTTAGCTCAATGGAAATTGATGTGCAAAATAGTGGGAAAATTTTCAGCTCTGGACTTAATAATTACTGGATCACTTCCAAGTCAAAATTTACTTGGTTTGGGTCCTCAAATAAGTCACCTAGTATCTCTAAGTCTCAGTTGCCACATCTGGAAACTAGAGAATGATAAAATCTATTTGGCAGTGCTGCTATGAGTTTCAGAAATATTGCGAGCGATGCATGCAAAGTATGTTAGACCTGCAAAAAATTATAGTAATCTGATTTAATTTTGAAATGTTACTGTATAAAGGGTATGCAATTTCTAGAACTATAAACTCAATTAGATTTCAAATCCTCTAGTCAACCCACTGTCATCCAACATCCCAACCTGTGAATGATTATGACCTGTTTGCAGGGAAGCCAGGTATATTAGTTTTCTAAGGCTAACACAACAAAATATCACAAAGTAGGTGGCTTATAAGAACAGAAATGTATTGTCTCACAGTTCTGGAGGCTAGGAGTCTGAATTAAGAGCATCAGCAGGACGATGCTCTCTGTCAGCTCTAGGGGAAGATTCTTCATAGTCTCTTTCAGCTTCTGGTTGTTGTTGTCAGGTGCCATCAAGTCAGTTCCGACTCATAGTGACCCTGTGTACAACAGAATGAAACACAGCCCGGTCTTGTGCCATTCTCACGATCATTGTTATGCTTAAGCCCATTGTTGCAGCCACTGTGTCAATCCATCTCCTTGAGGGTCTTCCTCTGTTTCAATGACAGTCTACTTTACCAAGCATGATGTCTTTCTCCAGGGACAGATCCTTCTTGATAACACGTCCAAAGTATGTGAGATGAAGTCTTGTCATCTTTGCTTCTAAGAAGCATTCTGGCTGTACTTCTTTCAAGACAGATTTGTTCATTTTTTTGGCAGTCCATGGTATATTCAATGTTCTTCACCAGCACCATAATTCAAAGGTATCAATTCTTCCATCTTCCTTATTCATTGTCCAGCTTTGACATGCATATACGAGGCAACTGAAAGCACCATGGCTTGGGTCATGCCACCTTAGTCTTCAAGGTGGCATCTTTGCTTTTTAACTCTTTAAAGAGGTCTTTTGCAGCAAATTTTCCCAACGCAATGCATCGTTTGATTTCTTGACTGCTGCTTCCATGGGTGTTGATTGTGGATCCAAGTAAAATTAAATCCTTGAGAACTTCAATCTTTTCTCCATTTATCATGATGTTGCTTATTGTTCCAGTTGTGAGGATTTTTGTTTTCTTTATGTTGAGGTGTAATCCATACTGAGGGCTGTAGTCTTTGATCTTCATCAGTAAGTGCTTCAAGTCCTCTTTACTTTCAGCAAGCATAGTTGTGTCATCTGCATAATGCAGGTTGCTAATGAGTTTTCCTTCAATCCTGATGCCCAGTTCTTCTTCATATAGTCCAGCTTCTCAGATTGTTTGCTCAGCATATAGATTGAACAAATTTGGTGAAAAGATACAACCCTGAGGCACACCTTTCCTGACTTTAAACCACACAATATCCCCTTGTTCTGTTCGAACGACTGCCTCTTGATCTATGTTCACGTCCCTCATGAGCACAATTAAGTGTTCTGGACTTCCCATTCCCATTACCAGCTTCTGGTAGCCCCAGGCATTCCTTGGCATTCTTTAGCTTGGCTTTACATGGCTGTCATCCCTGTGTGTGTGTATCTGTGTCTATTTCCCTCTTTTATAAGGGCAGTACTCCGATGGGAATAGGACCCACCCTATGCAGTATGACTGGCATTAACTTACCTGATAACACCTTCAAAGACCTTACTCCCAAACAAGGTCATGTTCATAAGTACCCAAGTTTAGGACTTCAACATATCTTTGGAGTAGGAGGGGAGACACAGTTCAATCCATAACACAAAGACAGCTGCAGTTAAGAGCTATGAAAAGAACACTGACCAAAGAGGTGGATTTGGCTTCTAGGTCTGCCAATATTTAGTTGGGCTATCTTCCATAGGAGCCCTGATGGCGTAGTGGTTAAGAACTTGGCTGTTAACCAAAAGGTCGGCAGTTTGAATCCACCAGTCGCTTCTTGGAAAACCTCTGGGGCAGTTTTAGTCTGTCCTATAGGATTGCTATGAGTCAGAATTGACTCAGCAGGAACAAGTTTTTGTTTTTTTTTTTTAAGAAAAAAAAATCTTCCATAAGTCTATTTTCATCCTTGACCTCCTCATCCACTGTTGGACCCTGTTGGGTCCACTGTTGGAGTAAATCCAGAATAACCCCTACCATTACCAACCTAGCACTCAGCCCCAGTGTCTTTCAGGCAGCCTCCTAACTGGTCTTCCTGCTTTCATCCTGGCCCTACACATAGTCAACTCTCTATACAGAGGCCAGAAGAATCCTCTGTTAAAATGTAAGATACATCATGTCATTCTTCTGCTCAAAACCCTTCAAGGGCTCCCAATCTTATTCACAAATAAAATTCAAAGACCCTGCTTGGACTCTCACAGTTGCATATGGTCTGTCCCTTTCACCTCCTAACAGACCTCGTCCCTTAGCACTCTCCCCTCCTCACTCACTCTACTTCAGCTGCACCTACCTCCTTGCTTTTGCTCAAACACACCAAATGCACCCGGGGTCTTTGTGCTCACTCTAAACCCTCCACCTTCACTGTTCTTTCACGAATATTTGCATGACTGACCCCTCTCCCACCTCCTTCAGGTTTATACTCAAAGGTGAATTACCAGAGAGCCTCACTATTATTATCTTAAAATAAAATAGTAAGCCTTGGTTCTGAACCTCAGTTACATTATACCCCCTATGTCACGGACTGCCAGAAGAATGAACAAGTCTGTCTTGGAAGAAGTACAGTCAGAGTGCTCCTTGGAAGCGAGAATGGTGAGACTTCATCTCATGTACTTTGGACATGAGGGACCAGTCCCTGGAGAAGGACATCATGCTTAGTAAGGTAGAGGGTCAGCAAAAAAGAGGAAGACCCTCTGTGAGATGGACTGACACAGTGGCTGCAACAATGGGCTCAAGCTTAACAACAATCGTGAGGATGGTGCAGGATGGGGCATCGTTTCATTCTGTTGTACACAGGGTCATTATGAGTTGGAACTGACTCGACAGCACCTAACAACACAACAATAAGAATAAGGAACCTTGGTGGCACCGATGGTTAAGCGGTCGGCTGCTAACCAAAAGACTGGAGGGTTGAAGCCACGCAGTGGCTCCATGAACAAAGACCTGGAATCTGCTTCTGTAAAGATTGCAGCCAAGAAAACCCTATGGGGCAGTTCACCTCTGTCACATGGGTCACTGTGAGTCAAAAATGACTGGACGGCACCTAACAACAACAATCCAGCTATCCAGCTATGTTCTACTTTACCACACCGCAGTATACATTTATGGGCTTACTTGTCTACTGACTGTCTCTGCCCACTAGAATATCAGCCCCAGGAGAGCAGGGATTTTATCTGTTTCATTTACTGCTGTATCCCAAGAATTAGCCCAATGTCTATTTATTGATGAGTGAACCTGTTAAATGAGAATAGTAATAGTTCCTTTAGAAGTTTTGAGGGGTTTTTTTGTGTGTGATTCAAAGCCATTTGTGAATGCCCTTCATATAGTGTCAAACACCATTCAAATATAAAATGTTATGATTTTATGTTTTCAGAGAATCAGCATTCCTTATTATAGCATCCTTAGTATTTTTTATAAACAACAAAAAGTTTTTATTTCCCTCTGATCTCCCTAAGGAGCCCTGGTGGCATAATGGTTAAGAGCTATGGCTGCTAACCAGATGGTTAGCAGTTTGAATCCACCAGCCACTCCTTGGAAACCCTATGGGGCAGTTCTACTCTGTCCTGTAGGGTTGCTATGAGTCGGAATGGACTTGACGGCAATGGGTGATCTCCCTAAAGCCTCATTTTTCAAATCTTATTCTGTTCTCTAAAGAGATGAGGATAAAGTTCCATAGTTGAAGGTATTAATGATGAGAGCTAAGGTTTCCCGAGTACTTGCTATGTGAAAACAATAACAAACAACATTTTGCGAGTGCTGTGTGGCAGTCCCTGTGCTGAGCATTCTCTGTGTACTGTTTCCTGAAATTCACATAAAACTCTCATCAGTAGGTGTTATTTTCATCCCCATTTCCCTGATGAGAAAACAAGTGGTAAGGGGTTCAGTAATACGCCCAGCCACACAGCTAGTAAGTGGTAGAGCCAGGATGCAATGTTATGCAGTCTGGCTGCAGAGTTCACAAACTTACCCATGATGCTTTAATAAACAAGGTGCTCTCCTAGGTGGTTTGCTATGTTTATCTCATTCAATCACAACCATTATCCTTGTTTTACAGTTGAAAAACTATGGCTTGAGGAGATTCATTAAAAAGCTCGACACCGTGCAGCTAGGAAGGTGCACAGTCCAGATGAGGCCCCAGGTCTGTGGGCCACCAGGACCCAGGGCAAGATAACAAATGGAAGCTACATACATGTGTCTCAATACCGTAAACACTCTAAATGGAGCTAAGCAATTGACAAATATTATGTGGCTTATCCTCCTACCTTAACAAATGCATTAAAAATGACCTGAGCTCTAGCTTCAAATTTAGTGGTGCAAACGGTTAAGTGCTCGACTATTAGCTGAAAGGTTGGTGGTTCGAACCCAGCCAAAGGCACTTTGGGAGACAGGCCTGGTGATCTGCTTCCAAAAGGTCACAGCTTTGAAAACTCTTTGGAGCACAATTCCACTATGCACACATGGGGTTACCATGACTTGGAATCGAGTTGATGGCAATTAACAACCACCACCTTAAAAAATACATTAAAAATGATCTGAGCTTTCAGTTCACATTTAGAATTTCTGGACTCTTGGGAGTTCTATGCTGGAAAATGGTGGAGAAGGGAGAGTAGCCCTCAGCCCTGGCCCATCTCTGCCTTTCCATCCACAGCCCATCTGGAGTGAGCTCAGAGACAGATGCACTGGTCTTGGATGGTCTAGAATGGGCAGGGAAGGGGAGGGCAGAGGTCCAGGTTTGGCATGTCTCTTGGCCCTATAGATTTCTCACATCATGGAATCAGGAATGCCCAAGGGTAGTTAGAGCAGGTCCCTGTAAGGCAGAGTTCAGGAAAGGGTCGCTGTTGTCTGGGTCTAGGCGAGGTACTGACCTCCAATTAGACTCTCAACCACTAGGCTATTTTACCTATTTCTTCTCAGGGAGAAGAAAAGCAGTTGGCTTCCCTCTTGATACGTCCTCTTTCGCTCAGTTGGTTTATTTATTTTTACCTCGTTTTCATATATAATTTTTATTATGGCCTAAGCCAGTAGACATTTTTTAATGGCTCTTCCATGAGTATCAAGTCTCAACAATGACATTACTTAAAAAGAGGCAATTTCTGATTCTCTGGTTAGATCAGTCTTGCCGAGTCCTGCCACGTCCCACCTACATTTTACACATAACTGGTGTCTGACCATTAACCATCCCATCAAACAACTGTCTAGAGCATCACATTATAATTAGCTTTGCCACTTACAGTCAGTGGCGCCATTCACTCTCCACTTGAGTGTGGGTTGAGGTTCTCCTTCGGCGTCACATATCAAGATATAGCTGCTCCCAGTGCTATACACGACACTCTGAGGTTTCTTTGTCCAGCGAGGAGGCTCTGGGAAGAAAATGAATAGTTCATCCGTTATTTCAACTATTTTTAAAGGTCCAAAAGTATTAAAGCCTGTATTTCTACTATACACCAGCAGATGGCAGTCACCATCAAGTGTTTCATAGCAGCTTTTTGATCAGCTTGCTCTACAAAACAAGGTGGCCCTTGTTTTTGTGTTGTATGGGGTGTGTGTGTACGTGCGCGCGCGTGTGTGTGCGCGCGTGCGTGCGTGGTGGGTCTTAGTATGTATAATAAAATCAACATACTAAAAATAGTTACCTGCAACCACTTTACTTAGCTACACAAATAGCCATCTCACTGACAGAAAATGAGGGAGGAGTAAGCAGATGGTAAGTTTATTTAGTGCTGGTTATATCTTATTTTCAGGCTGCGCTTGGCATCTAAAATGACCGATATTTAGTAAATACATTTTGAGAGGATCCCTGGTGGTGCAGTGCTTAGGAGCTCGGCTGCTAACCAAAAGGTCAGTAGTTCGAATCCACCAGCCACTCCTTGGAAACCCTATGGGGCGGTTCTACTCTATCCTATGGGGTTGCTATGAGTCAGAATCGACTCAACGGCAACACGTTTGTTGTTTTGTTTGTTTATATTTTGAGAATTATTTTATTGTTAATAAAAGTAATTAAAAATTTCAGCACTGATTTTAAATATTTCTTAATAATGACTTGTTAGCATTTACATATCTATATCTGCCTATCTATCTAATGCATTTGGAAAACATTATTTCCTAGAGATTTTATTTTTGGAAAGGGGAAGCGGGAAAGCGTAAAAATAACAGCTTTTCACCCTCAAAACAATAGAGGAAAAGCTACATTTAAATTACCTGACTCTTTCCATGCCCTTATGCTCCAATATTATAATTCTCAGTGGTGTTTCAGAACAAAATGAGACACTTTTCTTTCAGTGCAAACATTACTGTCATGTTTTGTCACCTTAAGTATATTACTATGTCAGGAGTGAATAAAAGACTTAAGATTAAAGTGTAGATGGTTTGGATGATTTGATTTCAGAGAAAATTGGATAATACCTGCAGGTAGTAATTCCCATCAAGTGTTGCTTGGTTATTTCCCCCAAGACATTTTTGTATTTCCGTTTTTAGTCAAAAAGGAAGGTCTTTAAAAAATATAGCTATGTGTAAAATGAAAAATTCCATGTACATTTTTAAAGTAAAGGCGGAAAAAAGAGATTAGGTGAAAAGAAAATGCCTATTAATTTACCAGAAGACATGATAGTATACAAATAACTGGCAAGTTCAAGTCCAAGCAAGATAAGTACCTTTGTAATTATTCCACAGGGTTTGGACTTAATTGTGAAATCCCAAGTTAAATACCTGCATTTATAATCTGTAGACTCTGTAAATATTTGTCCATTTAGTTTAAAATGCAATAGTCCAAAGAATAAACTGCATATCATTTTCTGAGGTGAAGGATTTTTTTTTTGTATGTGTGTATTTTTTTGATGTTATTGTCATTAACTGTATTTCAGTTTTTTCATACAACCACAGAAAAATTAAACATTTGTAAGTTTTAGATAAAAATTCCATTAATGTGGAAATGATCAATTTATAGCAGAAAACTAAGACTACTGTGTAGGGAACTTACGTGGGGTTTCGTCGGTTCTGACATAAGTCAAATACCACATTTTTGTTTTTTCTTTTTCAGTTTTCATTATTATTGCTTTTTATTATCAGTATCTTTATAAATCTGACAGTGTTTTGAACAGTAAATCATAAAACTGAACATCTGCGAGTAAACATCTGAAGATGGTAACAGCAGCAAATTACACACTGCAACATGATTACGAATAGTACATACCAAAAAAAAAGGACAGTTGTTAAGTGCGGTGCGCTGTAACTAGACTACGTCGTAAGTCAGGGACTACTTGAACTTACTACTGCTACATGCTTTCAGAGCATGTAAAAACAAAGATCTTGCAATGATATTTTTCTGCATCTTCATGCATAAGAAAATCAAGATTTCTATTTCTAGTCTCATCCTGCAAGCTTCATCAAGCCCTTTGTGTCTGCGGTAAGATCTATTATTGTTGAACTAAAAGAGGACTTAGTTATCATTGCAGCCAACTTTTTCACTTTACAAATGAGAGTACAGAGCTTTGAAGAAGTCATCTACCTTGCCCAAAGTCATCAGTAAAAGAAGCCCCAATGTCTGTTCTTACCATTCCAGGGATCTGTGGACAGAACCTATATGGTGAGTGATATGTGACTCTAAAGTGAATGTGGCTTTATTTATTTCTCAATCATTGCTATTTTATTGATTTGGGCCAAAGATAGACACCAAGGCTTGCCAAATTCTCCAGCTTTCACTTTATGCTCCCAAAACTAAGGTCCCCCAACGTTCATCAACTGACTCAAGAAGTTTTGAGAATTCACTAGGAATCATCACTAAATTTTACCTTAACCCTTCTTCATAAGCTTTCTGTACAAATGCTTGAACATTTAGTATTATTCTACTCATCCCTGCTTCTCCGTATGTGTAAGCTGGGCTAGACTGAATGTAAACTTTGCCATGCAATTTGAGAGGGATTTCAAGCCTGTCTTGCTCAGAAACGTCATCTTCTTGGGTCTGCCAACACACTGTCCTCACTTCTAGCCCAGACTGAGAATCTCACTGTTTGAGTCAGTGGTGAGAGCCACTGGAAAAGTGACCTCTGAGAGCCAGGGCAGAATCTTACTCTTTCTCGTGTCTCCTCCACTGACACACTGTCTGGTATAGAACTGACGCATGTTAAATGATTTTGAATTGAATTGCAATGAGCAATCCCCAAAGACTGCAGTGAAAAAGGCATAGGGAACAAAGAAGGGAAATTACTGGAAGGAAATCATTGCCTTCTAGTCATTCCCTCTGATAATTGCCCACATTTACTGACAGATTAGCTAGTTGCTAATGTGTTACTATATGGACGGTGGTGGTTCAGTGGTAGAATTCTCCCTTTCCATACAGGACACCCGGGTTCCATTCCTGGCCAACGCACCTCATGAGCAGCCACCACCCGTCTGTCAGTGGAGGGTTATGTGTTGCTATGATGCTGAACAGGTATCAGCAGAGTTTCCAGAATAAGATGAACTAAGAAGAAAGGCCTGGTGATCTACTTCCAAAAATCAGCCAGTGAAAATCTTATGGATCACAATAGTCCGATCTGCAACCAATCATGGGGCTGATGCAGGACTGGGCAGCGTTTTCTTCTGTTGTACGTGGGGTTGTCATGAGTTGGGGGCTGATGCAAGGGTGGCTGACAACAACAACAACTTCATTCACTAAAAAAGGCAGAGTGGAGCCTGAGGACACAAGCTAAGGGACACGGAAAGTTTTGGTGGATGAGTGTAGGCTATAGGCAAGCAGGGGCAGAGAAGAAATAAATGTGCTCCAGAGCTTAGACCATGCAACTCTATTCCTGAAAGATGTAAGATCTAGTTGAGAGGATGCAAAAAAAAAAAAAAGGCTCAAGAGAGAGGAAAGAATGGTTAAAACTAAAAATTATGAATGTAAACATCATCATCAAATTCCATTCTTTTATCTATTATTTTAAGATATATGGTAACCAATGAAAATTACTTATGTTGAAATTTTACCTATTTTTTCATAAATGTAAGTTTAAAAATAAGGTAATCAGTTTCCATTATGCTGCTGAAAACGGAGACCCAAATGTCTGAACGTTAAGAATATAATAATCAAGCTAATTAGAGATGTTTATCACTAGAAGAAACACAAAATAAAACATACAACACAGTGGTTATTTTCTTAGTAAAATTATTTTACCACAGATTCAATTAAATACACTCTAATAAATCAAAAATCGTTAGGTTCATCATACTTGGGTTTATTCGCAATTTTTTAGGAAGAGATTTGTTATTTGAAAATGAGGCTTTTTAAAGTATATCAGTGATTGTATTGCATTTTAGTTCATGACCCAAAGCCAAATCCACTGCCATGGAGTTGCTTCTGACTTATAGCGACCCTACAGGACTGAGTAGAACGGCCCCATAGGGTTTCCAAGGAGCGGATGGTGGATTCAAACTGCCGAACTTTTGATTAGCAGCTGAGCTCTTAACCACTGCGCCACCAGGGCTCCTTAGTTCATGACATCCCTTTAAAATGAAAAACAACTATAAATTATATTATGGATAGATAACTATATATTGGAGCCCTGGTGGCGCAGTGGTTGAGAGCTACAGTGAGCTAGAGCGAGCTACAGCTGCTAACTAAAAGGTTTGCAGTTCGAATCCACCAGCCGCTTCTTGGAAACCCTATGGGGCAGTTCCACTCTGTGCTATAGGGCTGCTATAAGTTGGAATCGACTTGATGGTAATGAGTTTATAAACACGTTCCTATTACCCTGACTAAAATTCAAAAGCCTTTAAATGATTCAAATGTTTACAACTTAAAAATTGTTGGTGGGAGTTTATTTTTAGTCAGTTGCAATGTGATTGAGATTGATCATATTTTTATTTCTGACTTTAGAATATTTTAGATGCCATCCTAATACATCCCTTTTCACTGAATGTGTAATTATTTATACCAAGGATGCCTAGGAAAGCAACACTATAGGACAGAGTAGAACTGCCCTCTAGGGTTTCCAAGGAGCAGCTGGTGGATTCTAACTGCTGACCTTTTGGTTAGCAGCCAAGCTCTTAACCACTGCGCCACCAGGGCTCCATAGTCATTGCAAACACAGTTTGTTAACATATTTAGACTGTTGTAGCTTAAACTCAAGCTCACAAAATTTGATTGTGTTTAGTAATAAAGAAGAAATATCACATATGATGAGAATACAATACTGTCCATCAGTCCATGATTTGATTTAAGCAAACGAGTGTTTTCAGAATTGCCTGGATTTTCAAAATACATAATAGCGCTGCTCTTATCCCATATGGCTAATCCTTGTTATTTAATTTGAGTTTCTAAACAAGAGACAAAAGAAAGAAGAGGGTGCAGAAAGGCAGAAGAAAATTGAATAAATGTGAATTCATCCATCTACATGATTAATGAAGGTTATATTTACTGCTTTCATCCTTAAAGAAAATAAAAAAGACTTCTTGAGCTTAGTTTGATTCTCACTTGCCTGCATGAAGGGAAACTCCTAAAACATACAACTGAGGGTACATTTAGTAGTTTTTCACTAAGAGGGAAGGATTAAGTGTTTCTCATAAGAACATTATTTACATCTCAGTGGTGCTAATAGCTGTTTTATGAATAGTGAGGGCATTTGTTCAGGACACCTATACTCCTTTGGAACCCTAGAGTCAACATTTTAAATTGCATAATTAATTTTACATCCTTGATTTTTTTTCTTTTTCTTTTTTGCAACCCTTGCAATTCTTTTGAAAGCTTTGGTCTTAGAGTCAAGAAAACTGTGGCCAGATTGTTAAAATATTCAGCTACCGTAGCAATGTTCCAGCCATCTGGAAGGATTTCTAATAGTCAGCAACTTGGAGTCAAAGCAGAAAACAATTTGACATGTCTGAGTATGTGTGTGAGAGCAGGAACTAGGGGAGGGGGACTTAATAGAAAAACACTCAAATTACACAGAAGCATCAAATGATGACTAAAAATATAGATAAAATCTCTCAAACTCTTCCTCTGACTTTCTTTGTGAATAATTTAATTCCGGTGGAATATATTACAGTTGGCAGATGTTGATGTTAATGCATAATATTGAGCTTTATCTTATACACGGTTTGCTTTGGTTGAATCAAGGAAAATGATATTCTCATTTTGGTTTTCTATTCTTCATACCTTATCCAATGATACACTTGGTGGGGAAGTCGCCGGAAACACAGTGTTACTTCAGACAGTGGCATGACTAAAACACTTATTCTAACATTTACTTGTGAATGGAATTTGTGTTTGTCTCCCCCCACCCCTTTTCTATTAACTAAAACAATCACCATTAGGTTTTCCTTGTGCAAATTAAAGCATTAAGAGGTGAGCTTTACTGGAAAATAGATGGGAGCCCTAGGGCACTGGTCTACTAAATGGTACCCTTAAAGAGACAGTTCCTTTCAATAGTTAAGCCTACACAGCACTGAAGTACAAATGTGGTAACCATTCCCTTAATTTGATCCATACAGTCAACCAAACCATATGATGAAACTTACAGAAAACATGATTAGACTGGTGGAAAATAGTCTGCATCAATCAAATTCACAGGATGATTAGGTAACCTTACTTCTGCCCAGCAGGCATAGCCCCAAAAATCTACATTTCACGCCCCTCCTTTTTTGAAAAATGATGTCATCATTGGCTTTTTATTTCTGTAAATACAACAAATGATAACAAAATATCTAGTGATCAAAAAACTTGGATTTGTGGAGAGAAGATGACTTAAATGTAATGTTTTTTTGACCTTGTAATAGAGAATCAATATTTATAGCATACAATCTATTCTTCTTTCCCCACAAATAACACATTGACTATCATCTGAACCCAAGATATGGACCCCTCCCCCCAAAAAAAAGAATTGTATCTAGGAAAGAGCTAAAGCAATCATTTGTCTGACTCCCTCATTCCACTGGTGAAAAAACTGAAGTACAGAAAGGTGAAGTAACTCGATCAAAAACACAGCAAATTAATGACAGGACTAAGAAACAAATTTCAGGCTTTCTTCCAGGCCCAAGGATCTTTTCACCGTAACACTTATTTCCTCTTGTATAACTTAATATCATGCAGTGTCTCATGTATCTTATGATAAAAAATCAGTTCTCACAATATGATGATATAGGACGTAAGGTTTAATTGCTAACATGAGATCTTTCCTTGTCATTTGTCCTTTCTATATGGCTTTGTGGGGTAAAGAATAAAACTAATTAATTGAAATGTTACTTACTATATATACAATTAAAAGTTGAAACAGCTTACCCATCTGTATTAACATATATACCTTAGAAGACCCACAATGTGTATAAATTCTTTTTTTTTTTTTTAATAGAAGAAAAACAAATCAACATGGAGAAAGTACCTTCTATTGTAACATGAAAATCATGAGTGGCTGTTCCCAAAAAATTGTTGGCTGTGCAGCGGTAAGTTCCTTTGTCGCGATAGGAGACATTCTCTATCTTCAATGTCTTATTATAATTTTCTTTCGTTACTCTTCCCTTTGGTAAATCACCACCCAGTTTGTCCCATTCAACCTGTGGAGTTGGCCTGCAAATAAATAAATAAACAAGCTAACTAACTAAACATTTTTTGAAAGTCGAAAATCAAATGTAAGAAACCATCAGAACCCATTCCTTATTGTGTTGCTTTTACACATGTGCTTGCGTTTCTGCTAAATAATATGAGCCTTGTCAGAGCATATCACCATCTATGGTGATCCTTGGAGTTACATCAAGTCTGTCTCATCACAAGCTCCTTTAATATTCTGCTTCCTCTGAAATCTTCAGTGGCCCCTCTGTAAGAGGGCTAACTAAATGTAAGTGCTGAATAGTTGTAACTGGATGAAGAAAGACAACTGAAGCCTGTTATGGATTGAATTGTGCCCTCCTCCCACACCAAATGTGTTGAAACTCTAACCTCTATGCCTATAAATACGACCCTGTTTGGAAATAGGTGTTTTACATTGCTGTGTTAATAAGGGCATATCAGAGTAGGGTGGATCCTAAACCTAATCATTTTTGAGTTATAAAAAGAGAATAGAGACTGAGACACACAAAGAGAGAAGACAAACACCAAGGAATGCCAAGGAAAGGCAAGGATTTCCTCTCTAGGAGAGAGGTGCACAGAAGGCATTGACGCAGCCTAGACCTTGATTTTGACTTTCAGCCTCCAGAATTGTGTGAAAATGTATTTCTGTTCTTTAAAGCCACTCATTTGTGGTATTTCTATTGCAGCAGCAGTAGGAAATGAAGACAGAGCCCTTAGAAATAGTACTACAAGGTATTTTTTTAAGTGTGAAAATCTCCCTGCAGGTGGTTTGAGGGAGCCACAAATAGCAGCCTTCTTCTATGCATGAGTTTGAAAAACATGATAAAGTAGGATACAACAGTCAACAGAAGGAGACAATGATAGCCCTTTAACTCTAATGAAGCTGATATTGGAGAATGTGGCTTCTGTGGGAGAGTGAAATATGCTGGTCAGACCTAGGAACAGCCCATTCTAGGGCATGTTGGGGTCTGCAAGGCAGATACTGTTACCAAGGTTGCTCTCTTGCTCTTCCGGGGAATAGAGGAAAGGAGCAATGAATCAAATCTCCCTTGCTTAGGGCTTTGAAAGAGCAGATCACCCAATCAAAACAAACAAGAACCAAAAAACAACCTGATAATTTGTATACACCACCAAGATCACTTTCTCTACCTTAGAGAGGTAGAGAAGAATGAAATCAACCCAGCTGGATTTAAATCCCTTCTCCTGGAATTCAGACAGTGAAGAACTGGTACCCTCTATAACTCATGTGATTTAAAATTATGTAGAAAGCATTGATGGATAATTTTTTTTTCCCTACAAATCAGGCTTTATGAGTGAGTGGAAAGAAGCTTGATTTTGCTATTTTTATTGCTGATATTTTTTCTTCTTAACCGTATTATGTTAATTATTTTCTTTTGTTTTTACCATTAACAGTTGTTAAGTTATTAAGTATGTGCTAAAGATAGGCATTATTATCATTATCTGAAGTTACAAGAAGTTAATTTGCTAAGGTCACTGGGGTAATAAATGATAATAAATAACTTATTAGAAGTTAAGTTTGTCAGATACTTCAATCTGTTTTTGTGTGTGTGTGTATGTGTGTGTGATAAATATAGAGGTAACAAAACATTTGCCAATTCTATAATCTTCACATGTACAATTTAGTGACATTACTTATGTTTATCATATTGCTCAACCATCAACATTAACCATTACCAAATTTTTCTACCACCCTTAACGGAAGCTCAGTGTCCCCTAAGCATTGCGTCTTCCTTTCCTCCTCTCTCCCACCCACCCCTGGTAACCACTGATAAACTTTGGTCTCTATATACTTGGCTATTTCATGTAAGTGAGATCAGTGTAATTTATTATATTTGTGCTATTTCCATCTATGTCCTTCTTAACCATTATTCTTGGACTATATGCTTGTAAGTCAAACCACTGGTTAGTTATTAGTGGATAACTGAACAATTATCTCAAACTGTTTGTGTCCGATATCTCAAATTATTTGTATTAATAGGCAATGGTTAAAATAATTGCTATTATGCAAAAAATATTGGAGGTCCAGATGAAGGCCCTTGAATTTACACATATCTACTCTCCGGGAAGAAACTCACTTCTCACTTGCTCTCTCTGCTCATGCTCAAGGACTTAGCTATTTACGGATCTAGAACAACTACTTTATATTTTACTAGGCTTAGAGCACATGGCACTCATCTGTTGTTGTTGTTAGTTTCTGTGGAGTAGATTCCAACTCATGGCAACCCCATGTGTTACAGAGTAGAACTGCTCCATGGGGTTTTATTGGCTGTAATCTTAATGGAAGCAGATGATCAGGCCTATTTTTTAAGGAGCCGCTGAATGGATTTGAACCACCAACCTTTAAGTTAGCAGTGGAGCCAAAACTGCGCCACCTAGCGGCCTTATGGCACACTTCTGTAGGAAATGGGATTGATGTTCAGACAGGCACTGTGAGTGTATATTAGCTATTGGCTTTCTGAGCACATCACCTAATAGGATGCATAATCCAAGTGTCCTAACTGCTTACTTTTCACTCCATCTGCCAAAATGGCAGTTTGCCAAGTTACAGGCTGCTAAATTGGCACCAAAAAAAAACAAAAACAAAAACAAAAACCCATGGCCATTGAGTCAATTCCAACTCAGAGCAACCCTATAGGACAAAGTAGAAATTGGCTTCCAAGGCTATAATCTTTATGGAAGCAGACTGCCACAACTTTCTCCCTTGCAGTGGCTGGTGGGTTTGAACCTCTGGCCTTTTGGTTAGTTTCATCAAAATAGAATTTTTTTTCATGAATCTATGCTTTAATAGTGCAAGCATCTCACTTTCTATTGTTTTATTTCATTTGTTTTTTAAATGTCATCTTTTAAAATTGATCTAATCCTCTAATACCTATTACTTGAAAGAATAAAATATGGTACTGGTACAACAATAGACACATATACCAAAGGAACAGAATTGAGAACCCGGATGTAAATCCATCTACCTATGAGCAGCTGATATTTGACAAAGGGTCAAAGTCTATTAAATGGGGAAAAGACAGTCTCTTTAACGAATGGTGCTGGCATAACTGGATATCCATCTGTGAAAAAATGAAACAAGATCCATCTCCCACATCATACACAAAAACTAACTCAAAATGGGTCAAAGACCTAAATATAAAACCTAAAACGATAAAGATCATGGAAGAAAAATTAGAGACAATGATAGGAGTCCCACTACATGGCATAAATAGTAGAAAGACCATAACTAACAAGGCACAAACACCAGACGAGAAACTAGATAACTGGGAGCTCCTAAAATTAAACACTTATGATCATCAAAAGAATTCGCCAAAAAAGTAAAAAGAGAACCTACAGACTGGGAAAAAATTTTTTGGCTACAACATATCTGACAAGGGTCTAATCTCTAAAATCTACAACACCTGAACAACAAAAAGACAAATAACCCAATTAAAAAATGGGCAAAGGATATGAACAGACACTTCACCAAAGACGACATTCAGGTGGTTAACAGACAGATAAAGAAATGCTCACGATCTTTAGCCATTAGAAAAATGCAGATGAAAACTCCAGTGAGATACCATCTCGCCCCAAAAATACTGGCACTAAAAACAAACACACACACACACACACACAAAATAACAAATGTTGGAGCGGTTGCGGGGAAATTAGAACTCTTACGCACTGCTGGTGGGAATGTAAATCAGTGCAACCACTTTGGAAAACGATATGGCTCTTCCTTAAAAAGCTACAAATAGAAACGCCATAGTATCTAGCAACCCCACTACTAGGTACATCCCAGAGAAATAAAAGCCATCACATGAACAGACATATGCACATCCGTGTTCATTGCAGCACTATTCATAATAGCAAAAAGATGAAAACAACCTAAGTGCCCATCAACAGATGACCAGATAAACAAATTATGGCACATACACACGGTGGAATACTATGCAATGATAAAGAACAGTGATGAATCTGTGAAACACCTCACAACTTGGATAAATCTGGGAGGCACTATGCTAAGTGAAATAAGTGAATCACAAAAGAATAAATATTGTATGAGACCACTATTATAAGAACTCAAGAAAAGGTTTACACACAGAAAAAAGCACTCTTTGATGGTTACAAGGGTAGGGAGGGAAGGGGAAGGGAAATCACTAACCAGATAGTAGAGAAGTGTCAACTGTGGTGAAGGGAAAGACAACATGCAGTATAGGGGAAGTCAGCATAACCTGACCAAGGCAAAGGCATAGAAGTTTCCTAGACACATCCAAACACCTCGAGGGACCAAGTTGCTGGGGCTGAAGGCTGGGGACCATAGTCTAGGGGGACATCTAGGTCAACAGACATAACACAGCTCATAAAGAAAATGTTCTACATCCTACTTTGGTGAGTAGCATATGGGGTCTTAAAAGCTCATGAGCAGTCATCTAAGATACATCTATTGGTCCCATCTGTCCAGAGCAAAGGAGAATGAAGAAAACAAAAGACACGAGGAAAATATCAGTCCAAAGGAGTAAAGGACCACATGAATAACAGCCTCCACCAGCCTGAGCTCAGAAGAACTACATAGTGCCCGGCTACCATCACGAGCGATTCTGATAGGGATCACAATAGAGGGTCCTGGACAGAGTGGGAGAAAAATGTAGAACGAAATTCAAATTCATAAAAAAAGACCAGACCTACTGGCCTAACGGAGACTGGAGGAATCCCTGAGACTATGGCCCTCAGATATCTACTAACTCAGAACTGAAACCACTCTTGAAGCCCACTTTTCAGACAAAAGTTGGACAGGCCTATGAAACAAACAATAATATACGTGAGGAGAGTGCTTCTTAGGGCAATCAAATATACAGGACCCATTGGGCAGCTCCTGTCCTAAAGCAAGATGAGAAGGCAGGAAGGGACAGAAAAACTTGACAAATGGATATGGGGAACCCAGAGTGGAAAAGGGGAGAGTGCTATCACATTGTGGGGATTGCAACCAATGTCACCAAACAATATGTGTATAAATTTTTGAATGAGAAGCTATTTTGAGTTGTAAACTGTCACCTAAAGCACTAAAAATTAATTAATTATAATATATTAAAATGTTATAATCAAATTTAAAAAAGAATAAAATAAAATCATTATCTATAAGTATCAGGTGAACATGAGACAAAATTTATTTAGGAACATGTCTACATATTTGCAAGAATTTCCAGCTATATGCTTGCCAATTTTTTTTTCTTTCTTTTTTTTTTAAAGCATCATTTAATAACAACATTTGAGCAATGAAATGTTGAGGGATAATATATTGCTTAATCTATTTTTATACACAAACAAGAACTCTCTCATGATCTAAAATTTTCATCCAGGTCCTTGTTCAGCCAGCTTTTATTCCTATACTTCCTTTGATTACAATGTGGCAAAAGAATCATACATAACTTGAACTAACGAATTTTCAAAAGACAGAGGCAAAACATTTTGACCAGGGCAGATGAGTCCACCACCACTGCAAAGGGTGTGAGTGAGTGTGGATTGGTGCGTGAATGTAGTCTTGTACTTCTTTCAGGATGTGAACACCTTACTCTTCTGAATGAGATTCAGAATGTAATTTTGATCATTCATAATTCCCACCTTACTTGCAGAATCTATAGAACGTAGACTCCTGACACAGGTTTCCCCTATAAAAACTCCTTTGCTGTAATAAATTTTATCTACATTCTCATTATTACCTAGCATTTACTGAAATGTCTACTACATGCCACTTCTATATATTCAGAGGGAGACCTAGTGGCGAAATGGTTAAGAGCTCAGTCTGCTAATCAAAATGTTGGCAGTTCAAATCCACCAGCCGCTCCTTGGAAACTCTATGGGGCAGTTCTGCTCTGTCCTATAGGGCTGCTATGAGTCGGAATAGATGCAATGGCACAAACAATAACAACATACATTCAGAGATAATGTCACTCTTTTTTTGTATTGTTTTGCTGTGTTTTTCCCCACCTAACTGAGCTGAATAGCTCATTTGGTTTAAATATCCTGCTGATGTAGTTATATTTGAAGGTAGTTTAGGGTTCTGGGGACAGGCAGGATGGAATCCCAGCTGCACCTTACACTATGCTTGGAGAAATGAATTAAACTGTCTGAGCTTCATTTACCTAATCTGCAAGTGGGAATATTAATAGCCATGAAAAGTAGGGAGGAAAAAATGAGCTAATGCATGTAAAGTGCAAAATATAGTATCTGACACATAGAGCATAATACGTCATAGCTATATATTTTTTTACTGTAGAACACATATAATTTTTAAAAATTCTTCAAGAAAATTTTAAAAAGTACTTTTGTGCAAATATATCCCCTTCATCTCAAAGAGGATACATGGGTCACCCAATGCAAACCTAGTACGAGTAAGAAGGAACCACTTCAAGTGAGAATTTAGGACAATGTATCAGGAATGGTCATACCAAGGACACCACGTATTGAGGTCCACTTTCTTTTTACATGTTGCTTCATGACATTTCATTTTCTAAGAGGCACATGAGAGAAGCATTTAGAATATTTTGAAGACAAGCTGTGAAGACGCCAAGCAAGTCAAGAAGCAAATGATGGCATTTGTGGGAAATAGGAGAAAAAGAATTACTGAAATGTTCATCCTGCCCAAAGAGTCAACCCAAAATAGTGATGAACCCTGAAAAAATTAATTTCTACCATTTAAATAAATAAGACCAATAGAGCAGGTGATTATCATCATGATTCAAATGGAATCTGAGGCTTTCCATCTTCTAAAACAATACAAAAAGACCACGCTTCTTGAACAGAAGCCACGTCACAGCACAGGTAACTAGCTTACATCAATACACACTGGCAATTTAAGACAGATAAGCAACCTGCATAATTTTGCTGGATGGGAAGAGAAATTTACAAAGCTTATTGGCTGTAAAATGAGGATTAAAATCTGCTCTTTCCTTCATGAACCAATTTAAAATCAGTCATTCAGAATACACTGAACTATGAGTGAACATGATTTTTACATTTTCAAGTCCTAGTTCTGTATCTAGACTCCTGGCTATAAGAAGCCCTTAACTTACAAACTGATTATGGTTTAAGAAGTAAAACTTAGATGCTGAGAAGGTGGAATGCATTAACCTATGACATACCCAATGTAAGGACAGACGTGTAGTGGTAGGAAACAGGTGATCTTGTAAGACCAAATATTAAATAAGAGGGTCTTTGGGGAAGAAAGGCATGGTGATCTACTTCCAAAAATTAGCCAATGAAAACTCTATGGATCATAAAGGCCCTATCCCCAACTAGTCATGTGGATGGGACAGGACCGGGCAGCATTTCGTTCCATTGCGCATGGGTTGCCATGAGTCAGGGACTGACTAAACCTGTTGCCATCAAGTCAATTCCAACTCACAGCGACCCTACAGGACAGAGTAGAACTGCCCCACAGAGTTTCCAAGGAGTGGCTGGATTTGAACTGCCAATCTTCGGAAATCCTGGTGGTGTAGTGGTTAAGAGTTTGGCTGCTAACCAAAAAGCTGGCAGTTCGAATCCACCAGGCAATCAAGTAGAGGTCCTTCAGGCTTTTCTTGGAACGTTTGGAAAAGCAGATTGCTTTTTCAAGTGTGAAAAAAAAGTTATGATAATGTATGCTTTGACGGCAAACTATATGACACAGAATGGACCTCCTCTATGTATGCAAAGGGCAGCAGATTAAACTATAGATAAGCAGGGCTCTTGGAATCTGAAAAGGGAGCAGAGCTAGTAGCACAACAAGCAGGAGTGGGCAAGATAACAAAGCACAGATTAAAAAAGCCCTGGCATTGGTAGTAATGGGCTGACTACTATCAACCTTATGTTCTAAGGATGGCATCCCCCTATTTAAGCTCAGGAGAATGATGTCATTGCCCCCTACATTGACACTATCACAGACTGACAGAGGGATCTAATTATAAATCAATCTCAGTCCCAGACTGAAGTCTAGAGAGGGAAGTGCAGATTACTTCCTCTAGACACGCATAACATTTTTACATGTGTAGCTAGGCACACTCTTAACCAATGTCTTATTCTTCACAGAACTGGCCTGGCTAAGTCATAAACAGGGGTCAGGTTACTCACAGGCCTTCAGCAAAACACTCCAGCAGCAGGGTGTCCCCTTTGAGGATGATGACTGAGGACTGACCTCCCATCTCCGTGGGGGGCAGCAGCAGTCTGGGTTTTCTTTGCTTGATCGAATTGGCTATAAAACAGAAAAGTCTCAGATTTTTTCAAGCTAAGATGGTTAAAGTCTTGTGGCACTAAATCTTTCTTAAAACATACCTATGAATGGACGGATGTATGTATTATGTGAGTGTGTGAGTGCATCACGTATACACATATATATTTCCATTTAAATAGATTCCTCTTCTCTCTGAACATGAAGCAAGGCTTGTCACACAGATGTGTTAACTAAGTGTAGCACCAAGGTTTATGAAGGTTATGATTAGACCACATCTTCTAATTCAGAAGTTCAAACACTGTTCAATATAATTAATTTCTTGATGTAAGCCCTTAAATTAATTGATAGTCTATGATTTTATATTCTGTACTTTAATCATCCCTGGTCATGTTTTACGGTTCTGTGTGTGTGTGTTTCTTTAATTTAGTGTGCTAAAGTATTATATATGGAGCCCTGGTGGCAAAAGGTTAAGTGCTCGACTGCTAACCAAAAGATCAGAGGTTCGAACCCCTCAGCTGGTCTGAGGGAGAAAGGTGTGGCAATCTGTTTCCATTAAGATTACAGCCTTGGACACCCTATGGTGTAGTTCTGCCCTATCCTGTAGGATCACTCTGAGTTGGAATCGACTCAACAGCAATAAGTTTTTGTTTTTATTAAGTATTATATAGGGTTCTTGTTAAAATGAAGCTTTCTGGGCTCTGCATCCAGAAATTCTGATTCAGGAAGTCTATGATGCGCACTAGGCATCTATGAACTCATCAAGCTCTTCAAGCAACTCTTATAGTCTTAGACCTTCACAGAGAAACAGCATTTTAGGGAATGATTAGCCAGCATTCTCACTAACTGCATATCGACATGTTCCATTTCTTATTTTCTATGAATACTTTTCAAATACAATGGCGAATTGAGAGATTTCAATTTTCACTGCAATTTTTTATTTCATTTTCCAAATGTTCTCCCAAATTGTATTTCCCATCCAATGTCAATGTGACTTGACATGATATGGAAAGAGAACAAAATAGATGACATTCTACTCTCTGTGGAGAGGAATGAAAGGCCCTGGAAGCAGTGTATACCTTACTGTAGCTTCCTTACAAGGGCTCATTTTTCTAAAAGTCATTGTTGAACATGTACTCTGGGCAATGATTGTTATTCAGTGCTGTGGACATGTAACAATATACACATTGTTAACTCAATCCTGTACATATGTGTGTGTGTATATATATATATGTATAAACCCAAACCAAACCACTGCCATCAAGTCGATTCTGACTGATAGTGACCCAGTAGGATTTCCAACATTGTAAATCTCTACAGAAGCAGACTGCCACATCTTTCTCCCATGGAGTCACTGGTGATTTCGAACTGCCAACATTTTGGTTAGCAGTCAGTCGCTTTAACCACTGTGCCACCAGGGCTCTCATATGTATATATATATGATTGAGTTACAGATCTCAAAGGAAATCATGTTGGGAATGTACATTTAAGCAGTCCATCTTTAAATTGAGGGTGCACCAAGGGGAACCTCCACCCACCCCGACTGATTTGCTAGTGTATTAGCCACTGCTCCAAATGATTTAAAGAATATTTGTTGCATTCATGTAAATGATTCCTCTCATTAGTGAAAGCTAGCCTACTGTAGAATTGAGGTTTACTCAGGCATCTTCCATAGAGCACCAGCTCTGGAAGATAGTCTATGGGAAGGAGGAGGGAGAGGTTTCATGGACAAATGAGTTTGGAGAATGCTGAAACACTGTTTTCTTTCTCAGAGTCATAATACACATTGCATATTAAATATCCCAAAAAAGTCTTGCAAAAAATATCCTTTTAACATCTGTAAACTCAGTGTTTTCTCTAGCTCTGTTGACAACCGTTTATTTTTCCTTTCCTTATGTAAGAACTATTAACTTATGTACCATGGGGGACATTTTGGGTGACTCAAAATAATTATCCTATTAAAGACATGTAGTTGCATATATTTTATATATATGTTTGTATATCACACAGAAAAATCTATCTTTTATATG
This sequence comes from Trichechus manatus latirostris, assembly GCF_000243295.1. Lineage (NCBI taxonomy): Eukaryota > Metazoa > Chordata > Mammalia > Sirenia > Trichechidae > Trichechus > Trichechus manatus. The sequence continues at coordinate 870,949 of NW_004443956.1, forward strand.
TATTACATATTATGTAAACATATATTTATATATGCAGTTATATATTCATAAAGATCATTTCCTTTGCATATATTTAAGGGGGAGGGAAACAATAGAATACATCATGGTAAGGCCTTTTCTTTAACGGGAAATATAAGTATTTCAATAAACTCACAAAAGCATTAAAAGGAAAAGTCCAAATTCTGAGATGACAATGAGCTACTAAAGGTAAAAATAAATGCCAACACTCTACACGTGTTCCACTTACCCTTGGAACCAATTTCTGGGGATGAACTTGAGTCATTAGCATGCTTTACTGAAATAAGAAAAGATGGAAGGAAACAAAATGCAAACATAATGGTAGATGCTGTTATCAATAAAGAATGAAAAGCCTTATTTTTCTCTTAGAAGCATTACAAAATGGGATAGAACAGTGCCTCACTAGAACATTGTCTTTGGGGATATAATTAAAAAAGATCTCCAACGAGCTTCATCTTGCGTGTCCACAGAAAGGATCCGAATCAGACAATGGAGACTACCAAAAGGATGCTCTAGTGAAGCCCTGCCGTCATGTATCTACACATAACAATGAAAAAATTGCAGACCAGATCAGACAATGAAATGGTAATGCCAACTTTCGTCTATATTAGAGCCAATTATTCATTCGGTGAACTGTTGGGGATTATCTACGCCCTTTGAATCTTATGATTCTTCCTCTCACTAATTACTTTTTCCCATTTGGGAACCCAGACTGGCATCTGCAGGCATCATCAAGTTGGGAAGAGAAACAATTCAGCTAACTTTGCCAATCTGTCGGGGAGGGAGGTGTGTGGGGCAAAAAAGGCTTGCTATAATAAAAATGTTACTACTGCATCTTTTTATTTTTAACTCTTTTTTGATATTTCCTCCCACCAACCATTTCCAGCTGGCTGGGTTATCCAAGACCGCAGTGAATCAATGTCTGACAGTTGCTTACAAAACTCTGGAATTTCATTGTGCATTTTTTTCCACTGAAAACGACTAAGCAGACGTCAAATGAAATACATTTGTACCGTGAATTGAGATTTGATTTTCTGGCTGCCAGAGACAGAGCTACTGCGGCTTTGCAGCTGCAGATGTCTCTTTCATCCGGATGAAGTCTCTAGAGTTGCACTAGACAATGGTGGAAAATATCAACCCAGTTTTAAAAGGCTTCAGCCAGAATGAAATTATAGACACATTTGCATTCAGCATCCACGATGGAACGATAAATAATTTGGACTTACAACTGTTAACTGTTAGTTTCATTGGCATTTTCTGTACAATAGTCCTTAATCTTGGAAATGCAGCAAAGCAACAGTAATCATTCCGACTGTCTTTTTCTTCCACATTTGCGAAGTACAGATCTCCCTTTTGGCTCATGTATACTCTTTCATCTTGCTCGATGTGTTCTAATTCTGGAAAGAAATGTCTTATTATTAAAGGGGACACCTGACCCTTACTGTGCTTCATCTCCTTTTCATTTTCTTGTCTTTAATTTCATTTTATTTTTCTTTTCTTGTCTATTCTTCCTATTCGTAGCAAGTCTGATCTTACTATAGGAGCAGAGGGTGAGCAAGAAGAAAAAATGAATAAATAAAACTAGGAGCATGCTTTTCATCATTGACCAAAAAAGTCCACTAGTGGACAGTTTGTCTGGGCATGTCCACTTCTCCTTACAGTCTGGGCCTCTAGGGTGGCTCTTCCTGTCTGCCTTTGCTTATCTGAAAACTGGTCAAATCAAATAATGGGTCTAATTACAATTGTTAATTTCCTAGGATCACATTTCTTCCAAACAGAGCTCCCCAAAAGATGTCTGAGAAATTAATCTCTCTGCCCCGGATGCAGCCAGCAGGTTCTAGGGTAACTAGAGTCTGAGACTATTTGGCTGCAGCCAAGAGCAGCTTCATTTGCTTTCTTCTGATTTCTGTACAAATACTATCATTTTTCTCATGAGCCAAAATGAGAAAGTATTTAGGAAGCGTTGCTAAGACATAAGCCAGAAGTGGGATTTAAAAGAAGCTGGAATTTCAAGTCAAGTCACCAAATTAAACACAAAGGTAATATTAATTTCTCTGTGGACCACTGTATTTAGCAGATGGAACATTACTAACATTATTAACATAGAAATATTATTAACACAGAAATATAAAGCTAGCAACACAGACACAAGCCATCCTTAACTTTAACAGGGATTATATTCCAAAGGTAAGAAAGTTAATTGGAATATGGATGTATTTTCCTCAGAGACGTTTTCTAACATAAAAGCAGCCTCTGCTCTTTTCTAATATGGTAAAATCAAGAGGTATATTTGGTGATATTTTAGTGTTTTCATGTATACCCATCATTGTAGATTTAGGACTACGGGCTGACTGAAAGCAGGTCTAATTTTTCAAAACTCTATTTGATTTCACAATGATACCTAATATTAATTTTTATTTTTGTTTTCAGTATGTTATCTGCCATGATGCATGAAATTAAAATGCCCTCCTACGGACAGAACAGAACCTGGCTTACCAATATTCATCCAATAAATGTGTAAAGGTGGAAGGCCTTTGGGGGGGTTGCATGGGAGGACAATCGAATCTCCCTCCTCCACTTCCAGAGGGTCAATTTTTTCTTTCGGGAATTTTGGAACACCTGGTGTAAATAAATCATTTAAAGACATTATGTTAAAAATTGACTTTTAATGTCACAAGTAATTGCTTAATACATTTTTCTTTTAAAAAATTAGTACATTTGAATAAATTAGATACTCCAGATTCTGGATCTTACATCTCCCCTCGCAGAGACAAATACTTTTAAGAATATGTTGTGCACCCTTTTACAACCTGTAAAATACTTCTGCGTTTTATAGTTATCAGTCCCTGAGGAATGACCGTGCTGTGCAAACCCTGAGTCACATGGCTTGCTCATTTTAGCTTTGATTGATACACAATCTTTTTTTTCTCCAAACACTGTGATTTCTTTTTCAGGCAGTTACATATTCTCTATCTCTTGCTTTACTGTGAAGTCTTTGAATGTAACCGCCAAACAGTCCATTCACAACATTAGCCAAACTAAATAAAAAATTCAAAACCCATATGGGGTATCAGTGAGAAAGCAAGGAAAATCCAACAGGACCACTTTGAGTTGCAAAGAGAGTCATTCACACTGGAATCACTCCCAGGAAATGAAATTTTAAATGAAATGAAATTGATGTAGGAAATGAGACCTTCCAATATGTCAGCCTATTGTTTCTTTCATGCTGCAGCCAATCTGCTAAAAGAGCAATAGAGTTACAATGGGAGTGTAAGTCAGAACAAAGCAGAATTTGAAATCCAACACCAAAGTTTAAGATTTATATGAACCTATTTATAAGAAGGAGCCCTAGTGGTGCAGTGGTTAAGAGCCTGGCTGCTAACCAAAAGGTCAGCAGTTCGAATCCACCAGCTGCTCCTTGGAAACCCTAGGGGGCAGTTCTACTCTGTCCTATAGGGTCACTATGAGTTGAAATCCACTCAAGGGCAAGGGGTTTCATTTTAGTTCATAAGAAAATTCAAAATGTATTCTGCCTGAACATTATATTAGTGCCTTTCAACTTTGTTGAGGCATTTCCATTATAGAATTACACAGGTAAATCTTACGGAAGAAAACCAAAACCCATTGCTTTCAGGTCAATTCCGACACACAGTGACCCTACAGGACAGAGTAGAACTGCCCCCTAGGGTTTCCAAGGCTGTAATCTTTATGGAGGCAGACTGCCACATCTTCCTCCTTCAGAGCCGTTAGTGGGTTGGAACCGAAGACCTTTTGGTTAGCAGCCAAATACTTGATCTCTGTGTTACCAGAGCTCATTTCTTATGGAAGAGAAGGACTTAAAAAGAACCTTTATAATATTCCTGATTAGAGGGAGTCTATTAGGTGGTATCTCATTTCCATATTTCTTTCTTAAACTGTGGTTCACAAGAGATTATCATTATTATTGGAAGTCTAAAGATACACTCATTTATTGTAAAATTTCTTCCTGAGAAGCTTTGTATATTTTTTGTATTTTTGTCCTCTTCTGCCCCAGTCTCCCCGCTTCAACTCCTCAGAGGTTGAGGGAATTTGCTGACATTTTGTTTACGGATACACCAGCTGGTTACAATGAATTGCTTTTTGTCTAAGTTCAAGGACCTTTCCAGACTTGACGTAACAGGGGGCAGTGTGGTTAGCACAGGGTCTTTGCAAGTTTAGTAGGCAGACTTCAGTTCTCTTTATAGTTATGTGATAGTCCTTTGGTAGATTCTATTTTGGTCAACTTAGGGTTAGGATTACTATTTATTTCTTTATTTTTTTGCTTTTTAATCTTATGAGACTTGACATTCTAGCAGATGGTTGTTGGATTTTTCTTGGTAAACCTGGAAATACATTTGAAATGGCATCCATCTTTGAATCATGCTTTTGCTATGGGTAGCAAGACATTTTCATCAAACGACAGGAAAGCATATTTACTATGTCAAGATTGTTGTAGATAAAATATTAATGCCACCTATTTGGTAAAGCCTTGGCTTTGTTTGAAGGCGACAGGTATGCGGGTCATTTTGCAGTAACAGGTGTAGTAACTTACAAAACTCTTATATATCCAAAGCTTCAATTTCAAATCACTTGTTTAGTGTAACCTGCTATAACTGAAGTCCAGAATTCATTGGCATTGAAGTTAGCTTTGTTGTTGGGTAGTTTTTGAGTCTGTTTATACTCAGCTATAAGAGACAATAGAGGTAGGGGAATATAGATTATAAAATGGAAAAAATATGTAATCCTCTTCTAAAACAAGTGAACTTTGCACTACCTAACATAAATAAAAAGCATCCCTGGTGGCGAAAACTTTAAGGGTTCAGCTGCAAAAGATTGGCAGTTCAAAGCCACCAGGGGCTCTGAAGGAGAAAAGACCTGGTGATCTGTTCTGTAAAGATTATAGCCTAGAAAACCCTATGGGGCAGTTCTACTCTGTCCTATAGGGTTGCTGTGAGTCAGAATCAACTTGATGGCACACTACAACAATATAAATATGTAGCTCACCGAGCGATTTATAATGTAAAGTAGCTAATTAATAAGATATATAATTCCTGAATTAGAGAGCAGCACCCTCAGAGCATATGAAAAATCTAACGATTCAAATAGATAGTACTGCCAGTGAAGCAATATCATCCCGGCATTAATTAAATCTAGATTAAAAAACACTAATTCTATATAACTATATAATTCAACTGGCTTTCAAGGCATCGATAATGAAAAATAAAATATAATTTACGAGTCTACTACTTGTCTATCAAACCACTTTATCAGCTGCCATAGATCTTTGGAACAGCTTTTAACTAAAGATGAAATTAATATCTGGAAACAAGCAATAATATTCACACATTTATTAATTTAAGACCTTGGAAGAGATACTGTAAAGGGCATTAATTTGTCAACTTTTATTAGTCTCTACTCTTTGATTTTGAAACTATTTAGTAAGCCCGAGGCCATGCTAGAAAATGAAAATTTTTAACACTCACAGATAAATGTGGAATTTAATTACTGTAACTCAACAGGAGGCATGAAGTCTACCTTAATTCAAATAAAGAAATGACTCCATTTAAAAGTAACTAACCAATGACTTTTGCTAATTGAGTTCCTGTGGTGATAGACATTAGCATTGTTGAGTTTGGAAAGATGCAATACTTTTAAAAGTAAATTGTAAACCCTCATGTTTTCTTTTGTGTGAGGCAACTACACTCCTTTGATTTGCCAACATATTTCAAATGGATATTCTAGTAGCACCAAAAACAAAATCATCCAACTGTGTTTCAACAAGACTGGACTTGACCCGGGAATGGCCTCTCTGCAATGAGATCAGATGCTAATTGCACATTAGCATCTACCCAGAACACGTGGGGTTGCCATGAGTCGGAGTTCACTAGATGGCAACTGGAATCAAGACTTGGAGTCCCTGGGTGGAAACAGTTCACACATTCAGCTGCTAACCAAAAGGTTGGAGGTTTGAGTTTACCCAGAGGCACCTCAGAAGAAAGGCCTGGCAATCTACTTCAAAAATTCAGCCATTGAAAATCCTATGGAGCACAGTTCTACTCTAACACACTACACATAGGGTCACCATGAGTTGGAATCAACTCATGGGCAACTGGTATTGGTAATGAAGACTTTAAGACTGTTTGGGAATTCCATAATAACCCAGTTGAGATGAAGTCAGTTTCCTTTCATCATTCTTCGTGCATCAGCAAATCATGTCTATCACTGCATCTGTCTCTTTACTATTCTCCAGTACGCTTTCACAGTTATTATTCAGTATAGTAGACAAATTTCTAGTAACAACTCCAAGGGTATAAGTGACACTCAAATATATTCATGGCTAGGTTTCTGAAAATTTCTCCAGTTAGAATCTAGTATGGAAAATGTTTCCTAGAGATAAATGAGCTGCACACCAGTCTTCTTACTGGAGGTATCAAGACACAGGAAACTTAACAAGTGAGAAGTCTGTAGGAACTCTACAAGTTTTGGAAACTCACCATCTCAATGTTTTCAACCTGATATAGAGAAAATATTATCTGTGTACTTGAAATAAAGAAAATTCCTGAAGAATTTAATCTTCTTAGGACATTCGATGGGGCTTTAGCATAAACTGAGTTCTAGCCAAAACCCTAAAATTAACTGGCTGTGTAGCTGCAGACCAATATCTTTTCTTTTCTGCATCTCCACTTACTTTTCTCTGGAATCCTAAAATCCTTTGAATCCATCTCTTTGGGTTCCTCAAAAGCCTCACTAGGTTAGAAGCCTCTTAATACAAGAATGCTGTAAAACCTAGACTGTATAATCCCACCATGCCAAACTGCTTATTAGCAGAGAATAATTATGAAAATGTCATTAGGGTCATTTAACTAAATATAATTCATACTAACTAACCACTGCAGTGAAGAAAGATATTGGCAACTGAACCACTGTCAGGTTGTGTACCTCTACAGATTATCTTTCTCTGGCACTTAAGAAATAAAATCAAAATTTTCCCTATACTCTCCTGACTCTACATGACTCTGATTCTCTACTGCAGAGATATTTTCAACAAAAAAGTTCACCTCCTTCTAGCTTATCTAGAGCATGTGTTGCCTGAATGATCAAGGTAGAGGCAACCCTGTATAGACAGCATCAGGGTTATGCACATGGACTTTGGAGTCAACTGCTTAGAGGTGAATCTTGGTTTCATCACTTACTCTGCAACCTTGAACATGTTGCTTAATGTACTTCAGTTTCCTCATCCATAAAACAGGAAATGTAATTAACCTAACTCAAAGATTTGCATCAAATTTTAAATAAAAGATTTAGAGTAAATCAATTAAAAATATTGCCAGGCACTTAGAAAGTACTCAATACACATTAGCTATTATCCAAATGGAGCCGTGGTGGCGCAGTGGTTAGGAGGTTGGCTGTAAATCAAGTAAACGGTAGGCAGTTTGAATCCACCAGCCACTTCTGGGAAACCCTATGGGGCAGTTCTACTCTGTTCTGTAGGATTACTATAAGTTGGAATCAACTCGACGGCAATGGGTTGGGTTGGATTTGCATTTGGTATTATCCAAATAGTTTTACTTTGCTATGCACATGCAGCTACATTGTAGAGAAGTGACAGTGGCTAATGGAAAATAGATTTCTGCTGATTTTCCCTGTAGCTTATATCTTAACAATTTCAGTAGTTTAATGCAAATATTTTGAACTAACTTTCTCAGAAGTGAGGAGGTGGCGAGAGGGGAGGAATGCTGTGGATCTCATGTAGAACCTATGTTTTTTTCTTTTAGAGTATTGTTCCCACCCTTCCCATCAATGGGATAGCCTTCCTATGCCAAAGAGCTTATCTATTTTGACTTCTACCTCTGTTTACAGGATTGGCCTAGTAGGCTTTTGAGTGCCTTACGTTGAGAGTAAATGCACTTGACAAATTGCCTGCAATTAGCATCATTATCATGAATGCATGTTACTGAGCTTACATTCTGTATCACCCCTAACTCCAGTTTCTGCCTTTAAAAAGATTTAATTGAGGATTTTTGGGCAACATGACGCTATATTCAAAAGCACCACACAGTCCCTCCACAGCAAAGGCCCCAAAAACTACGTCAAACAGAGTCACACGTCAGTCCTGGAACCCTAAGCATCAAATGAAGAGATAAAGAACTCAGCCCAGGACCGAATGGAATAAGAAACTGACCAAGAACAGAGAGCGAGGACAGATACGTGCAGAGGCCCCCTATCAGCTACTGCAGCATGGATCCACCATCTTGGACTCCTATTGGAGATCAGCGAACAGGGGGTACCAGAAAGCAGCTTCATGGAGCTTCCAGCAGGAGACAGAACAACTGGTAACTGATAATATACACTTTACCACCTCCCAACTTTCTTCACCCCCGCTTGGACAGAAAGCGCCAGCTCCACCCCAGTGTCACTTGGATTCCACCCGCCCGTATGGGCCGGCTCCCTGAGCATTATTTGTTGGCTGCTGGTGTTGCTTTTTTCTGTTTCATTAGATTTCTTCTTTACCTCTCATCACCTCCCCCTCCTTTCTCTCAAATACCTGGCTCCGTGGACATCTTTGCTTCTTCCTGGGGGGCTGCGAGGTGCTGCTTGACTGTGGAACTGCTTCCTGGCCTGTGCCGACACGCTGGTGGGACCCTGGGGCATATTTTTTTTTTCTGAATTTGTTCTGTTTTGATTTGTTTGTTTTCTTTTCTCAGCTTGGGAGCCACTTCTGGCCAGGCACTGCTGCGTGGCTTGGGAGATACTCCCTTACTCTGTGCAGACACACAGTGACATCCGTGGGGGCATTTCTTTTTTCTTTTCCTCTTGGTTTTTTTGTTTGTTTATGTTTTTTGTTTCTTCGTTTTGTTTTCTTCTCTCTCTTTGTCCCTTTTTGTCTTTCTTCATTTCCAGTTTCTCAATTTATTCATTTTTTTCTTTTACCCTTTTTTAAAATTTTTGTTTTTCTCCATTTCTCAGCTTCTCGTGTCTCTAGTCCAATAGCAAGCTCCCTTAGTACTCTTTCTTGTTTGTGTGTATGTTTTTGGCTCCTGTTCCTCTCTCCTCTCTCTCCTCTTTCCCATACCCATCTTAGCTCAACACATCACAGTCTCCCCCCTCCTTCCTGCCTACCTGCACTGTGTGCTGAACATCACACCCCCAAGCAGCACAGGCACCACCTACAAGAACCTACCCTGCACTGATTCCTGGCCCACCCTGTTGGCTCTAGTACGTGCCACAAACAACCCAACCTAGCAACTCCACTTCAGCTGGACCTGCCCTGCTGTACCATACCTGAGTGACAGACCCTCCCCATTGGAGAAGGAGGTGAAAAGAATAGTTCCCACAAATGTGCAAACAACAAAGAACTCACAACCCACCTGCTCAGACATAACCAAATAAACAAAAAGTAGGATGAAACAGAAAAATCCACAATCAATAAATAAGGAAAATAACTACTGAATGCCCTGAAGACAGCAGACGATATCAAAACATATACAAAAACAGGACAGGAGGTTTCCAGTAGACATCCAAAATAAAACACCAGATGACTTTCCAGTAGAAAAGGCACTAGAACTACCTGATAGGGAATTCAAATCTCTAATATTCAGAATCATCCAAGAGTTGAAGCAAAAAGCAGACAAAAATTAGGGAAAAAATAGACAAATTCATGGAAAAGGCAGACAAATTCATGGAAAATACAGACAAAAAAGGGAAGAATTCAAGACAATAATACAGAAACAGAATGCTAAAATAAATTCACAACTAGAAATCATACAAAAACAACAATTAGAAATCCAAAAGATAAACAAGAAGATTTCAGAAATGGACAGTGTCATAGAACGGCTGAGGAGCAGATTTGAAATTGTGGAAGACAGGATCAGCAAAACTGAAGACAAACACTTGAATACAACTCTGTCTGAGGAAAAATCAGAAAAAAAGAACCAAGAAAAATGAAGAAACCCTGAGAATTATGTAGATACAATCAAAAGCAAAACTCTGTGAGTGATCAGAGTTCCAGAACACAGGGACAAAACAGAAAACACAAAAAGGATCATCGAGGAATTGCTGACAGAAAATTTTCCCAAAATCATGAAAGATGAAAAGCTGACCATCCAAGAAGCTCAACGAATCCCATATCAGATAGACCCCAAAAGAAAATCACCAAGGCATATCATAATCACACTCACTAAAACTGAAGACAAACAAAGAATCCTAAGAGCAGCTCGAGAAAAACACAAAGTCACATACAGAGGAGAAACAATAAGAGTAAACTCAGATTATTCGGCAGAAGCCATGCAGGCAAGAAGGCAATGGGATGACATATATAAAACCTTGAAAGAAAAATATTGCCAGCCAAGAATAAAATATCCCACAGAACTCTCGTTCAAATATGATGGTGAAATTAGGTCATTTCCAGATAAACAGAAATTAAAGGACTATGTAAAAACCAAATCAAACTTACAAGACTTATTAAAGGGAATCCTTCAATCTGAGAACAAACAACATCAGACCACAGGCTGAATCTAACACACTGGATTGTATTAGCCAGATACCAACCTAGGAAATGAACTCTTAAGGAATATCCAAAACGGAAGAAATTACAACAGGGAATCAGAGAAGTTAATCTGTAAATGACAACAACATCACAACAATAAAATAGGGAATAAACAGTGTAGGTATAGAACCTTCTAACAGAGAGGAAGGCAATACGATACCAAGTAATAGTAGACTGGTTCCAACCTGGAAAGATAAGGGTAAATTTCAAGGTAACCACAAAGAAATTTAACAAACCTACTCACCAAATTAAAGAAGAAAAACATAAAGTCTCAGTAAAAACAAAACTTACAAAAACAAAAGAAATGAAAAAAAAATCCACAAACCAAAGGAATTCAGCACAGGAGAGTGAGAAGAACAAAGAAAATGCCAGCACCCCAAAAAAAGCACTACCAAATGACGGCAATAAACTCACACCTATCAGTAATTACACTGAATGTAAATGGCCAAAATGCACCCATAAAGAAATGGAGAGTGACAGAATGGATAGAAAAACAGGATCCATCAATATGCTGTCTACAAGAGGCACACCTTAGAAACAAAGACATGAATTTATTAAAAATCAAAGGATGGAAAAAAATATATCAAGCAAA
>NW_004443956.1:882222-884151 GCF_000243295.1 Trichechus manatus latirostris
AACAAATGGTGCTAGCAAAACTGGATGTCCATCTGCAAAAAAAATGGAAGAAGACCCATACCTCACACCATATACAAAAACTACTTCAAAATGGATCAAAGACCTAAATATAAAGCCAAAAACTGTAAAGTTCATAGAAGAAAAAATAGGATCAATGTAGAGGCCCTAATGTACAGCATTAACAGAATAAAAACCATAACCAACAACATACAAACCCCAGAAGATAAGCTAGACTACCAGGATCTTCTAAAAATTAAACACTTATACTCATCAAAAGACTTTACCAAAAGACTAAAAAGAGAACCTACAGACTGGGAAAAAATTTTGGGGCATTACAAGTCAGACAAAGGTCTAATCTCTAAAATCTACAAGAAAATCCAACACCTCTACAACAAAAAGACAAATAATCCTATTAAAAAATGGCCAAAGCAAATGAACAGACACTTCAACAAAGAAGACACTCAAGCGGCCAACAGACACATGAGGAAATGCTGGTGATCACTAGCCATTAGAGAAATGCAAATTAAAAGCACAATGAGATGCCATCTCACCCCGGCATTACTGGCACGAACCAAAATCACTGGAAATAACAAATGCTGGAGGGGCTGCAGGGAGATTGGAACTCTTATGCACTGCTGGTGGGAATGCAAAATGATACAACCATTCTGGAAAATGATATGGCTCTTCCTTAGAAAATTAGAAATAGAAACACCATACAATCCAGCAATCCCACTCCTTGGAATATATCCTAGAGAAATAAGGGCTGTCACAGGAATAAACATATGCACACCCATATTCATTGCAGCACCGTTCACAATAGCAAAAAGATGGAAACAACCTAGATGCCCATCAACAGATGAATGGATAAACAAACTATGGTAGATACACACAATGGAGTATTACGCAATGATAAAGAACAATGACGAATCTGTGAAGCATCTCATAACATGGATGAAACTGGAAGACATTATGCTGAGTGAAATAAGTCAGTCATAAAAGGACAAATATTGTATGAGACCTCTACTGTAAAAACTCATGTAAAAGTTTACGCAGAAGAAGAAACAATCTTTGTTGGTTACAAGGGATGGGAGGGGTGGGGGGGAAACTAAATAGACAATAAATAAGTGGTAACTTTGGTGAAGGGTAAGACAGTATACAATACTGGAGAAGGCAGCACTACTTGTACAAGGAAAGGCCATGGAAGCTCCACACACACATCCAAAGTCCCTGAGGGACTGAATTGCTGGGTGGAGGGCTATGGGGACCATGGTCTCAGGGAACATCTAGCTCAACTGGCATAACACAGTTTATAAAGACAATGTACATTCTACCTTGGTGGGTAGCGTGTGGGGTCTTAAAAGCCTGTGAGCAGCCATCTAAGATATTCCACTGGTCTCACCCCTTCCGGAGAAGGGAGAATGAAGGAAAAGATGAGTCCAAAGGACTAACGGACCACGGCTACTACAGCCTCCATGAGACTGAGTCCAGTACAGCTAGCTGGTCCTGGGCTACCACCACTGACTGCCCTGACCAGGATCACCACAGAGGGTCCTGGACAGAGCTGGAGAAGGATGTAGAACAAAATTCTAACTCACACAAAAAAGACCAGATTTACTGGCCTGACAGACTGGAGAAACCCGGAGAGTATGGCCCCCGGACACCCTTTTAGCTCAGTGGTGAAGTCACTCACGAGGTTCACTGTTCAGCTGGGAATTGGACAGCCCCATAAAACAAAACAGGACTAATGAGGCACAGAAGTCCAGGGACAAGGACAAGATGGCAGGAGGGGACAAAAAAGCTGGTGTTAGGGAACCCAAGTTTGAGAAGGGACTGTGTTGACCTGTCATGGGGTTGTTAACCATTGTCATAAGGCAATATGTGTACTGTTAAATGAGAAACTATTTGTTCTGTAAACCTTCATCTAAGGTA
>NW_004443956.1:884876-886243 GCF_000243295.1 Trichechus manatus latirostris
TCAAAACATTAACTACACAACTCAAGCAAATAGAAAGAGAACAGCAAAGAAAGCCCACAGTCACTAGAAGAAAGGAAATAACGAGGATCAGAGCAGAAATTAATGAACTAGAGAATAGAAAAACAATAGAAAGAATTAATAAAACCAAAAGCTGGCTCTTTGAAAGGATCAACAAAATCGACAAACCCCTGGCCAGACGGACAAAAGAAAAACAGGAGAGGACGCAAATAACCCAAACAAATTTGAAAACCTAGAGGAAATGGATGAAGTTCTAGAAACACTACCTACCGAAACTACCACAAAGTGATGTTGAAAATATGAACAGACCCATAACAAGAGAAGAGATTGAAAAGGTAATAAAAAAAAACTCCAAACAAAGAAAAGCCCTGGCCCAGATGGCTTCACTGGAGAATTCTACCAAACATTCAGAGAAGAGCTTATACTAGTACTACTCAAACTATTTCAGAACATAGAAAAGGAAAGAATACTTCCGAGTTCATTTTCTGAAGCCAGTATAACCCTGACACCAAAACCAGGCAAAGACGTCACAAAAAAGAAAATTGGACCAATATCTCTCATGAATATAGATGCAAAAATTCTCAACAAAATTCTAGCCAATAGAATTCAGCATCATATCAAAAAAATAATACACTGTGACCAAGTAAGATTCATAGCAGGTATGCAAGGATGGTTCAACATTAGAAAATCAATCAACGTACTCTACCACATAAGTAAAACGAAAGAAGAGAATCATGTGATCATCTCAATTGACACAGAAAAGGCATTCGACAAAGTCCAACACCCATTCCTGATAAAAACTCTCAATAAAATAGGTATAGAAGGGAAATTTCTCAACATAGTAAAGGGCATCTATGCAAAACCAACGGCCAACATCATTCTTAATGGAGAGAGGCTGAAAACATTTTCCTTGAGAATAGGAACAAGACAAGGGTACCTTTTATCTCCATTCCTATTTAACATTGTGCTGGAGGTCCTAGCTAGGGCAATAAGGCAAAAAAATAAAATAAAGTAAAATAAAAAGAAATAAAGGGCATCTAAATTGGTAAAAAAGAAGTTAAATTGTCCAGTTTGTGGATGATATGATACTATACATAGAAAACCCTAAAGACTCCACCAGAAATCTACTGGAACTAATAGATTCAGCACAGTAGCAGGATACAAGATAAAGATACAAAAATCAGTTGGATTCCTATACACCAATAAAGAGAACAATGAAAAGGAAATCAGGAAAGCAATACCATTTATAATAGCCCCTAAAAAAATAAAATACTTAGGAATAAATCTAACCAGGGATGTAAACGACCTATACAAAGAAAACTACAAAACACTACTGCAAGAAATCCAAA
>NW_004443956.1:886343-923868 GCF_000243295.1 Trichechus manatus latirostris
TTAACCAATGTCATAAAACAATATGTGTACTGACTGTTTAATGAGAAACTATTTGTTCTGTAAACCTTCACCTAAAGTACAATTAAAAAAAAAAAGATTTAATTGATTCCCGTTTCCTATAGAGTACCCCATTAATCCATCTAGGACTACAGAGAAATAACAACTCTCTTTCAGTCCAGGAGCTCGTAATGAATTCATGCTAAGGAAGGATGTCCAATTCAACCCGTTTCATTCCAGTCATTCACATACTCTGACAGGTGAGAGCAAAGTCCTTGGCCTTAATTAAACTGTTAAAATTCAAAGTTGCACTCTCAGCTGAACAAATTGATCTTCTTGGGTTGGTTTGCATGTATCAGAAAAAATAACCATATACTACTGTAACCTGCTTTCAGGGCCTAAGCATTCCCAAATCAGAATGGTAAACAGCTAGGGTGTATCTTAGGAATAAAGAAAGTTGTGCACGTGTAGAAATCTAGCACATGAGTAATTCTAATTGGTTTTCATTAAAACAGGATAGGCGCAGTGTTTAAAGCAAGGGACTGCTAACCGTAAGGTTGGCAGTTGGAAATGACCAGCAGCTCCACTGGAGAAAGATGTGGCAGTCTGCTTCCATAGAGATTTACAACCCTGAAAACTCTAAGAGGTCGCTATGAGTCAGAATCCACTCGACAGCAGTGGGCTTGTTTTGGTTTTGGTGGAGGATGCCATCACTAAGTCTGCCATTCGTATATTATTTTATGGGCATGTGGAAATTGTATTATTACTTATGGCATATCCAAGGCAATGCAAAACAGGAAAAATATGATAATATGGCATCTTTCCTGGTTTTAGGGATCCCAATTAATACATATGACAATCTAAAGATTCTCTTAAACAATAGACAACTTAATGATTTAAAAATTTAGAGAACTTGTAGGTGAATGTTCATGGCAGCACTATTCATAATACCAATAATGTGGAAACAATCCTACTGGTGAATGAATAAAGAAAATGTGGTATATCCACACAACAGAATACTATTCTGCATCAAAAAGAACAAACCACTGATACATGCTACAACATGGATGAAACTCAACATGGATGTACTAACACATGCTACAATTTACGCTAAGTGAAAGAAGCCAGACCAAAAAGACCTCATATTGTATGATTCGATGCATATGAAATAGCCAGAAAAGTAAGTGTGTAGAGGCAGAAAGTAAATCGGCAGTTACCTGGGCCTGGGGGCTGGACAGAGAGTGATTGCCAGAGGGCACAGGCAGATTTTCTGGGATGATGGATGTGTCCTAATACTGACTTATACTGCTGGCTGTGCAACTCTATACATTTACTAAAAACTCATTGATTATACACTTAGGACAGGTGAATTTTATGGCAGATAAATGATACTTCAATAAAGCTGATTTTGAAAGAAAATCAGAGAAAAGAAACAACAGTATAGGCTGAGAGAGATTAGGAATGCTGAGCAGAGAAGGCTGGTCTGTGTATTGACTGGTGGGTAGTGGTGAACAGCCAAAGCAGAATTATTTATATCATCATCTCAGCATTACTGACGGTTATGTCCCTGCTCCTTAGCCCCACCTACGTATATCCACAGCATGTAAGTTTCTTAAGGGCAGGGACTTTACCTGGGTGGTACAGTTAATGCACTTGCTGCTAACTGAAAGTCTGGAGGTTTGAGTCCACCTGGAGGCACTTCTGAAGAATGGCCTGGAGATCTCTACTTCCAAAAAATTAGCCATTGGAAACCGTATGGAGCACAATTCTACTCTGACACACATAGGGTCACCATGAGTCAGACTTGACTGGATGGTAACAGGTTTAGATACCAATTACTAGAAACATGGCTGGCACATGATGGGAAGATTAATAAAGATTTGTTGAATAATTCACTGAATAAAACTCCGTATCATGTCTCTGGAAATACATTTATTTAAATGGTTTATCAAATATATGAAAACAATACATTGCCTTTAATTTATTGTTTTAACCTTGTTTTTCTAGAAAAGTCTACTGCAATGCTGTTGAAAGACAAGGGTTTCTGTTTGTGGTAAACAATAATAGGGTATTTTCTGCTACTGTACTCATGTCAAAGCTTAGAGGGCTAAAGCTCTTAAGAAAAGTCTAATGAAAACCTTAAGAAATAATCAATATAAACTCTAAAGCTCAAATCACAAATTTTCTAGCAATATCAATAATAATAATAATACTAATAATAAAAACCCAAACCCATTGCCGTCAAGTCGATTCCAACTCATAGCGACCTTATAGGACAGAGCAGAACTGCCCCATAGTTTCCAAGGAGCACCTGGTGGATTCGAACTGCTGATATTTTGGTTAGCAGCCATAGAACTTAATCACTACACCACCAGGGTTTCCATCAATATAAAGGAAAATAAATTTTCTATAGCTTAAGAGAATCAACTGTTAAAGGTGTAGGATTTTTAAATGGTCTCTGATTTATAAACTTCTACGGGTAGGGGTTCTATTCAACATATAGATGATTTCAGAAAGATGTTAGATGATGAAGTAATTTCAGGAGAGATGGGAAATAATGCCTAAGGAACCTAATTTATTTTGCTCTTTTCTACAGTAGCAGAAAGAGAGTTATTACCTACTACATAGCTCAGATCCAACCCCCATCTCTTAACTACAATACTAGCAGATTCTGGCCAGAATTACCTTACATTGTTCATCTCTTCAACTTGGTTTGCTTAGATAAGGTGAGAACATATTTTTTTAATCCTTTAATTGCAGTTTCTTATACAGAATTATGGCATTTCTTTCTCTGCAGTAGGTCTAGCTACTACATTTTTCTTTGTGTCTCCATAGCAACCACTAGAATGTGCCCTAATGCCCTGTCTTCTACAACAGCTTTTTAATAACTTCTCTCTTTCTCTGTTCCATTCTGTATTTCTAGTCTTAACTTATTTCAGTTAATAATATATACAGTTTTCTGACCCTCAACCACAATTTTCCAGGTAATACTTTCTGATCCAGAATTCATGGACATTTCCTATTGAATGTCACTTCAAATCCAAACTCCTAAGCCCAACTTCATGTTGACTTGTCATTGCTTTGTTCATTTCTATGCTATAATTTCTCACATAACAATACATAGCTTATACTTCAGACAAATCATTATGCTACTTACAACTTACTTATTTTGAATACATAAAAGACTATAAAATGATTGCAAAGAATAAAAAGAAAGAAAGAAAGAAGGAAGGAGGAAGGAAGGAAGGGAGGGAGGGAGAGAGAGAGGAAGGAAGGAAGTTAACTGACACACTTTACTCATCATCTAGTTTATAAAAAGTAACATCGCTAGTATCTCTCTGGTGCTGATTTCAACCTTTTCCAACTCCATATAGACGTAACTACTATCTTGGATTTTGTTTTTACCATTCTTGTGTTTTTCATTATAATTTGACCATATAAAATTGTACTTCTAATCAATATTTTGTTTACTTTTTCAGTTTGGAACTTATGTAAATGAAATTAAATCACACTGTATGTGCTCTTCTGAGATTTGCTTTTCTTGCTAACACATTCCTGAGATATATCGATTTTCACTGGTGAGTAGTATTTTTCATATAAATATAGCAAAACTTATTTTTCTAGTCTACTATGAATGGAAGCGTGTTTTTTCCCAGTATTTTTTTTAATACAAACGGTGCAACTATGAACCTTCCTTGGGTACATGGACAAGGGGCACATGCCACTCTTGCACAAAGATAGGGCAGTAGAATCACTGGGTCATAGGATACGAACACATCACCTAAGGAGGTGATGATAAAATGACTTACAACGGTCAAGCGGTAAGTTATACCCTCACCAGTAGTGGAGAGGCGTTCCCATGACAGCACATTTCCACCTAAAACCATTACTCTCAGACCTTTCAATATTTCCCATATTCATGGAGTCAAGTGCTTTTATTATTTGGGTTCCAGCTGGTATATTTCTGATTAGTAATAATGTTGAAAGGAGCCCTGGTAGCACAGTGGTTAAGTGCTGGGCTGGTAATCGAAAGTTCGACAGCTTCAACTCATCATCCACTCTGCTGAAGATGACCTGGCTATCTGCTCCAATAAAGATTACAGCCTTGGAAACCCTATGGGACAGTTCTGTTCTCTGCTACAGGGTCGCTATGAGTTGGAATTGACTTGGCGGCAACAGGTTTTAATGATGTTGAACACATTTTCATATTTTTTATTGGCTATTCTACTTTTGTTTCAGATGCAAGTTTATATCTTTTGCCATATCATTTTTTTTCTCTTTTCTTATTACAGATTGAGCTCTGGTGGCACAGTGGTTAAGTGCTCGGCTGCTAACCGAAAGGTCACCAGTTTGAACCCACCAGCCTATCCATGGAAGAAAGATGTGGCAGTCAGCTTCCATAAAGATTACAGTCTTGGATACCCTTATGGGGCAGTTCTACTCTGTTCTGAAGGGTCACTATGAGTCTGAATTGACACAATGGCAACAGGTTTTCTGGTTTAAAGTTACGTATAAATACAGGATATTAAATATTGTTAGTTGTATATATTGTCAATAACTTTTTTCTGGTTTGTGGCTCATCTTTTTACTTTCTTTCTGGGGTCTTTTAATGAATAGAGCATCTAAAATCAAATGTAGTCAAATGTATTCTTAATGAATTCCTTCATGAATCTTTAAGACATCTTGTTTAAGAAATTTTCCCTACCCCGAGGTCATACATTCTCCAAATCATCTTCTATTTTATTGGAATAGTTTCCCTTTCACTATTAAGTCTTTAATCCACCTGGAATGAATTTTTGTGTATGATGTGAAGTACAGCATCAGTTGAATATTTTTCTGCATTGTTAATCCATTTTTTTGCACCACTTAATAAAAAAAAAAAAAACCCATGCTAACTCTCGTATACTGTTTTCACACATGCGAAGGTTTGTTTCTGGGTTCTCTGTGGGTTCTTCTGGCCAACTTATCCAACCCATCACAAAGCCACACTGCACACTGGATTAATTATGAGTGTTTTATGATGAGTCTTGATATCTAATGAGGCAAGTGCCACTTGCTTCTTATTCTTTAAGAGTTTCTACCTAATTTTGCCCTTTGTTCCTCAAACATATTTGAGAAATAGCTTGCCACATTCCACAAATAGAAAAACAAACTATAGGGATTTTCATTTCATTTAATCTATGCATCAATTCAGAGAGAACTGACATATTAATTTTATTAAGTCTTTCAACTCATGGAAATGGTATATTTTTTCCCATTTATCTAGGTCTTCATTAATATTTTCCCATAAATATGTATACTTTTCACTATAAAAGCTTTGCACCTCTTTGATGGATTTATTTTCTACTTCTATATTACTTTCTCCTTTTATTCCATTTTCCTTGAGTTTTTCTGTTGTGCTTAATTAGTACATTCATTTTCACCCTATGGTGCAGTGTTTAAGAGCTCAGGCTGCTAACCAAAATGTCGGCAGTTTGATCCACCAGCTGCTCCTGGGAAACCCTATGGGGCAGTATTACTCTGTCCTATAAAGGTCACTGTGAGTCAGAATCGACTTGATAGCAACTGGAGTGGGGTGCCTCCAGGCACTTACTGGTGGAGATGAAGAACTTTGGAACACTTGCCCCAGTGGAGCAGACACAGGCGGTGAGGCCCCAAGGGGCCAAGTGGCCAAGGAACTAGAAAGAAGAAGCTGAAGAGACAAGGAACACAGGAAGCAGAGCTGTCTCAGTCTCAAAAGGTAGGGCTACGACCTCTGAGGTCTCAAAGTGTGGAGCTGCCACTCAGATGGACTAGGAGCATGGGGCTGCCCAAATACGAGGGAGCACAATTGTCGTTCCATTGGGTCTGGAAGGTGGAGCTGGAGCCCAGAGTCAAAGAGCCTCCATTCAGAATCCAGAGAGTGTGGCCAACACCTAGAGTCTGGAGGGCAGAGCCATTGTATAAATGGTCTCAGAGAACAGAGGATTATTTTCAAGCCTTAAGGGCTAATGTAATATGTTCTGCTGAGTTGCTTGGTGCCTGTTATCCCTTCTTTCCCTCCAATTTCTCCCATTTGTAATGGAAATGTCTAGCTTGTGCCTGTTCCACCAGTATACTTTGGAAGCAGATAACTTGTATGAAGAGAAATTTTTGGATTTTGGACTTGGAGTTGATTTAAGACTTTTGCTATGATATGATTGGGTGAGTGTGTTTTACATTTGGCAAGGATATGAATTTTGGAGGGGCCAAAGGGTAGAATGTTATGGATTGAATTGTGTCCCCCCAAAATTTGTACGTCAACTTGGCTAGTCCATGATTCCCAGTATAGTGTGATTGTCCACCATTTTGTCATCTGATGTGATTTTCCTATGTGTTGTAAATCCTACCTCTATAACGCTAATGAGGTGGGATTAGCAGCAGTTACCTTAGTAAGGCAGGACTCAATCTACGAGATTAGGTTGCATCTTTAGTCAATTTCTTTTGTGATATAAAAGAGAGAAACAAACAGAGAGACATGGGGACCTCATACCACCAAGAAACAAGAGCCAGGAGAATAGCACATCTTTTGGACTTGGGGTCCTTACACTGAGAAGCTCATTGACCTGGGAAGATTGATGACAAGGACCTTCCTCCAGAGCTGAGAGAGAGAAAGCCTTCCCCTGGAGCTGATGCCCTGAATTCAGACTTCTAGCCTACTAGACTGTGAGAGAATAAACTTCTGTTTGTTAAATCCATCCCCTTGTGGTATTTCTGTTATAGCAGCACTAGATAACTAAGACAGCTTAGATCATTAATTTTCATCTATTCTTATTTTCTAAAATAAGTTTTTAAAGGTAAGCATCCCTCTAAATAATGCTTTAGCTACCTCAGACATTTTGTCAGATGGAATTAACACTATTATCAGTTCAAAAATATACTATTTTGCCTTGCCATTTTTTATCTGATCTAATAATTACTTAGAAGTATGTTTATCAAATTCCAAAGATGAAAACTTTCTAGTTTTCTTTTTATTATTGATTTCAGACTCAATTGAATTTTGGTTATATTTTCTTTGTAGTTCAACATGTTATCAAATTTTTTTTTCTGCGTGCTGAAAAAGAAAACATATTCTGCAGTTTTAGCTACTGTGTTATATACATGTTTATTAGCTAGAGCTTGTAATTATGTTCTTTGAATCTTGTATGTGCTTATTGATTTTTTTCTGCTTCAGCTAACAAATAATACAAGAGATAAGTTAATATTTCTCATTATAATGATACATTTGTGTATTTCTCCTTATAATTCTATTTTTGTTTCATGTATTTGATATTATGTATTTTTAGTGAATTAATGTCTGGGAAGGCTTTTTAAAATAAACCCTATTTTAACTGATATTAATGTAGTCATATTTACTTCTTTTGGATAGCATTTAATCAATATATCTTTTATATCTTTTTAATTTCAACAATTCTGTATCCTTTTGAGTTAGATGTATTATTTTATATACAGTTTATAGTTTTTTTTTAACTTGGAGCATTTAGTCTGTTTATTTTTATCATAATTACTGATGTATTTGAATTTATTTCTACATTTTTTCTGCTTGTCCCACTTCTCTACCTTTTTTTCTCCTTTCTTGCTTTTTTCTTTCCCTCCCATGCTCCACATTGTTTGAGAATCATTCACTTTTTTTTCCTATACTTTTAAGTGTATATACTTTAGAAATTTTAAGATGCATACATTAGTTAGAGAAGTCTAAATTTAATCACTATATCTTGCCTCCTCTGAAATAACATAAGCACTTCAGAACAATTTACTCCCATCTCAATATTTATGATAAGGTATACATGTTCATTATTTGTTTCTTCTGAAGTTTGTGTACATTCTGCCCCCTAGAATAAAGTATTTGTATCCTATGAAGCCTAACATTTTCCTTGTGCTTCTTCAGTGAGTAGAACTCTACAAGAAGAAATTGCTAAATAAAAGTTGACACAGTTTTATACATAAGAATTTATTCTGTTAGAATCTGTAATGTTACATACCTTAAAGCAGAGAAAGTAAATGACCAGATAGAGAAAATGGCAATCAAATATTCCATGCACATAGGTCAGACATGGCAATGACGAAAATAAACTACTCTTGGCGGCAATTATTGATAAATAGCATCCTTAATAGAAAAATGTTTTACAGTTTTCCATGATTATTAATTATGGTAGACATAACTAATATATACCAATAACTGGTTCTCCTCTCCTAAGGGACACTCATATTATCCAAGTTATATGTCGCTGTGTGACTTTCTTTGGCAATTAAATGTGAGTGAAGTCACCTGTATTACTTCCCAATGAAAGCATTTAAGAGCCCGTATACAATGTTTCATGCTTTCTGCCCCAGCCTCTTTGACCCAGGTGGCATATGTTTCAGATGGTGCAGCGATAGGGTGATGATGTCTCCATCAGCCTGGATCACCAGGGAGGCTGCATGGGCAGAATATGCTCTGAAGAGTTGTCAGATCCACATCAAACTGGATAATCAAAATACAGTCTTGTGTTGACACAGGGACTTTGGGATTATTTGTTAACTGCAGTACCATATTGGCCCATTCTGACTAATGATGTATTTAACTTAATGTTTATCCTATCAAGCAAAGTGGATACTATTTATTCCCATGTTGGAGATAAGATTACTGAGACAGAGCAAAATTATGTTGCTTCCCAAAGTCATCCACATCTATGTAGCAATATCTGGTGCTGATTCACTTATAAATAAAATATAAGACACGTATGATCCACTGCCATCAAGTCAATTCCAACTCATAGTGACCCTACCGGACAGAGTAGAACTGCCCCATAGGGTTTCCAAGGCTGTAATCTTTATGAAAGCAGACTGCGACATCTTTTTTCTGTGGAATGGCTGGTGGGTTCAAACCACCGTCCTTTTGGTTCACAGCTGAGCGTTTAACAACTGCTCCACATGGGCTCCTTAAGACATGTATAAGCTGATTAAATTAATACCACCTTATTTTATTAGATGCCAGTATAACTCCTACTCAACACTTAATTAAAACATTTGTAAAATGAAATCTGCATTGTGATACTTACTGGGAACTATAAATTCTATTTCTTCTGACATAGCAACTCCCAGTTTATTAGCAGCAAAGCAGCGGTATTTTCCTTGAAAGTGAGATATGTGTCCTTCATTTGGGATCTTGAATGTTCCTGAACTGTTAGATACAATTATCCGGGGGTCAGAGAGATTAAAAGGCTTGTCATCCTTAGTCCATGTGAATCTATAAAACAAAATTAAACTTAATAGTCAAAAAAACCCCATAATTTTCTTCTTAATTTAAAAGTATAAAAAGATGCGTGCAAATGGCAAAACCAAGACATACGGGTTAGTGGACTATAATAGCACATAATGGAATATAACAGAATATAAACACGACTCCCCCCAAAATTTGAAAAAATAGTACAATCTATAACAATGCTGTGACAACTGAGAGAATCAAAACTGAAGGTAGTTTTATTCTGTTCATTTTTTATTTTTATATTTTTTTATGTTCATTTTTTATTCTGTTCAAATTTTTAAAATTTCCAATCAGAATGGTAATGCAGGCCATTTCTGATATTTTGATGGTTGCAATAAATACAAATGTATAATGTGTGTGCATGTGTGTATTTGTGTGTAAAGCTCTAACCCAAAATCCCAAAACACACAAGCAAGTACTATTAAATTTGGTCATATTTTCTACAAGTATTTTCAACATACCTGTCACACAATTGTGACCACAATGAATATAATTACGTCAACTGAGTTGTTCTAGTTATTACGATGGTAGTAAAGACAGTTTTTATGACTGCATTATCTTCTGTTACCTAGGTACTATTTAAGTTACTTAACATTTCAATATTTTTCCTTTTTATGAACAATGTGATAAACAACGCTGCATATTTATCTTTTGGTACTTGCCCAAATATTATGTCATGTCAATTCCTTAAAAGTAAAATGCATGGACCAATAACATAGGAAGTTTCTGGTTTTTTTAATTTGTTGTGAGCTAATTCAAAGGTTTATTTTTCAATTTTTTTAAATAATTTATTTTATTTTTTGTTGTTGTTGAGACTATACACAGCAAAAACAGACACCAATTCAGGTTCTACATGTACGTTTCAGTGACCTTGTTATATTCTTTGAGTTGTATAACCATTCTCACTCTCCTTTTCTGAGTTGTTCCTTACCCATTAACATAAACTCACTGCCCCCTAAGGTTCCTATCTAATCTTTCAAGTTGCTGTTGTCAATTTGATGCCATATAGATAGATCTTAACAAGGCATAATGCTCAAGGCAGACATTCCTTACTTGTTAAGCTAAACTGTTATTTGGTTTTAAGACTTCAGGGGATATTTTTGTTTAAGGTTTAAAGATTATTTTAGGACAAGAGTTTCAGAGGTTTATCCAGCCTCCATGCCTCTTGTGATGGTGGTGCAGTGGTTAAAGTGCTCAGGTGCTAACCCACCAGCCACTTCGAGAGAAAGATGTGGCAGTCTGCTTCTGTAAAGATTTACAGCCTTGGAAACCCTATGGGGCAGTTTCTACTCTGTTCTAGAGAGTCACTATGAGTTGGAGTCAACTCCATGGCAATGGGTTTGGTTTTGAGTCTATCCAGCCTCCGTGGTTCCAGAAAGTCTGGAATCCATGATAATTTGAAATTCTGTTCTACATTTCCCCCTTTTGATCAGAATTCGTCTATAGAATCTTTGAACAAAATGTTCAGTAATTGTAGTAGAGCACCAGCCAGTTCCTCTGGTCTCATGGCAAAGGAAGCAGTTGTTCATGGAGGTAATTAGCCACACAATTCGTTTCCTCCTCCTATTCTTGACTCTCCTTCACATAGGAAGTTTTTTGGAATTTTTTATATATGCTGCACAATTGTATTCCAGAAAAAAAATGTACACAAATTCCCACTCCAGGATATGAGAATGTCAGTCCTTGGGACAGTCAGTCCTTTGGGTAATGCTGTTAAAAGCCTTTTTTTCATTTTTGCAATCTGATATAAAAATAACAATTTTTTAAGTAGATTTTATTCAGCATTTTATATACTAATTATCCATGCAAACTTGGATATGTTTCAGGACACCATATTCTTATACTAATCTATCTATTATTCCTCCAACAGAAATAACATACATTGATGGTACCTGCAGTTTTGTTAGGAATATACCTACCCTCTGTCTCATACCTTCTTTTACTTCACTTTCTATGTTTAAGTTTTACATCCAAAATAATACATAAAGTCTATTTTTTAAAGTTGAAATAAGTTTACTGGGATCACTTAAGAATTCAGAATTAAACATTTCCACTTGAAAGTATGTTGCTTTTTTCCATCATTAAAATATTTTATGATCCTGGATACAACTGTATAGTTTTTCCCTCCCAATTTAGATCCTACATAGTTCTTGTTCCACAGTTTTTGATGTTGCTGTCCCTGTAATTGTTGAGATTGCTGGATTTGTTGTTTCTACTATTGTAAAAGGGATATTTTCTCCTTATTTTCTAATTATTTTATAACTGCTTTGTATAGGTATCTAATTAAGCTTTTTTAAAACAAGATATATTTATAATCAGCCACTTAAGGAGATTCTCCTTGTTTATAAAGCTTGCTTTTGTCCAGTGGATTTTCTTGGGTTTTCAGATAGAATATCAAGTTATATGAATATAATAATAATATAATTTTAATTATACTTTCCCAATATTTATTAGAATTAATGAATTTTTAACATAATTATATTGACTATGACTCTGGAAAAATGATAATAGTATTAAGAGCAGCCTTTGTTTTCTTATTTCTAAATTTATTAAAAATGCTAATAATATTTCACAATTAAATACAATACTGTACATTGGTATGATAAGTAAATTTCATCATTTGTCATCTCTAATGATAATTGTATGTTAATCTCTTTTTATATGATAATTTTGTTAATTAATATTAACATATTTACTAATATTCACCCATCCATATTCATATTAATTAATGCATGCTTCTTCATCCCATTATAATTTTATTAATATTTACATATACTGACTGAATATATTCTATTTGGTAAAATATAGGAATAATAATAATTTAACATGTTAATGATTCACTAATAATGATTTTTAAAATATCACATTATCAGGAAACAGTAACGTTAGTTGCAATACAATTTAAAATAATTTATTTTTATTAAATCTTATCTTCTTCTTAGATACAAAATAATGAAGTAGATCAAAAAATTGCTGATTCCCATTTTAGAATCATCTGGAACTTTAAAATCTAGAATTCTCCCTACAGCTTCCTCCCCACTCCCAATACACATACATTTCTTTCTCCCTTCCAAAACATAGGAGGTACTTGGAAAAAGCTCCTTCAGTGATCCTGATCACCTAGGGTGACAATTATGTAATTAATAATACAGTATTAGAGAGTACTATCCCATACAAACAGAATGAAGTCATCTGGAATGAATTCATATTCCTATGAAAAAAAAAAATCAAGCAACAACCTAGTCACTGAATAAGATATGTGGTACATTTAGACTTGCAGTAATAAGCGTACATATAGAATATTGTTTATAAAAGTGTTAAATTTGACTTAATAAATGCTATCCTTTACTAAGTAAAATAAAGGATTGCTGATGTTTGTCTACCTTGTAAGGGTAAGGAACTGTTGAGTGTTTTTGTTTAGGGTAAGGATTTGTTGACTTATGCCAAGTGTTTAACAAAAAGCACCTTATTTTTACCATGGTCTCGGGGAACATCTAGCTCAATTGGCATGACACAGTTTATAAAGACAGTGTTCTACATTCTACCTTGGTGAGTAGTGTCTGGGGTCTTAAAAGCCTGTGAGCAGCCATCTAAGCTACTCCACTGGTCTCATCCCTTCGGGAACAAGGGAGAATGAAGAGAACAGGATACAAGGAAAAGATGAGTCCGAAGGACTAATGGACCACAGCTACCAAGGCCTCCACCAGGCTGAGTCCACTACAGCTAGATGGTGCCCGGCTACCACCACTGACTGCTCTGACCGGGATCACAACAGAGGGTTCTGGACAGAGCTGGAGAAGGATGTAGAACAAAATTTTAACTTATAAAAAAAGACCAGATTTACTGGCCTAAAGGAGACTGGAGAAACCCCAAGAATATGGCCCCCAGATACCCTTTTAGCTCAGTGGTTAAGTCATTTCCGAGGGTCACCATTCAGCAGGGGAGTTGACAGCCCCATAAAACCAAATGGGACTAATAAGGCACAGCAGTCCAGGGACAAGGGCTAGAAGGCAGAAGTGGACAGGAAAGCTGGTGATAGGGAACCCAAGGTTGAGTGAGGATAGTGTCGATGTGTTGTGAGGTTGTTAACCATTGTCATAAGGCAACATGTATACTAACTGTTAAATGAGAAACTATTTTGTTCTGTAAGCCTTCATCTAAAGTGAGAATAGCAGCACAATTGGAAGAGCATAGTCGATGTCACTGAACTGTGCATGTATAAATTTTTGAAATGGTGTACTTTGTCTATGTGTATTTTCACCAAAAAAAAAAGGTTGAGAAGGGAGAGGGTTGACATGTTGTGGGGTTGTTAACCAATGTCATAAAACAATATGTGTACTACTGTTGTGTGAGAAACTATTTGTTCTTCCAGTCTTCACCTGAAGTGAAATTAGAAATAAAGCACCTTATTTTATAAGAAAATTAATTTGAACAGGCAGAAGAACATTTGTAAAATCACCAACTTTTAGTTTTATAGATACAGCTATCATTCACTTGGAAACAATTAGCTTCAAATATATGAGATTTATAGTCCAACAAGCGTATAATGGTAGGAGGAAGAAAGTAGTATAAACGATGGCATACATTTAAAGAATTCTTTGGTTTGAAGGAATACTCACATTGGTGCTGGATTCCCCTTAGCTTCACATTCAATTTGAAAATATTCATCAAAAGGAAAAGCAACTTGCACTTTTGACTGTTTTATAATTGTTGGAACCTGTTGAACTAAAAATAAAAACATGCATTTGAAGAACACACTCATCAAAAACTTGGCAAGGTTAATATCACTATGACAGAAAGACTTAAAAGCAATTTCTATATTGACAATCAAAAGGACCACTACAAGAATGGAAATCATAGAACGAATCTAACCTTTTCTTTATAACATATATTTAATTCTAAGAATACACCTCACTGCATCTTTTCATGTCTCCATATAGGTTAGTTTTATTTGAACCCAGAATAATGTAATAATTTTAAAGCAGAAGAAAAATCACCCATATCATCACAACTTAAACATGTCTGTTTTCACAGTATTGCCCTTGAGTGTATGCATTTTTACTTAGTCCAATCATTTTGAATGCTCTGGTTTGTATTTAAAATTTTTCA
Organism: Trichechus manatus latirostris; assembly: GCF_000243295.1. NCBI lineage: Eukaryota > Metazoa > Chordata > Mammalia > Sirenia > Trichechidae > Trichechus > Trichechus manatus. The sequence continues at coordinate 900,715 of NW_004443956.1, forward strand.
TATTTCTCTAGAGTCATTATATTTATTTTACTGCTTTCATATTATTTTTCCTATTGATATTCTAAAACTTAATAATTGATAAGATTGTTTACAATTTTTACCATATGCTTCAGTGGAGATCCTCGAGCATATAGACTTTTCACGTATTGAATTAATCGACCTATGATAAATTTCCAGGCATAGACACAAATGGTAATGAATCTGGATAAGTGTTACTATCATTTGACAAAAGCATATTTCACACAAACAATGCATGAGTACAGTGGTTTCCCCACTGAACACTACCACTGAGAATGTCAGAATATTTTACTAATTTTGGAGAAGGAAAACAGAACCTCTTCATTCTCTTTATTGTGATTTGCATTTATTGCTTTTGATAATAAATGTTTTCCTTGGGCTTGCTTATTATTTGTCATTTCACATTTTTAAATTCTCCTTTCATTTCTTTTGTCCACTTACTTGTTGGGGGCTTAAGGCTTTTTTTTTTCTTTATAGAAAACCTACCGATAATCATTCATCTAAAGATAAAAGCTAATAGGGTAATTTTTTAATGAATAGATTCTTCATACTCAAACACCCTTTCATCATGAGATATGCTTTGTTAGTATTTGCCAAGTTACATAACCCTGAAACAAATTTTTAAAAAAGGGAGTAGGTGACCTTGCCTCTCACCAAGTCAAGTGGCTAGATTATACGTCTGAGAAATTATGATTATAAAATAAATATATTAATGCTGAAGATATAAACTTGGGTTAAGTTTGAAATAGGACACAGATCATGATGTATGTAAAGGTCTACTGCTGACAGTCAATATTTTTTCAAGTTGACACGTCTCTGTTTTAGAATAGTTATTACAACCTCTAGTAAAAGGACAGAATTAAATTAATAAGGAAGTGCAAACTGTTCATCAGCAGGAGCCTGACTTTGGCAAATATGTTTTGAGAAAAGCAATCTGCCAAAGGCACAGAGCTTGATTTAAATGTGTAATATTCTGCAGTGGAATTACAAAGAGCACCCTAAACTCTGTGGCCTTCAGTCAGGCCCTGAACCACTCTCTCTGTTTTCTCATTTGTAAAGCTAAGAATTTGGCCTAGATAAGTTGTTCTCAAAGTGTTTGCTCCAAGGACCCCTTTACATTCTTTAAAATCATAGGATATCCCAAAGAGCTCTTGTCATGTCAGTTCCCGGTATCAATATTTAAACAAACAAACACACCAGCCTGAGACCAGAAGAACTAGGTGGGTGCCTGGCTACCACCAACAACCGCTCTGACAAGGATCACAACAGACAGTCCCAGACAGAGTGGGACAAAAATGTAGAACAGAATTCAAATTCACAAAAAAAGACCAGACTTACTAGTCTGACAGAGAATAGAGGAACACCCAAGACTACGGCCCCGGAAAGTCTGCTAACCTAGAACTGAAACCATTCCGATAGCCCTTTTTTCAGACAAAGATTAGACAGGCCTATAAAACAAAAAATAACACACCTGAGGAATGTGCTTCTTATTTCAATCAAATATATGAGACCAATGGACAACGCCTGTCCTAATGTAAGATGAGAAGGCAGGAAAGGACAGGAACTGGACAAATGGACACAGGGAACCCAGGGTGGAAAGGGGGAGTGTGCTGGCACACTGTGGGGATTGCAACCAAGGTCACAAAACGATACGTGTATAAATTTTTGAATCAGAAATTAACTTGAGTTGTAAACTTTCACCAAAAGCATAATAAAAACCAACAAAAAATAGTTGTCATGGAATCATTACTGATTCATGGTGACCCCATGAGTGTCAAGAGTAGAACTGCGCTCCATAAGGTTTTCAATGGCTAATTTCTTGGACGTGAATCACCAGACCTTTCTTCCAAGGTGATTCTGGGAGAACTTGAGCCTCCAATCTTTGGGTTAGCAGCCAAATGTGTTAACTGTTTGTACCACCCAGGGATTCTCCATCACTATTTACCATATCAGAAATTAAAATTGAGAAATAGTAAAAAAATATTTATTTATTAATTCATTTAAAACAATGCTTTTACATGTTAAAAATAAATAACATATAAACACTAAATGTAATGAGAAGAATTACAACGTTTTACATTATAGTAAATTTCTTTAATTTCTGGCTTAAGAGAAGACAGCTGGATTTTTACATCTGCTTCTGTATTCAATCTGTTTCAATAGGTTTCTTTGTTGAAATATATGAAGAAACTGCAGATAAGCAGTTGAAAAAGGGTGGAGCATTTTACAGTCCTTTCTGATAGGTGTGGATAGTCTCCTTGGGTGTAAACCAAAACTCAACAAGTGATAGTTTCTTAAATATTTACTGCAATGTGGAATCTAAAACCATATCTATAAATGTTTCATGTTCTGTTACATTAAAATATTTTACCCATAGATCTTTTACCCATGCATGTTTTGTAACATCACACATTGGTCATTTGGAAAAATATTAGTTCATTGAATTATAAGAATCTTTCAAACATTGACCCATTTCATTGTGTTGTTATTGTTAGGTGCCACCAAGTTGGTTCTGACTCATAGAAACCTATGTACAACAGAACAAAACATTGTCTGGTCCTGCGCTATCCATTTCATTACAGAATATCAAAAAATCACTTTTGTTAATATCATCACTGAGCTAACCAGAAATGTCTTAAGTGTTGGGAAGCTGTCAAGCTCATTCTCATTTTTGCATGAAACACTCAAATTCTATCATTGACAACATACAGTAAGTCTCCAGGTTATGAACATCTGACTAGCAGACAAGTCATACTTGCCCTTTAATGTTATGTAAATTTGCCTTCACTTTGAAATGGTTGGACCAACCCCTACTCGCAACAAATTCTTCATCACAATCAGGTTCACTTGCTGCAAGTGCAGCTTTCAAATTATTGAAAAGGCTTTGAGCCTTTTCTTGCACTAACCCACCCACTGCTATAGAGTGGGTCCTAACTCATAACGAACCTACAGGACAGATTAGAACTGCCCCATATGGTTTCCAAGGCTGTAAATCTTTACGGAAGTAAACTGCCATATCTTTCTCCACTGGAGCAGCTGGTGGATTCAAACTGCTGACGTTTTGGTTAGCAGGTGAGTGTTTTAACCACTGCACCACCAGGACTCCATTCTTGCACTAAAGTAAGGCTAAATAAGAACCATATGCACCTGTTCTGACTTACCTACAAATTCGATTTGAAGACACACTTAGGAAGAGATCTCGTTCCTAACCCAAGGACTGCCTGCATATTGTGAGTTGTTTTCCTTGAAGTGACAGGCTTATTTGGTTCCTGTTTGGGAACATGCCTGCCATTTACTCATCTGAGTAACCATAATTTGTCTGTCAGTCCTACTTTCAAGTAAAAATGGCGTTCAGTTTGGGAATCAAATAATGATACAATCACAGAATAGACAGAATCATCCTACTTTGTTACATAGCAAATTTATGTGGCTTTCCAAGTTCATCCCCCAAGATAGTAAACAGAATGCTCTCATGGGTCAAGATTTAATAAAATTAATAATATTTACGGCTTCACCAAGACAATCTTAAGTGAAAGTGTTTTGTTTTTGTTTGTTGTGTTTTTGATTTGTTTGTTTGCTTGTTTTACCACGAGAGTCCACGGCCATGAAGAATACATTGAGTACTGGTACAGTTTGGTGCCAGTGCAATAATAATCTGTGCTAAGATGACAGCAGTTTCACTTTTGCTTTTACACCATCAGTCTAAATGTCAACACAGTGAAAAAGAATAAAATGACACCTTACTTTTATGAAAACTGCCTGATCTTGTAGAATGCCTGAACGCATCTCTGAAACCCACGGAGTCCAGGAGTCACATTTTGAGCCTCGATGGCCAGCCTAGAGTAATAACTAAATGCCCTTTCTAATTCTAAAATTCTATTTACTTTACTTTTGCCTAACAAATGTAATAAGTGAGATTTACTAGCTTAGGGAGATCAGCTCAGGTTCAGTCTTCATTCACTGGATATTCATAAATTTTTTAATAACATGAAAAAGCACCTATATCTTCACTGACATTTACCTGTTTCTGATTACTACTATTTCTAAGCAGAGCAGGTCTTGAGCTTATTGAAAATTCATGTTATTTAAATTTTATTACAGTTATAAATGGTGAGGGATGATGCACAATAGCAACAGTCCCTTAGATATCAGCTAATAAGTTGTGAACAACTTGTTTATTAGGACATTATTCTTTCTTAAATTTGCTAAGGTTGTAACATCTCAGCAATAAGTAATTATTCAGGGAATGGAGCTAATAACCTTTGGGTGTTTATAAGAATATATTTTCTACATTATAAATCCTTCCCTCCATAATTAGACCAATTACAGAGACACGAGACTCGTTGACATTCAGATTGGATACCTACCTGCCTTAGTTGCATTTGCTAGAGAGTGCTCTAGAGTACTGAAATAAATGGATAATATTCAGTTGTTCTGAAAACATGACATTAATATTTTGTAACAATTGTTATCTGAGGACATTACAGCATGAAAATGCGTAAGTAACTGAGACAACTAGATTAAAAATATGTGCTATGGAATAATACAAAATTCCACATTCTTCACTACTGATGAACGAAGCGAGAAAAGATGGAAAGCAAATGTATATGCCAGAGAATATAGTCGGGAATCTGAATTAGGAATCCCAGGGGATCTATGTTGCTACTGGAGGAACAAAGGAAATTATTAACTCCTTTTCTGCAGGCATCACCAAGAATCTTGCTCTTAACTCAGTACTGTATACTCAAACCAAAACACTCGCTAAAGATGCCCTACTTCGGCCTCTTGAGCAGCTTTCAACACACAGGCAGGTCAGTGATTAAATTTTATATATTGTTAAAAAAAAAAAATTGGCTATTGAGTCAACTCCAGTTTATGGCGACTGCATGTGTGTCAGAGAAGAACTGTGTTCCACAGAGTTTTCAATGGCCGATTTTTCAGAAGTAGATTGCCAGGCCCTTCTTCTGAGGCACCACTGGTGAATTTGACCTGACAACCTCTCAGTTAACAATGAAGCACTTTAACCATTTGCACCGCCCAAGAACTCCATATTGTGTTTAAGTTGACAGATTTAGCTTAATTAAATGAGAATTTAAATATGTATGTCTGTTGGACAGTTAAGTGGAATTCCTTAAGAAGTGAAAATACTGAAACAGAGGCTTGACCATCTATCAAGGATAGTAGAGAAAGGGCTCTTACCTCGGGAATGAGCTACAAGTTCAGAGCTTCCCAAAGTGTGTGATGTAAAATTGCTACATCAAGTAACTTAAGGTGGCCCTCAGAAATGGATTAAAAAACATTATATTTTACAGTCAGAGTTATTCCCTTTTCTATTCATGTTCAATTTCTCTGAGTACTTCAGAAACAAAGTTTCAGTTCAATGTTAGCACCTGTAACATTTACTAAACTTTCTCAGGTAAAGACTCTTTGTCTAGAATCTAGATGATCTGCAAAGAACATTTCTAATGCCAAGATTCTAAGAAATAGCCCACGCTTATTATAGCTCTCCAAATGATATATGGAATAAAAACAAACCCTCTTGCCGTCAAGTCAATTCCTACTCATAGTGACCTTATAGAACAGAGTAGAACTGCCCCACAGGGTTTCTAAGAAGCAGCTGGTGAATTTGAACTGCTGACCTTATGGTTAACAGTCAATCTCTGAACCACTGAGCCACCAGGGCTCCAATCTATGGAATAAAGTAGGGATAGTACTTGAACTCTATGGAGAAAAAAAATCAAAATAGCCCTTCAAGAGCCCTTTATATCCCATGACCTTATAACACAATACAAATTTTTCAACTCCTACATTACATAGTTGAGGTACTATTAAATAAATTGTTGGCAGATACATTTTTTTTTTTGAACTTTTAACTTGTTAAAACTGATTTGGTTTTAACTGATTTGGTTAAAAATCTGCATCCATTTTTATGAGTGTATGTTAAGATACATATTTCCAAAAAACCATTGACTAACCTCTTGATATGAATTCACACTATAAAATGCTCTAGATTTTCAGAGTTAATATCATTTTATATACTTTGTTGTATACTATAAAAATGGCTTTTTTTATATTTTTCTAATTCATTATTTTTCACTTTTAAAGGTATAATAATTTTGATAAAGATACAAAGTCTATTCAATTCCTTTTTGTCATAATATGTTGAATTCCAGTAACTACTGAATTATAATTCTCCTTAAAGTAAACTAACCTGAGTGTTTAAAAGTAAAACCTGTTTGTAATATTTCAGACTGTTATGGATTGAATTGTGTCCCCAAAATATACGTCTGGTAATTCCTAACCTCTACACCTGTAGTGAGCCCTGGTGGTACAGTGGTTAAGCAGTCCTTTGCCAACCAAAAGGTCGGTGGTTAAAACCCACAAGCTGCTCTGTGGAGAAAGATATGGCCTTCTGCTTCCATAAAAATTTACAGCCTTGGAAACCTTATGGAGGCAGTTCTCTGTCCTACAGGGTCGCTGTGAGTCAGAATTGACTCCAGGGCAAAGGGTTTATGCCTGTGATTATAATCCCATTTGGGAATGTGTTGTTTTTGTTATGATAATGAGATAGGATTAGTGTAGGATGTGTCTTGAGTCAATCTCTTTTGAGATATAAAACAGATTAAACAAGCAAGCAGAGATGGGGAAAGAGAGATGCCAAGCCACGTGAAAACTGGCCAAGAACAGTAGCTCAGAAGAGACAAAGACATTCCTCCAGAGTCAACAGAGAGAGAAAGACTTCCTCCAAAGCCAGTGCTCTGAATTCAGACTTCTAGCCCCCTAAACTGAGAAAATAAATTTCTGTTTGTTAAAGTCATCCACTTGTGGTATTTCTGTTATAGCAGCACTAGATAACTGAGACAAAATTTGGTACCAGTAGTAGGTGCTGCTCTAACAGACTCCTAAAATGTAGAAGTGGTTTTGGAATTGGATAATGGGCAGAGGCTGAAAGAGTTTTAAGATGCTTAATAGTAAAAGCCTAGATTGCCTTTAAGAAACTGTTGTTAGAATTATGGACTTCAAAGGCAATACTGGTGAGGGCGCGGAAGGAAGTGAGGAGAGCTATACAAAAAGTCTTTATCGTCTTAGAGAATACATACGGCACCAGCGACAGAATGTTGCTAGAAATGTGTTTCTAGTGAGGTTTTAAAAGAAAATGATGAACATGTGATTGGACAATGGAGGAAGAGCAATGCTTTTTATGCAGTGGCAAAGAACTTGTCTGAATTATGTTCAAATGACTTGTAAGTGATGAACTTGGGTATCTAGCTGATGAGATTTCTGAACAAGATCTTAAAGGGTCCATGTGGTTTCTCATTGCCACTTACACTAAAATGGGAGAGGAAAGAGATGGACTTAAAAATGAACTCTGCAAAATGAAAACAGAACTTAAAGATTTGGAAAATTCTGTTGTACAAACAAAGGCCATGTGTCCTAGAATGTTCCCCAAGAACATGGCTACACAATCTTTTGTTAAAGAGATTAAGCCTATGACTGATGGTTCTAACCAACTACCACAGCAGAAAACCCATCAGCTTAGGCGGAAGGGGACAGAGTAAGAACAAAAGGAAAGAATGCTGTCTGCCTCTTGGAATTCTACAGGCAAGAAACCAGACAAAGGAGCTACATCTGTTGTGCTCCAGAAAAAGAAAAGGACCATCTCTGGATCAGCAGAACTGTTGGAAGGAGCACGGGAAGCAGGGCCTTCTCAGTTTCAAATGATGGGGCCACGGTCTCCTGGATCTCAAAGAGGTAGATCTTTGCCAATTCGATTCCAGAGTGTGTGGCTGCCATTAAGCTGTGCTGGGGGATGAGGCCACTGCCCAAAGCTGCGGGAGTGGGGCGGCCATGCCTAAGAAGTAGAGGAACGGGCCTGCCAGGGCCGAGGGAGTAGGGTAGCCACTCAAATGGACTAGGAGAATGGGGCTACCCAAAACTGAGGGAGCAGAGTTGCCATCCCAGTGGACCTGGAAGGCAGAGCTAAAGCATAGGTGCATGGGGCCTCCACCCAGAATCCAGAGGGTATGGCCAACACCCAGAGTCTGGAGGACAGGGCCATTGACTAGATGGTCTCAGAGAATAGAGGATTGTTTTCAAGCCTTGAGAGCTAATGTAAATTGTTCTGCTGGGTTTTGGACTTGCTTGGTGCTTGTTATCCCTTCTTTCCCTCCAATTTCTCCCATTTGTAATGGAAATTTCTACCTTGTGCCTGTTCCACCATTGTACTTTGGAAACAGATCACTTGTCATCTAGATTTCACAGGTTCCCAGATGAAGAGGAATTTTGCCCCAGGATGGAATATGCCCAAAGTCTCACCCATGTCTGATTTAGATGATCCAGAGGATGAGATTTTGGGCTTAGAGTTGATTTAAGACTTTTGGGATGACGTGATGGGGTGAATGTGTTTTGCATGTGGGAAGAACATGAAATCGAGGGACCAAAGAGTAGAATGTTATGGATTGAATTGTGTCTCCCAAAAATACGTGTTGTAATTCCTAACCACTATGCCTGTGGTTATGATTCCATTTGGGAATGGAGCTGTCTTTGTTATGCTAATGAGACAGGATTCCTGTAGGGTGTATCTTGAGTCAATCTCTTTTGAGATAAAAACCAAATTAAACAAGGAAGCAACAAGCAGAGATGGGGAAAGAGAGATACCAAGACAGGTGAAAATCACTCAAGAGCAGAAGCTCAGAAAAGACAAGGACATTCCTCCAGAACTGACAGAGAAAGTCTTCCCCTAGAGCCAGTACTCTGAATTTGGATTTCTAGCCTCCTAAACTGTGAGAAAATAAGTTTCTTTTTGTTAATGCCATCCACTTGTGGTATTTCTGTTACAGCAGCACTAGATGACTAAGACACAGACAGTCTTAGACTTATAACAAAATACCACCTCATTTCTAGGTTATGTTTCCTGTCATATGCTAAGTTTGAGTTTGGAGAATATAGCTATTTAAATTTATCATTTGATTGGGATGAAACAAACACTGTAAATTGAGACCTTGTCATATATATAGATATACAGATGTAGAGTTAGAGACAGATAGTTTTGTTTTGTTTTTTTGTTTTTTGTTTTTTTTTTGCTTCCAAAACGCTGGAGCAGTATCCCAGGCAAAAGCCTGAGCTGCAAAATAGTAACAGCCAAATATAAGTCATTGAAGAAATGAAAAATGCAGGACTGAATTCTGACAACAAATTGCTGGAAAATCTATAGGAAAATGTTAGAAGAGTCATATCTTCAATTTACAAGTACTCTGCTTAAAAATCAAAATGCAAATATGAAATTCTATAACATTACCTGAGAGTGGTATTTCAATTGCTGTTGAGAATTTTAACAGGAAGAAAATTAGAGATATGATCAATCCTCTTCCACTTAACCGCATCTCCATTGCTCTTCAGGAAGCAGATAACCCAGAAAGAACTAGTTTTGGTACACAGCTGAGGATAATGTGGTGAACCCAGAAACCTAAAAACAAAAATAAAAAAAAAGCAAACAGAATAGCATATTAGTAGATATACTCTCAATTGTCAACATAGAAGTTAAATATACTTTCCTGTTTGGCAATATTTTTTCTCTTTATGAAACTGTTCTCTAATGTTGTTGCTGTTAAGTGCCATCGAGTTGGTTCTGACTCATAGTGACCCTATGTACAACAGAATGAAACACTGCCCAGTCCTGCACCATCCTCATAATCATTGCTATGTTTGAGCTCAATGCTGCAGCCACTGTGTCAATCCCTCTGTCGTTTAGGGTCTTCCTCTTTTTTGCTGATCCTCTGCTTTACCAAGCATGATGTCCTTCTTCAGGGACTGGTCCCACCTGATGACGTTTACAAAGTAAGGGGCATTCTGGCTGTACTTCTAAGACTGATTTGTTCGTTCTTCCGGCAGCCCAAAGACATCAATTCATCTTCTGTCTTCCTTAGTCACTGTTCAGCTTTCTCATGTATATGAGGTGACTGAAAATACCCTGGCTTGGGTCAGGTACACCTTAGTACTGTAAGTGACATCTTTGCTTTTAAACACTTTAAAGAGGTCTTTTACATCAGATTTGCCCAATGCAATACATCATTTGATTTCTTGACTGCTGCTTCCATGGGTGTTGATGGTGGATCCAAGTAAAATGAATCTCATAACTACAGTTATTAAAATGTTCTCTAATAACACCATATAAATATAATTAGTTGTCCCTCTCTGTATTTAAAATAAAGGACATTTACTATATGCTTTATTATAAACCAGAAACCATTTCAATGAATCATTTTTAAGTCACAGAAATTTTTACCTAGAAGGCACTCTAGTATTATTACAATGAGTGTAAATGGCTATGAGAATAACTTTCACTAATTTCATTCAAAAAGGTGACTCTTTCACATTAAGTCTTTATATCAGGCATCTAACTCTTTCTGAGTCAATATTAAGGATCACAAATACAAATCTTTGATTTTTCTAGTGAAATTGCTTTTCGTCTTCAAACGTATCACATTAATAGAACTGGACAGTTCTAGTAAGTCACATAGGAGAGAAAAAAAAAAAAAATGGAGAAAAACCAGGAGTTTCAACTAAAATTCACAAATGTGAGTTTGGTTCAAGGAGTTAATAATGGCTTCAGTTACTTTCCATTTAAATAGAATGTTCATTCACTCCAAAATTTATCAGATAGAGGATTAGTATTTCAATTTTCCTTTTCTTTCTCTTTACAATTTAATTTTTTCTGGAATGCTGTGAATATGAAATTAGGTGTGAAACATCTAATCATTGTGTATAATGTACTCTTGCAAATGATAACACAACAATTTACTCCAGAATGTAGTATTAGTATTTCATGTATATGAAAGTTTATTTAGTGCCATGTTTTTCCTGTTTTTCTGCTTTTTGTTGGTGATTTTCTGATTAAAATGGTCCTCAAGTCTAGTACTAAAGTACTGTCTAGTGTTCCTATAAGCACAAGAATGTTGTGATGTGTCTTATGAGAAAAAATACATGTGTTAGATAAGCTTAGTTGAGGCATGAGTTATAGTGCTGTTGGCTGTGAGTTCAATGTCAGTGTATCAACAATATGTATTAAACAAGGTAGTCTTTCTTTTTTTATGAAAAGAAATCTTATTTAATATATTAAGAATTGACACGTTCGAATTGTGATGTTCAAAAGAATATTGAATATACCATGGACGGCCGGAAGAACAAACAAATCAGTCTTGGAAGAAGTACAGCCAGAATGCTCCTTAGAAGTGAGGATGGTGAGACTTCACCTCGCTTACTTTGGATGCGTCATCGGGGGACCAATCATTGCAGAAGGACATCATGCTTGGTAAAGTAGATGGTTAGCAAAAAAGAGGAAGACCCTCAATGAGACAGATTGACACAGTGGCTGCAACAGTGGGCTCAAACATAGCAACAACTGTGATGATTGCACAAGACTGGAAAATGTTTCCTTCTGTTATACATAAGGTTATGAGTCAAGTTGACTCCATGGCACCTAATTAAAACAGCAACAACAAAAACCATTGCCATCGAGTTGATTCCAACTCATGGCGACACTACAACAAAAGGTATCTTTAAACAGAAACACACTAAAATAAGGTTATGTATTGACTGGTTAACGAAAATGTGACCAGAGGCTCATAGGAACCTAACCCTGTATTTGCAATGGTTCGGTATTCATTAATTCAGTATTTGAGGGGACTTTATAGGTCATATCTACCAAGAATAATGAGAAACTACTGTATTCCAATCAACAGCAATAACAGAAATTTGGAAAAAAATTGCTTTCATTATGAAAAGCAGAACATTCCCTAAACTAGATAAACTAAGCTCTACATATCTGTACAAATTTAGGAGACATTGAGCTAGGTAGACATTTCTTAGATGAAAAGTCTGAAGAAAAGGTTAATGTCTGTCCTTTGAATTTTTTGTTTCCTTCCCTCTTCTGAAAGTTTGCTAATAGTTATCTAAATTCATTGTTTATAATTATAGATCATTATTTACTTGCAATCTATTATTTACAATTTTGTTCCATTAACATTCAGTGTCCATTGCTTTAAGGGCTTCTCATGTATTTCTTTAATGAGCTGCCCTCTATTTGAGCAAGGCTTTCAAAACCATGATGCTATTAGGAAACCATATTTCTAGGTTATACACCATCTATCATTCCACCCTGAAACAGGAAATAAAAATACTAGACAGTCAAATAAGTAAGAACTAGCTCAATTTCAATTAATCTCCTAATCTAGGCAAGCAAGTTCAATAGTCTCTAATTGCTAAAGTAAAATTGCTTAGAAATGGTAACTGTTCAATAGTGATATGACTTTTCAAATTTTAATAGTTTAAGTACATAGACTTGATCCAAGCAAATCTTTCATTAAAAGATGGCACAATGAACCAGTTGGCTTAAAATAAGACTATATATTAAGAGACTAACAAACATTGATGACACCATCAATTTCCAGATTGTGGATAATGGTTCATTCTACATCTGACCTTACCTCCTGCAGGGATTAGCTTCAATTTATCTGAGACTTATGTATTAAGAGGCTCTAGCGTAAAAATCATTGGAGATTCAAATGTAACCTCCTGGAAGCAGACCTCCATTAAGTGGTGACAACAGCCCTGAAACAGCTTTCAGTTTGGAAAGTCAGTGATAATTTCCTTGTCAGAAAGCAAAAAGGGCATACCTTTTGGTAATTCTGTTTTTCAACAGTAAGATCATATAATTGACACTTCCTGACCTGCCTCAGTTTCTTCAATAAGAGCAGTGCCATGAGGATTAAGAACTCTATTTACAGACAGAAATAGAAACGTGGACAGGCATGCATACCACATGGGGTTGCTTGCAATTCAATAATATAAAAATAAAGTCCTTTGCTCTCCAAAGCACAGTAGCCTATAATATACACTCATCATCAGTACCACAAAGTGACTTCATAACCCCTCTGATGCTCTTAAAATAGCTTCATGGTGACAAAGCTAGAAACAACTTACTCTCTTCTTAACTCAAACTAGTCTTCTCTTACAAAATGGAAAGCAAGTTGGCCCAGCTTTTGTCCATTCAACCTGGTCTCTAGGCTCCCAAAAAACCAGTTGACATTGAGTCAATTCCGACTCATGGCTGCCCCATGTGTATCAGAGTAGAACTGTGCTCCGTAGAGTTTCTAATGGCTGATTTTTCCAGAAGTAGATCGCCAGGCCTTTCTTCTGAGAGACCTCTGGGTGGACTTGAACCTTCAACCATACCGTTAGCACATTAACCATTTGTACCACCCAGGGACTCCTAAAGCTCCCAAAGTCTTATATAAACACAAAGTTATTGTGGCCTGCTGAACAGCCAACAGAAGGGAGTGAGGTGTAATGAATAAGATCATGGAGAATGGACTCAGGAAAATCTAAGCTCAAAACCATTAGCTATATGGCCTTGGGCAGTTTACCCAAACTCTTACTCATCTCTACAAATAAGTCTAATAGTTTCTGCCTGATAGCACACTAATGAGGGTTTAATGAGGTAATATAGGTTTGTCGTTTTTAGGTGCCTTTGAGTCGGCTCTGACTCAAAGCAACCCTATGTACAACAGAGCAAGACACTGCCCTGTCCTGCAGTAAATTCTCACTTTGCACAGTTATGTTTGAGCCCATTGTTGCAGCCACTGTGTCAATCCATCTTGTTGAGGGTCTTCCTCTTTTTTGCTGACTCCCTACTTTACCAAGCATGATGTCTTTCTCCAGCGACTGGTCCCTCTTGATAACATGTTCAAAGTACGTGAGATGAAGTCTCTCCATCCTTGCTTCTAAGGAGCATTCTGGCTGTACTTCTTCCAAGGCAGATTTGTTCATTCTGGCAGTCCATGGTATATTCAATATTCTTTGCCAACAACATAATTCAAAGGCATCAATTCTTCTTTGGTCTTCCTTATACATTGTCCAACTTTTGCAAGCATATGAGGCGATTGAGAATATCACATAGGTTTAGCATAGAATAATAAATGACATTTACTAATAGTAGTGATAATGATGGTGATTGTGTTGTTAGTGGTAATAATGATATTTCTATTAACAATATTCTGACCCAGAAAGTATGGTTAACTCATATGGCTTCCATCACAGTTACAAAACTCTAATGACTTAAAAAATAAAAGTGTCTTCATTAAACTAGTGGTCAAATGATGTTAATTAATTCAAAACACTCTAAAAAAAAAAAAAAAGTGGGAGGGAGTGATGGCAAAAACACCTTCAATTCTTCTCTGTCCACCCCTTGTATCAACATTCTTTACAAAATGATAGCTCCACCCATCATGAAGCTACTTCCTCACTTCTTTAATCTGGCAGACCTTGTGACCTGCTTTGACTAATAGAATGTAGTAGAAACTATAGTATACTAGTTCTGAGCCTACGTCTCAAAATTTATTACAAACGTTGACACTCTCTGTCTCTCTCTCTCTCTGTTAACCCTGCCCAGCTATCATGAGAACAAGCCTGGGATAGTCAGCTGGATGATGAGAGACACATGGCCCCATCACCTCCTCCAATCCCAGCCAACAGCCAGCAAACCACCAAACATGAAAGGACAGCCATCCTATACTGGCCAGTTCCAGATGACTTGCCAGCTAATCATAAATGCAAAAGCCAGGCCATCAATATCAGCTAAGACTGGCTAAGATCCGCAGAATTACCCAATGGAATAGTAGACTTATAAACGCTGTATATTTATTATATGAAATCACTCTTTTGGGGGGTGGGCTTCAATGCAGAAATAGCTAATTAAAATAGGGAGGACAGAATAGAAGAATTGATGTACTGTTGATAATTACTAAAGCTGTACTATATATATGGGGGCTCCTCACACTATTCTCTTTTAGGACATATTTTAGTATTTCCATAATAAAGAAGTTTTTAAAGTCTCTTCAGTTGTGGAATCAGAAATTAGCCTAAATATTCCAACAGCAGTAACAAGATTCTTTTATGCAAAAGGTAGACAAAGTTATGAAAACGCCTACTGCCATGCATTTAAAACCAACCAACCAACCAACAGATTTTATTAAAACAACCATGCTATCAATCCCTGTTCTCTTTGAGCTAATTACAGAAAATTTGGGGTCCCTTTGGACATCAGTGTGTATGTTTTATATATCCAGCACAACAAGTAGATAATGTAACTCAGTGTCAATTCCTTATTGATTTAAGGGTTTGGAGAGTCATAGCCCAACAAAAGAAAACGTGAGCCCAGTTTATAGTAATTATTTACACCTGGGTAGCTGTTAGCACATATTTCTGACGTCTTTTGATATTTCTTTCATGCTTTGATTCTTAATTCACCTATTTTGCATTATGTTTTCATTGGAGACTGCTTGAAATTCCATTAGTAAACTATAGAAAGGCAAAATGAATAAAGTAGGTTAAGACTAAATTCTCACTTTGCACAGTTATATGTATTTCACCCTTCTAAACTGAACAAAAACACAAAGTATTTTAAAATTGCTTTAAAGCTCTCAAGCTGTTGTTAATCTATTCCGAATAACAACCAGTCCCTGTTAATCACTTGTCTTTTGTCAGTTTGTTGCTGTTTTTCACATAATAGTAGTGATGTCAGGTTTACTCAGATCTTTGGACACAATGGTTCTCTGATGGTCCTATTGCATTGTAAACACTTTTTTTCCCCCTTTCAGCAAATGTTATTCAAATTTATACGCCTGACTTTAAAAGTGAGGGAATAGAATCTGAGTACAGTTAAGAATGTCAAAAAGCCGCTGAGAAAGGCAGGTAGTATGGACTAGTCAATTTTACCTTGGTGATATTTTTCAAATCCTTTGCATTTCCTCTCAGTAATTATTCACAAACATATCCAGGTCAAATTTTTAAAGAGAAAATATAATAAGGCAAATCCAAAAGGGGGTGAAAAAAAGGCAACTCTTATGATCACTATTTTAAAAACTCATTTCTATGGCAGCAACTATACAAAGCAGAAATGTCAGCAACAGTCCATCTGCCATTTCTAAAGAAGGACTGGAATGTATACAGCCCAAAAAAGTGCTGTGTTGACACTCCTCTCCAATAAGAAACAACATTAAGATGTTTCAGCCACCATGAATTTGAGAGATTAGAATTAACTTCATACACGCCAGTCCATGCTAAATCATTAAACAACATTTTTCTACTCGGGAAGCTTGAAATAGATCAATTACTTTTATTATAGTCAGCAGGAAGGGACATATTATGACACTGGCATCCAAATTGTAGTTTTAAAAACAACTCAATGGATTTGTATAATAGTCTGGAACAGTGCTCTAACTTGGAATTGTTTAAATTTTATTTTCTCTAACACTAAAAGGCTTAAGAACCACTGAGCTGCATCAAGTAAGGTGTCCTATATAAGGCTGTTTGACATTTTCATGATGGGCTGGATGTCACCTTCTCTTCCCTCTGACCTCACGTGTCCCTTTATGAAACTCCCTTTTATATGACTGTCAGGGTAGGGTAAACTATTTCCCAGATTCCGAAATCAGATCTATGTGGAGGAAATCCAGCACATTTCCATATTCCTGAAGTGTGATCTGAATCACTCAGCACCTTGAAACTGAGGAGGGGAGGGGGATGAAAAGATAATTAAAAGGGTTTTGTTCAATCACCTGCTTGGCTAATACCATAAATCAATTTACAAGTATCATAAACACTCTAATCCTGAAACAACTGTTAATGGCTTTTCACTCTGAAAACAAAGGAGATGTGGAACATGATGGCCATATCCATACAAACTCTGTTTCATGTCACTGAAGTGACAAGACAAAGGAATTGCTTAGAGTGTTAATTCATCCTTCCTGCAGAGCCTGCGTGTTTGTATACAGTAGATCAAAGAAATGCCAACTTTTTTAGAAGCAAATTGATTTTATTGGAAAGATGTCAGCTTTAATTAATAATAATTATGTGGGATAAATTAATATTAATAATACCATTTATTTAGTTACATAGAAAATACGTGGCAAAGTTCTGACAGGGATTCATAATGGAATATAACCTTTTCCCCCATTTTTCCCTTTTTTAACCTATTTATTCAAAATTATCACCAAGTGGTGCACTATAATAACATCTAATTTAAATTGTCCCCTGGTGGAAATAGGAAAGAAAACTGCCGCACATAAAGATCACGTTACTGCAGGGAAGGAGAATGATCTTGCAACCCAACATGCAAATCATGTTCTGGGTCATTTCTCACAAAACATTTGATAGACCCCTGATTGTCAGCTAGGTAGTTGTTGTTGTTTAAATTGAGGAATAACACAGATGCACCAAAATACACAAAACTTAAGCATGCAGCTCAGTGAATTTTTACATATGTCATACCCATGTAACCACTGCTCAAATCTCTTAGGGAATTTTAGTCACCAAAAGCATTCCACTAGCTTCATTCTTAGAGGATTCCAGATGGCCAGCTCACAAGAGAGTAAAATATGTTTATGCTCCTCTAAGCTGTAGGGAAGGATCTCTGGTGGCGCAGTGGTTAAGCGCTCGGCTGCGAACTGAAAGGTTGCTGGTCGAACCTACCAGCTGCTTTGCAGGAGAAAAATGTGGCAGTCTACTCCCATAAAGATTACAGCCTTGGAAACCCTATAGGGCAGTTCCACTCTATCCCATAGGGTTGCTATGAGTTGGAATTGACTCGATGGCAAGGGGTTTAGTTTTTTCGTTTTTGACTGTGAGCTATACTGATGCTTTAATATGCTCAGTGAAAGAAGGATGTGTGGTCAGCAGATTAGGAATATGCTATATGCACTATTTCATCCTTTGAAAATTTTCAATGCACATTAGCATATAAAAAGCTCTGAGAACTTTATTTTGCTTAGAGCTTTCAGAAATGTATTTGACTATGAAAATGTGTGTGTGATATTTATTACTTTTTATATGTCATAATCACTTTTATATACAAACTAATTTCATTCTCACAACATCTCCATGATACAGATATTGTAACTTCCATTTCACGTGTAAGGAAACTGAAATACAGAATACCCAAACTCTTACAACTAAAATGTTGAGCTGAAGTTAAAACCAGTGGAATCTGTTTCTAGAACCTTTACTCTTAACCACTGTTCCTAAAACCACTTGGAAATTAAATAATTCATTATTTAAAGACTATCAATTAGGACAAATCACCCCAAACTGATCAAATAAGAAATGCATGGAGCAACGATGAAAAGTTTCCCATTGATAAATTTCATAACTTCTTGACTAATAGCTTCTAAAAAGTTTGGCTTAAAATAATCTAATAATGGATTTTCTTCATGGACAGAATTGCTGGCATCTAGAACTTTATATCGTAATAATTGTCTAAACTAAGAAAGTTCCTTCTCTTCTAATTTGAGTAAGAGAGCATGTGAATTATATTCCCATCTAAAATAATCAAAGAGCAAGCTTCCTAAAATTTAGGAACTGCAACATATAGAAGAAAGCAATTATAGCGGTTTTTTAAACTATAACCAAAAATCAACTCCAGGAAATAAGTCCATAAGTTAACGAAAGCATCCCCTCGACTCCTTTTCAGGCTTCCATCTCCAGGCCCCAACCTCATAGTACCTAAAAAAAACTAACGACTTTTAACAAACAGCTATTGGATATACAGCAGGCAACAGATAAAAGCTAAAAGCTTTTTTTTTTTTAATTTATTTTTTCTCCTCTACTTTTCTGCTGCCATTAAATGTTATTCCCTCTATTTACTCCTTGAATATTTCAACTCTGCTCGGTATCAAGAAAAGAATTTTCAAAAAGAAAGTGGAGTACTTCCTGATAAGTTGAAACTCCTTTTCTTTATTTCCCATTAGTAGGAAAATTTTATATATATATATATATATATATATATGAAAACAACTCTGGAAATTGACAAAAATCAACCATAAGCAAGATATTGGCACTTTTAAAAAGAAATT
This sequence comes from Trichechus manatus latirostris, assembly GCF_000243295.1. NCBI lineage: Eukaryota > Metazoa > Chordata > Mammalia > Sirenia > Trichechidae > Trichechus > Trichechus manatus. The sequence continues at coordinate 919,641 of NW_004443956.1, forward strand.
ATATATAATGTTTGATTGCAACAAACTATATTTAAAAAATAGGAAACTGGTTGGAAAAATATACCTAAGTTTCTGATGCTTCGAATCTATTTTCAACTTTTCTATATTAATCAAACTGTTTCTAATGAGTACACTGTACTTATAAAAGTAAAACAAATAAGGCTCATGAGTTGTGTTTGCACCTGCCTCATCCACACGTTTGTAAGAGGTTGTAAGCTTCCTGAGGCAGGCATCAGACCCGACTGACCCTTATTGCGCCTGTCTAGAATACAGGAGACACTCAATAAATCTTTCTAAATAAATGAATACATGAATTTCATACACTCTGCCTAATTGTAGCATATCTATCAAACGCTAATTTTTTTTCACATTCATCCAAACACAGCTCAAAAAAATTTCAAAGAGAGTTTTGTTCTCTGACTCCAATAGGAAGGGGAGCAGAACTTGCAGTAAGAACACCTCCAATCTGCCTCTGAAGCTTTCTTGCAAGATTCTGTCACAGTGCCTCAAATGTCTAACAGATTGGACCTATCAAGCAGACAAAATAGTGAGTATAATCCTGTTCGTGTGTGTGTGCTCGTGTGTGCACGCCATGTATACATCTGATGGCTAATAAATATTTGCTCACCTGGCAAACTTCAGCATAAGACTGTCTTTGTGACAAAGCACCTGGTTCCCAGGTTGTGAAAGAAAAGAACTAAACACCTCATTTTTCTCCAAGACTTGGAACCCACCGTTATCTACAAAAAGAACTTAATGACGATAAATGAACAAACTGGATTAGGTTCGGATGCAAACATAAAGAAATTATTTTGCACTGTAAATGTTCTATAAAGAAGCATTACCAAAGAAAATACTATCATAAATCTGAGAAAGTTACACCATTAACCTCCACATAAGGCCATTTCAAAGTCTTTAACATGTGACTTTCAACAATTGGTACTTGAATATGATTTCACTTTTCCTTAATCGCCAAAAGGTAGATAAAAATATTGTAGTGACTACAAGGGTCATCATAATCATCAACTTCTAGTGAATTTTAAGCACATGAAAAAGATATTTTTTCAGGGTGGGCAAGGCTGTATGATGAAGACAACTAGTCCATGATTTAGAATATTCTCACCTCTGATTTTATATGTTTTTACTATCTTACAATCTTTTATTATTTTTTCATCCTTTTGTTTTGTTCCCCATTTCCTTCCCCATTGTCTGAAGCAGAAGTATCCAAAGCAATTTATTGGTTAGAAATGCTAAAGGTCAATAGTGATACTAAAACCTTTAGATTTGTTTTCTCTTAAAATGTGTAGTTTATAAAAATATCACTATGGCCAATTCAAATATTTTAAGTGGAGCATAATGAAGCAAATCAACTGTGATCAATGAGGATGCATTGATAATTACTGGTGATTGGAATTCGAAAGTTGGAAATGAAAGATTGGTAGTTGGAAAATATGGCCTTGGTGACAGAAACAATGCTGGAGATCACATGATAGAATTTTGCAAGACCAACGACTTCTTCATTGCAAATACCATTTTTCACCAACATAAAAGGCGACTATAAACATGGACCTTGCCAGATGGAATACAAAGGAATCAAACTGACTACATCTGTAGCAAGAGATGATGGAAAAGCTCAATATCATATGAAGTTCAAGTTGAAACTGAAGAAAATCAGAACAAGTCCATGAGAGCCAAAATACGACCTTGAGTATATCCCACCTGAATTTAGAGACCATATCAAGGATAGGACGCATTGAACACTGATGACTGAAGACCAGACGAGTTGTGGAAGGACATCATACATGAAGAAAGCAAGAGGTCATTAAAAAGGCAGGGAAGGAAGAAAAGACCAAAATGGATGTCAGAAACTTGCTCTTGAATGTTGAGTAGCTGAAGCAAAAGGAAGAAAATGATGAAGCAAAAGAGCTGAACAGAAGATTTAAAAGGGGGGCTTGAGAAGACAAAGTAAAGTATTATAATGACATGTGCAGAGACCTGGAGATAGAAAACCAAAAGGGAAGAACACAATCAGCATTTTTGAAGCTGAAAGAACTGAAGGAAAAATTCAAGCCTGGAGTTGCAATATTGAAGGATTCTACAGGGAAAATATCAAACGATGCAGGAAGCATCAAAAGAAGATGGAAGGAATACACAGAGACACTATACCAAAAAGAATTTGTAGACATTCAACCACTTTAGGAGGTAGCATATGATCCGGAACTGATAGTACTGAAGGAAGAAGTCCAAGCTGCACTGAAGGCATTGGCGAAAAACAAGGCTTCAGGAATTGACAGAATACCATTGAAACGTTTCAACAAATGGATGTAGCACTGGAAGTGCTCACTAGTCTATGCCAAGAAATTTGGAAGACAACTACCTGACCACCGACTGGAAAGATCCATTACCCATTCCCAAGAAAGGTGATCCAACCAAATTCAGAAATTATTGAACAATATCATTAATATCTTGCACAAGTAAAATTTTGCTGAAGATCATTCAAAAGCGGCTGCAGCAGTATATTGACAGGGAACTGCTGGAAATATAAGCTTGATTCATAAGAGGATTTGGAACCAGGGATACCATTGCTGATATCAGATGGATCTTGGCTGAAAGCAGAGTATCAGAAAGATGTTTACCTGTGTTTTATTGACTGTACAAAGGTGTTCGACTGTGGATCATAACAAATTATGGATAACATTCTGAAGAATGGGAATTTCAGAACACTTAATTGTGCTCATGAGGAACCTGTACACAGATCAAGAGGCAGTCTTTAGAACAGAACAAGGGGATATGCGTGGTTTAAAGTCAGGAAAAGTGTGCATCAGGGTTGTATCTTTCACCATACCTATTCAGTCTGTATGCTGAACAAATAATCTGTGAAGCTGGACTATATGAAGAAGAACAGGTCATCAGGATTAGAGGAAGACTCATTAACAACCTGTGATATGCACATGACACAACCTTGCTTGCTGAAAGTGAAGAGGACTTGAAGCACTTGCTGATGAAGATCAAAGACTACAGCCTTCAGTATGGATTACACCTCAACATAAAGAAAACAAAAATTCTCACAACTGAACCAATAAGCAACATCATGATAAACGGAGAAAAGATTGAAGTCAAGGATTTCATTTTACTTGAATCCACAATCAACGTCCATAGAAGCAGCGGTCAAGAAATCAAAAGATGCACTGATTGGGCAAATCTGCTGCAAAAGACCTCTTTAAAGTGTTGAAAAGCAAAGATATCACCTTGAAGACTAAGGTGCACCTGACCCAAGCCGTGCTGTTTTCAATTGCCTCGTGCATGCGATAGCTGGACGGTGAATAAGGAAGACCAAAGAAGAATTGATGCCTTTGACTGTGGGGACCACGGTCTCAGGGAACATCTAGCTCAACTGGCATAACACAGTTTATAAAGACAATGTTCTACATTCTACCTTGGTGAGTAGCTGGAGCCTTTAAATCCTGTGAGCAGCCATCTAAGATACTCTACTGGTCTCACTCCTTTAGGAGCAAGGGAGAATGAAGAGACCAGGATACAAGGAAAAGATCAGTCCAAAGGACTAATGGGCCACAGCTACCAAGGCCTCCACCAGACTGAGCCCAGTACAGCTAGATGGTGCCCGGCTACCACCACTGACTGCTCTGACTGGGATCACAACAGAGGGTCCTGGACAGAGCTGGAAAAGGCTGTAGAACAAAATTCTAACTCACAAAAAAAAAAAGACCAGATTTACTGGCCTGACAGACTGGAGAAACCCCGAGAGTATAGCCCTTGGACACTCTTTTATCTCACTGGTGAATCCCCTCACGAAGTTCACTGTTCAGCCAGGGATTGGACAGCCGCATAAAACAGAACGGGACTAATGAGGCACAGCAGTCCAGCGACAAGGACTAGTAGGCAGGAGGGGACAAGAAAGCTGGTGACAGGGGAACTCGAGTTTGAGAAGGGACAGTGTTGACATGTCGTGGGGTTGTTAACCATTGTCATAGGGCAATATGTGTACTAACTGTTTAATGAGAAACTATTTGTTCTAAAAACCTTCCCATCTAAAGTACAAAAAAAAAAAAGAATTATCTATGTGAGATCAAATTGACAACAGCAATTCAAAAGGTTTGATGGGAAGCCTAGGCGACAGTGAGTTAAAAATAATGGTGATGGAATAATTTGGAAAAGGATAGTGAGAATAGCAGCACAACTGGAAGAATGTAATCGATGTCACTGAATT
>NW_004443956.1:923968-1033554 GCF_000243295.1 Trichechus manatus latirostris
TCGTGGAGTTGTTAACCAATGTCATAAAACAATATATGTACTGACTGTTTAATGAGAAACTATTTGTTCTGTAAACCTTCATCTAAAGTACAACATATATATAAAAGAATTGATGCCTTTGAATTGTGGTGTTGGCAAAGAATATTGAACATGCCATAGACTGCCAGAAGAATGAACAAATCTCTCTTAGAAGAAGTACTACCAGAATACTCCTTAGACACAAGCATGGTGAGACTCTGTCTCATGTACTGTGGACATGTTATTAAGAGGCATCAGTCCTTGGAGCAGGACATCATGCTTGGTAAAGTAGTGGGTCAGTGAAAAAGGGGAAGACCCTCAACAAGATAGACTGACACAGTGGCTGCAACAAGGGGCTCAAGCATAATGATTGTGACGATGGAGAAGGACTGGACAGAGTTTCATTCTGTTGTACATAGGATCACTATGAGTTGCAACTGACTCCACAGCACAATGACAACAAGCTTTTATTATTTCTTCATCCTTTCTGTTTTGTTCCCCATTTCTTTTTCCGTTGTCTGAAGCAGAAGTATCCTAAGCAATTTATTGGTTAGAAATGCTAAAGGTCATATAGTGATACTAAAACCTTTAGATTTGCTTTTTCTTAAAATGTGTAGTTCATAAAAATATCACTGTTGTCAACTCCTGTATTTTAAGTGGAACATAATGAAGCAATTCAACTATGATCAAGGAGATTTGGGGGCATGTTAAGGAAATAATATTTATGCATTGTCACATTCTAGATATTGTCTGTGGGATTTCTTTATTCAAATGCATAAAATCATTTAAGTATTTTTATTGAGATAGTCTAATAGATGTAAGAATGCTGAGGACACGTTAGTAGAAATTTTAAACCTGTCACTGTAGAATCCTAAAAAGCAACCTTCATTCTATTCAAACCATAAAACACAAAATATGACTTCCAGGTACTTAAGAGACATTTATAAAAAAGCTTATAATTTCCTTTGGCTCATCTTCTGCTCTGATGATAACATTAGAGCTGACAAAGTTGATTGATCATCCTTTGTACTTTTATGAGAGGAATTAATGCAGAATCTTGGGCCAATGACCTAGATCCCTAAACTTTTTATATCTTGTTCTCTCTTTCCATGAATAAGAAATAAGAACAGGAACGCAATATCAGCTTATGTGTCATTTTGAACTGATTACCTCCTTTTATTTGTATGATAACCAGTCAGATACAATTTCCTGGGGTAGAGTTACACAACTTACTTAAACACATATATTTAACAACATAAAATCTTACTCGTTTTGATTCCAATACTAATAGTATTTTTTAAAAATCATATTCATTTTTTATTATTACACGCCATTTTTAATTAAATTATTTTTATTGTAAAAGAAAATACCAACAAGGAAAAGTATTTAGTAAAAAAGTTAAAGTTTACCCATCTCCCTTCTCCCCCCAGCAACTTTTAGGGTATGAATACTTTCAGATATTTTTCTATGGAAATATATATGCATATGTGTGTGTGTGTATATATATATATATATGTATGTGTATTAATATGGATATATTACATATTGTATTATACATAATTATATATATAAACGTATATAAGATACATAAAATTATATATATAAAATGTATAATACAGTATCTTGTATATCCTTTGTTACATAAATGCTATCATATAGCTATGACATATTGTTACATGTAAAAGGCAAGTTACAGAGTGGTATTTATAGAACTAATAGGGAAGGACCTTGGTGTTTTTCCTGGGAAAGTCGTAAGTTCCTAGTTGTTTTAATTTCACTTTAGGAAACTAATTATTGGAGGAAAATTGTGAAAGATCTTAAATCTCTCTGGCTATAAATTTATAATTAGAACAGAGGTCACCACTGGTATTTTGAATGTTCTTACGTATCTGTCAATATTACCAACATTAATTCATTCATTGCATACTTTTTACGTACAAAAAACAATCACTCTAGAACAATTTTCTTTCACGTAGCATTTTTTGTGACTCGAAGTACAATATCATATTTATTGAAATATCCTGAGTGACTAGTAAGCGACAATGACACAGAAGGCATTCTGTAAATGTTCTCATGAAACCTGATGTGAACTCAAAGTGACTTTTAGCCACTGTAATTTCTTCCTCGTTATAGAGATCTTCCCTTTGAATGGTGAACTGAAAGTATCATTTTTTTTTTGCTACTAACACACTGTTAACACTGATAAATTACAGCTCTAGAGATATTCGGTTTTCATGTATATCGTGATTTGTCAGGCAATTTGAATTCAACATAGCTAACAGTCAAAAGTAAAATAAAGTTTATCCATGATCAGGTATGACTACAGTGTCATTTATTAGGGAGTAGTTGATAAATAAAAGACCTCACAGAGCCACCCAAAGAGTGACTTCTTTTTGAAACAAGAGCCCCAGGTAAGGAGGCAATTTGCACATACTAATTCCACAGCAAAGGTAACTAGTATACGGCAAAAATGTATCTCTTTAGTAGTACTGGTTTCCACAGCAAGCATTCCGCATTTGCTCCTCACACTTCTAACCAGACAATGCTGAATCTCATCAAAAGCTACATAATTGCAAAAGAATCCCTTCTTTGAGCAACCGAAAATCACTTCCAGTAGGGTTGAATCATTCAGTAGGGGTTAATGGTGCTCAAAAGAACATAAACAAGTCACTACCAAGTCACTTTTGGTTGTTTATTGAGACCTCTCTCTCACGCCAGTAGGAAGCTGGCAAAGAATTCCCTTAAGCAAGCAAAGAATAGTGTCCTTTCTTCATATTCCCTTGGTTGTTTTTTTTTTTTTTCTTTTTCTTTTTGATACAGCCAGAACTATCAAGTTACTCCAGAGATGAGTCATGTGCCATTTGAAGCACTCCAAACCAAAACCAAACCCATTGCCATCGAGTAGATTCCGATTCATAGCGATCCCACAGGACAGAGTAGATCTGCCCCCCATATGGTTTCCAAGGAGTGCCTGGTGGATTTGAACTGCCGATCTTTTGGTTAGCAGCCATAGCTCTTAACCACTACGCCACCAGGGTCCAAAAAATCGGCCTGCGGACTAAGGCCACCGTGTTTATTTGTGCATGCAGAAGAAGCTCTCTGTACAGAGCTTGATGAGGCTGAGCTAATTCCCAATGTAGATCCTTTGAGGAAAAGATGAATGCCTTCTATATTTGCCCTGGTTCTTCTTCACTCCCTATCTGGGATATATTTACTGGATACTGAAGATCTGGATTAATGATCTTCTAAACATGGAAATCTTCGATGACGTTGCATTACTATTAGGGCATAGATCAAAATCCTTATTGTGTTCCACAAGCTCCAAATGGTCTGGACCCTGTTCACATCTTTTACCACAGTCCCCTTGCTCTTGAGCTCCAATGACATGTTCCTTTAACTCTCCAAATACTCCAAACTATCTCTTGCCACATTTCCTCTCCGTGCTGCTATGTGAGCTCCCATTGGCTGTGTTTGGTGGTTTGCACATTGAACTAACCTGACAGGGAAGAAGTGAAGCAGCATCAACAACAGTGGGTGGCTTCAGGTGGAAAATTAGTCTCCATCCATAGTCTACATCAGTGTGCCTCTGCAGACCCCCATAGTAACATCAACCCAAGACAGATAGTGAACTTGCTATGGAAATTCAGTATCAAAACCAGTTTACTACCAACTTCCCTTCCAACCAGATTGTAGCTCCTGGCCCATCTTCAACAGAAATTCTGTGACCACCTCTACTTTGAAGATTTCAGTAGAAGAATGACAGTATCATTACTGATTTGCAGAAAGATAAACTGGCCATGAATTTGAAGACAAATTGAAGGTTGGAAAATCTGTGGTTAGAGAAAACTGTTAGAAGCCTGCTGTGATATTCCAGAAATAAGGTAATAAGAGAGGGCCTGGAGAGGCAAACTTGGGTCAGCTGATAAACACTAAAACTGCTAAGATTTGTTAAGGGCATTGAGAAAACTCAGACTTTTAGGGTAGTGATGTTCAAAAAACCAAACCCATTGCCTTCCAGTCCATTCCGACTCCTAGTGACTCTATAGGACAGAGTAGAACTGCCCCATAGGGTTTCCAAGGCTGTAAATCTTTAAAGAAGCAGACTACCACATCCTTCTCCTGTGGAGCAGCTGGTGGATTCAAACTGCCAAGCTTTTTGTTAGCAGCTGAGCACTTAACCACTGAGCCACCAGGGCTCCTCTGAGTGATGTTACTGAGATAGAAATTGTTGTAGGAGGAAAATAAATGTACCTTTGGGTTTGTTGAGTTTGAGGAGCTTGGAAGTTGAAGTTGGTGTAATTCAGATGGGGACAGTTGCAGTAAGGCAAGTTTGGCGTTAAATCCTTACACCATATTGAAATAGCTGATGGACTACATTCTCATTTGTAAAATCAAGATATTATGTCCTCCTATCCTGATCAAGGAAACCCTGGTGGTGTAGTGGTTAAGAGCTACAGCTGCTAAACAAAAGGTCAGCAGTTTGAATCCACCAGGCATTCCTTGGAAACCCTATGCGGCAGTTCTACTTCTGTCCTATAGGGTCGCCATGAGTCAGAATCAACTCAACGGCAACGGGTTTTTGGTTTTTTGATCCTAATCAAAAGGGGGAAAATACAGAACAAAACGTCAAGTTCTCATGGACTCCGGACTTTCTGAAACTATTGTGCTGAGTTAATCTTTAAACCTTAAACCAAACATATGCCCTGACGTCTTCTTAAAACCAAACAATAGTTTAGTTTAACTAGTAGTGAATGTGTGCCTTGACCATTATGCCCTTTTAAAATCTATCTACATGGGATCAAATTGACAACAGCAACTCAAAAGACTAGATAGGAACCTTAGAGGGCAGTGAGTTTATGTTAATGGGGGAAACAACTCAACACCAACCCATTGCCATCGAGTCAATTCCGACTCATAGAGACCCTACAGGTCAGAGTAGAACTGCCCCATAGGGTTTGCAAGGAGCAGCTGGTGGATTCGAAATGCTGACCTTCTTGTTGGCAGCCGAGCTCTTAACCACTGTGCCACCAGGGCTCCATATTCTCAACAACAACAACAAAATAAATAAAATGTAAAAAAAATAAAAAAGATATACTAGGGAAAAAAAAAATACTCAAGGATTAGGAAATGTGGCTCCATCGCAGAAATCAGGTGAGCCTACATAACAGAGCTCCACATGTGATCACTGGTAGTGGATTTAATTTAGACCTCATATTTATGTATATTTAACCACGCTTTCTGTGTTCTGGGTCTCATGCTTGCAGTTGCATGGTCAAATGCAACATATGAGAACCATTAAAAAAGAAAAAAAGATATTCTGTCCTCCTAATGTGTTATGAGAGAAGCCCTGGTGGCACAGTGGTTAAAGCGCTTGGCTGCTAATCAGAAGGTCGGTGGTTCAAACCCACCAGCTGCTCTGTGGGAGAAAGATATGGCATTTCTATTTCCATAAGGATTTATAGCCTTGGAAATCCTATGGGACAGTTCTACTGTGTTCTAAAGGGTTGCTTTGAGTTGGAATCAACTTGACGACAGTGGATTTGGTTTTTTAATATGTTGTGATAAGTCCCTGGGTGATGCAAATGGTTTGCACTGGACTACTTACCTAAAGGCACCACATAAAGATTACAGCCAAGAAAACTCTGTGGAACACTTCTACTCCAACACACACGGAGTCGCTATGAGTTGGAACTGACTCGATAGCAACAGGTTTGGTTTGGTGTAATATGTTATGAGAATTAAATGATACAATATTTGTAATGTGTATAATATTACACCTAGAACATAGTAATTTCTCAAAAATTAGTAGCAATGTTACTTATTTTTATTATCATTCAGTCCTATTAGCATCGTTTATCATTTGACCCCCACCTGCTTTTCTAATCTTCTCCCTCATCATCACCCACGATGAAACTTGCAGTAAGTACTCACAGCAACCCTTGCCCATCATGTTCTCTTAGGCTGCTGCCCTTGCCCATCTTACTTCCTCCCTCTTTCTTTACCTAATAAATGCTTACTTAATTTAAATAGTACATTGTTGAAACTTCTTGTATTTCTAAAGGTCAAGTTTGCTTCTCTCCTGTACCTAACAAAAATATTTTTAACACACGTCATCATGCATTTTAATCATTTAATTACCTGGCTGTGTCTTCTCCAAGACTGCAAGCTCCTAGAAACCTGTAATTGTCTCATTTAACCTCATGAAGTGTCTGGCCTATAGAAAACACTCAATTAATGTCAATGAAGCTGGAAATTTGGTAAAGTTCAAATTGCATAGTCCTCTTAGACTTTGCTCTCCGAAAAATATTTAACCATGATTTATCACTTCAGCATTGTATTGTTAATACTATTTTTGAAATATTATCATCTATTGAGAGGCTTATTTTGTACCATGCACTGTTTAGGATTTTAGATTCATTATCTGTAATGCTGGTTTTGTGTTCATCCCCTTAGCTTGCAAACATATTTGAGGGCAGGGATTGTTTTACTAATTCCTGTACCTGCATCACCAAGAAGATGGTTGGGAAGGAAAACAGCAAGTCTGGGATTCATTCTTTCCCTTTACCAATGGACTACCCCCTGGAAATAAATAAGATGACTCAGTCAAATCTCCTGTTAAACAGATAATGACAGACCTCATAGCAAGCAAGTTGATGGCATTTACTAGTGAGAGAGTCCTCATCTAGGAAGTGCTGAGCACCTAGCATGGCTTTTGGTAAACAAACCTGGAATCTATGAATTCATGGGGTCACAGTTTTCCTGGAAAAAGCTATGGGACTCCTTGAATATAAAATGGAGACTTTTGATGACCTAAACACTCCTTCTGTATGAGTGATGTGAACTTCACACATGCCTTAGAGATCTCCCATGACACTACTCACTCAAGTCATGCTCTAATGCTGCAAGAAAGATCTAGAGATGCCTTGGAGGGCAAGGATGTCTCCTGCTTCACCTGTGCTTCATGATTTCTTGTATCCATAAAATTATTAATAAAGCTTAATATTGGGTCAGATGCCGGATTCATGGAGGTATGTTTTAACATTCTGACCCATTGTGTTGTCTCATCCTCTAATAAATGCTTCCTGAAAGAACACATTTTTACGTCTATTTGATATAATGGGATGAAATTATGAGAGCTATCTTGTTAGATATAGCCAACCAAAATTCATAGGCTGATATATTGTCTCTTTCCTGAGTCTACCCACTAAAGGCAGTGAAGAAGCTTGGTTGTGTGCACCTCCAATGGAAGTCCCACTCCATTCATCAGTCTATTAACATGATTATCAAGAGGGCCACCTAATATACTCTCACTCTGCTCACTCTGGCCACGCAGCTACAAGTTGACTTACAGAGTCGGCTTCTATTTTGAACTCTAATCCAGCTCCACAATCACCAGCCCACTGAGATGGTCCAGATAACATTTCCTGCATCAGAGTAAAGCATTCACAATATTAAAATCAATTTGGTTTCCTGTTGTTAACCAAGGGTCTGTTTCTTCAGTCCTGCAGAGATGAGGCAAGAATGGAGCTTTCTTTGAAGCTAACAAAAGCTTAAGGTCAGATCATCTCCATGGGATACAAAGCAAACCGAGAGAGAAAGAGCAGCCAAATGGTATTTGAAGTGTTCTTTTAGAACAAGTATTTCTGCAATACACACCATTCATGCATTATTTGATACAGCTTTGTCTTCTCTTCATACTCTTTGAAGTATGATTTTTTTAAAGTATAGACAAACATACACATATGTATGTTCTATCTTCCATTGTTAAAAAACAAAGCTAATCTTTGAAATTTTGTATTATTATATTTATCCATACCATATTGAAAGGTATGTATAACTCTGAAATCAGCTTTGCTCACAATTTTCTTTCTACTGTTGTTGTTAGGTGTCATCGCGTTGGTTCCAACTCACAGAGACCCTACGCACAACGGAACGAAACACTGCCCAGTCCTGCACCATCCTCACAATCTGTGACATACCTCCTAATAATGCTAGAAGTTTTGACTGCAAAAAGAGCAAATGCAAAGGTAATAGCGATAGCACGTTAATTTTCTCTCAGCAAATGATATTTTTCTTTCCCTATCCTTTTACATGTCACTCTGTTCTTTTTCTCTCATTATCTTTGTCTCTCACCCTTATACTTATCCCCTAACCAGGTCTCTGTCCTAATCTCTTTACTTTAAATCTCGCTCATCTATGCTCTCCTTAAATGCTTAATTTATGATTCCCCACATTTCTTTCTGTAATTTCATAACATACATCCTCTCCTTCCCATTCTTCCTATCTGTCCACTTTAGATCCCTGACTTCGCTATGTATTTCCTTGATATAATTATATGCATATATATATTTCAACAAATGTAAAAACATTACGTGAATATCTGTTTAACTATTCTACTCTGATTTCAGTCTACATTTCCCCGCTTATCCTCTTTCTGTAAACAGAGAACATGAGAGAATGAGTATCGATTGTTTTTGTCTGTCCCCAGCCTCTTCCCATTTCTTTGATAACTTCCCATCCATTTTGCCCCAGATGTGGGCTCATGGTCAAAGCTGGGGGCACCATAGCATCTAACTTCTCTTGGCCAATGAGATGGGTACAAGAGACAAGCACGGGGCCCAAATGATTCCCTGAGAATTTCCAAAGCCTCTTTTCCTCTGTGCTCATGAAACTACACAAACATGAGTCAAAAACTGCTAATGACCACAGTTCTAAACTCATGGAGAAGTCGATGGAAGAAAATAAAATAAAAGGAACACAGAGAGAAGCTGAGGAGGGCGTGGGAAAGTGCTGACAGCATTCACATTCTAATACCAGCTCCACCCGTGTTTTCACACACTTTTCATATACGAGATAATATCTCTTTTATGTTAACTAGTTTGAGTTCAGTTTGAGTTCAATTTTTGTCATTTGCAACAAAATAGAGTCTTGACTAATATAAAAAATATAAAAATTTATATATTGAAGCATAAACCTTAACTCACTGAAAGGCCAGGAATAATTACTAATGTGAAGAAAAAACAAATAAGAATCTATTAATTAAATTATTAAAAGGAGCCCTGGAGGCTCAATGGCTAAGCACTCAAGTCAGCGGTTTGAACCCACCAGCCACTCCTCAGGATAGAAGACCTGGTGATATGCTCCAGTAAAGATTACAACCTAGGAAACCCTATGGGGGCAGTTTTACTCTGTATGCAACGCATGGGGTCGCTATGAGTCACAATCAACTCACACAACAATTAACTTATTAAGTGCATAATGGGATGTTAAAATAGAAGTTTCAGTTGAGGCATCAAGAGACTTAGGCACCACTGAGAGCCACTGCAGCCAGGAGCTGCTTAGCCATTATCACACAAAACCCTGAAGGGATAGCACTGGGTGTGGCTCAGCCAGGAGCTGCTCAGACCAAGCGGAACCTGCCCCCTCCTGTCCATTGTCCTCAAAGCGCTGGGTGTGGCTCAAGCCAGTGAAACCCAGTTTACTAGCCTACCTGCCAAAGAAAAAATGCAATTTGTCTTACTGCCCCTGTGCGCCTTGATAACTTATGTAGTCCATAATGTTTGTAAGTATTTCCTTGTGATAGACGGTATAAAAGGTTCTGCCTCCCTTTGTTCGGGAGCTTGATTTGAGGTATACACTTCCTTTCTCCTTGCCTGCACACTTGCAATAAACCTCTTTCTCCGTCCTCACATCGGTGTGTTTTATTGACTAGAAGCTGCACCCGGCAGGACCTGCTTTGGGTAACACTACTTTCCAAAGAATGTGCTAGAAAAAAAAAGTATGTATATCAAGAAGGGGCCTAAACTCCTCAACACATCAAAGATATAAAAGGATGAAGAGTTGGTTGGAAACTAGAGTATTTCTTCAGAGAGTTGTGCTGTGGTCTCTGCTCCTCCCCAGAGAGGTGGGGTGCGGAGACGCTACGCCTTAATCTCAAACCAAATGAGAGAGATTTAGAATTAGCAGGTGATTGTACCAATCTACTTACAATCATTGCTTAAAACGTAAGCCTAGGCTCCATGGAATGGCCATACGTGTTCACTAGATAAACTGTCTGATACTTGTTCAGTAGCTAATAGTTACTAGTAAAGGAAGTGGAAAAGGAAAGCCACAGTCCCAGCTTTGCTTTATCAGCCTTTTCCACTTGCTTAGCAAAGTGCGTTTAATCAGTATTATGATACTTCCAATTCAAATTACTTATCCAAAGGCAGAGAACTAATCTTTCACTGTTTTCTAGCGGGACTAATATTGTCCTTTACATTTGTATTTCAGGACTCTGACAGAGATGGATAGTTCCGCACAGGAAAAAAAAAAAAAAAAAGAAGAAGAAAGAAATGAGTTACGTTAAATTACGTTACGTTATAATTCTGCGCCTATGACTTCTTTCTTAACATGACTTCATGCTACTTTTTAATTTGCTTTTTGTTGTTGTTGCTCTGATGGTGGTATTACTTTTGTTTAAGTCTCACACATGTAAATCTCTTTCTGTTTCCCAATTCCCTGCTTTTGTCCCTTAGCCAAAGGGCAAGCAATGTTTAAGCAGCTGCTGGTTCTGTGGCTCTGGGGCACTAGTAAGTCTCATAATTAAACACTGTGCGCTCTTCAACTTCATCCATAGCCTTTTTGAACTGGTAACTATTCATGTAAAAAAAAAAAAAATTTGTGTGGGCCTTTAGCTCCTTATCCCTCTAATAGACAGATCCTCCCAAGGAATGCTAAGTCCAGCTCCCTCCTCAATCCTTATAAATTTAAAGAGCGGATTGGAAGGCTAATTGTGCCTCACGAACAGAAATGACCTGGTGAAAACGTATTTACCGATATACACCCAGAAAAGAAAGAAACGGAGAGAGGGGAGGAGGGAGGGAGGAAGGAAGGAAGAAAGAGAGGAAGGGAAAAAATTAAAACATCCACGTTACCAATATATAAATTATTATCAATTTAATAAGTGTAATTACAACAATAAGTAATCTGAACTATGTCACTGCATTAAAGTGTCTGACACGTTGTAAGCATTCAATAAATATTAATTAAGTCAATAAAAAGGATTAAATTAATGACACGTAACTTTATGCCAATTAGGCATGTATTGTTATGTATTTTCACAGTTTAAGCACTGAATTCTAGTTAAATTCATTTCTAACTAACAACTGGAGGCTTGAGGTCTCCCAGAGGTAACTTGAAGGAAAGGCCTGGTGATCTACTTCCGGGAAAAAAAAAAAAATTAGCGGTTGAAAACCCTATGAAGTGCAATTCTACTGTGACACACATGGGCAACTATGTTTGTTTACTTCTGAAGGTCAAGATACATTCCATCCTGGGGCATGTGAATTGAATTTACTAATGATGTTGGCTGTCTTAGTTTTCACTGTGGTCATGTAGGTACTGTTTCTAAAATCATTTCATATTTAGAAAAAAATTATTTTTAAAGAATGTACTGAATGGCTCCTGTGGATGACTGTTCAAAATCCACCTAACAATAGTCAATATGAAACAAAAGAGAGAGAGAGAAAAGAAAATGACAGTGTTATCGCCAAGATGTCAAATAGCTTATGAGGGTTCTTGGATTAATTTGGATGTGGTCATTATTTTTAGAATCTCGGTCAAAATGTAATTCTAGGTCTTTTTTGATTTTTTTTTAAGCACACGCGGTTCAAAAAATTATAAATGGGCAACTTGAGAAGGTTCTGATTAATTTATTTTTCTAGTTAACTCTTTCTTTAGACTCAAAAATAATCTCCTTGGTTCTAAACTTAATTGTTAAAAATCATCTACGGCTTTTCCACATAAGTATTAGGAAGCATAATTTAACACATGCGAAGTGTTCAAGGATTCCTTCAAGTCTTGTAGTGGCTCAGAATCAGTATTTGGAATCTCTGACAGGAGCACAGAGGTGAAAGGCGTAAGAGATTGGGCTGTATCTCGCCAAACAGTAGAACATATCCTGCCTGACCTTTGATTTCGGAATAAATATCCCACATTTATTGTTTTTTTGTGTGCTTGCATTTGCTTCTTTTTTTCAGGAAAACAGAGAGAAAAATCTAGTTAATTTAGAATTCCAGATCTTTTCCTGCTAAGCAAGTTTTCCTTTGTAATTTCTACCTTACCATTTCTAAATTTTAATAAATGGATAAGTAGTTCCATTATTAAAAGAAAACCTTAGTACTTATTTTCTAAACTAACCTAAAGCACTAAGATGAATCTGTTTATACTAAAGCAACCAATCAGTAAGTATTTGTTTGGTCTTACCATAAACCCGTGAGTGAGGTTAGTAAAAATAATTGAACAGCATTGGTATTTAACTTGGGTAAGAATATTAATTTTTTTTTTTTTCCCTAACAAGATTTACCTCCTGGGGCATGGTGAATTATACCTACTAATTATGTTGATTATATTTATTTCCATTGTGGTCATGTAGATATTGTTTCTAATAAAATAATTTCATATTTAGAAAAAATAGAATTATTTTTAAAGGATTTACAGAATGACTGTAAAAGCCGACTCGTGTTTCCATAAGCTAAGTAGTAATAAATAAATATATTCTGGAGTCAAGCAAAACTTTGCTGTGATTAAATATGTGCAGATGTCACAGATAGTCCCTCAGAGCCTAGAGATAAGGTGGCATTCAAGTCACAGTTGCTCTGTTTGCAGTAACAACATAACCTTTACAGTTCTGGCTTCCAGCATCTTGAATGAAAATGATATGTCTGCCACTTAGATATTTTTACAGGATTTAAAATACACAGTCAACATTTCTGGAGTGTCGATCTGTAAGGAACACCTTTATGATTTCCAGAGCTTGTACACAGCAGAAAATGCAAGAAGGAATGAGATACAAATAATAGAAAGATGATTTCTAACACGAAAAGTGCAAGACAAGTCATTGCCAGCTCTTCTTTCTTCAGTTAAGCACTGATATCAAAATAAGCATTTGGATTCAAGGGTAAGTGTAAGTCCTGCCTCAGAAAGGGTATTTCCAAAGATGTAAAGGTTATATTCATAAGCTGAGCTGCAAGAGACAATTTTCCTGCTGTGAGGCCTGACAGGAGCAGCGGAGTCAGCAGGATGTTAAAAGTCCTTCTCCAGACATATGTGAGCAAAGCTACTGAACTGATCCAAAGCTCATTATGTTTGCTGACAGTCATTTTGAAAAAACAAACACCAAACACTTCTGAGTTTGCCAGTGCAAATATGGATCCGTTAGTATTTCAAAAAAGGAGAAAAATCTTAATTTTTTTTTTAATTTGGAGAGTGATTGTGTCTTTAATTTAAAATATTAATGTTTAGAAAAATGTCCTACCTGACTGCTTATAAAAATCAAATTATTTATCTTGTAACTTTATACCAGTGGTCCTAAAAATATTATCATAGGAAAGCCAAGTACATAGCCACACGTTCTTTAATATGGTCAGAGTGATAGAGCTTCTTTCCATTGCTGGATATTTTATTGCTTTGAGGAAGAAAGTGTAAAAAATGAAAAAATCAAAATAAAGTGAAGAAAATTGTATAATTTACTTATTCAATTTGTTTTGCTAAGGAGTACAAAAGGGAAAATGCCAAGGCAGAATATATTTGCAAAAATAAAGAAGCAGAGGTAGGCTGAAATGTATGATATTGCGACCCTAACACTCCCCAGCATGCTTTCTCCTTTTCAAAATGGGTGACTGAGAGCTTGACATAACTAACACCATGATGAACCTATAGGTTTTTTTTTTTTTTCTTTTTTCTTTGCCTTCTCCTTTTCCCATACATTTGTTAATTACTTTTATTTGCTCTGTCTGGCCACCTATGGCTTATGAACTCCCACAGGAAGATTAGAGCCCAGATGTCTGATATGTATATCTTTAGCCTGATAAGGAAATGTCCCGCATGTATCTCTTTAGTATGATAAAGGTCTCTTGTAATTACCTTGCAATGAATAACAACACTTCTAACCTTTGTAAAAATCATATATAAGCTCTAATGTATAAAAATGCCTTTTGGGACTCCATAGAGACAACCCGCATTGCTGTCGGATCCCTGGTGCTGGACACCTCCTAAATAAAACTTTCTAACTCTTTCTTACTTGGAGTATGTTTTGTTGGCTCGACTGCTCCAGGGCATGGACCCTATTCGGGTAACAATACTGTTAAAAGTTTAAATTTTGTGTTTCCAAGGGATAAATAAATTCCAAAAGTCCTTCTTCCCCTTTGTTAACTGCAAAATTAACACGGTTTATTTTTTGGACCAACCTCCTCCCCCTGTCCTTCTTTTAAGGGAGCTCCCAGGTCATTACTCACGTTGGAAATGACATATGTAAACAGTTAATCCCTCTTTTACAGCAAGAAAATGCTGCTTTAATGTGTTAAATTATATAGTATCTTTCCTAAGTTAATCAAAATTCCAATTGCTATCTTATTAAAAACAATTAAAAGCATCATCCTAGCTAATATTCTTTGTGTGGTTACAGCTCTTCTCATATTATTGGCATTTGATGTTCAGAGCAAATCCATAAAGTTCCTGAGGGAAAAGAGTCCATGCATGGAGTGCCTACTATACTCCAGGCCCCAGGCAAGGGACCAGAGGTTAGAAAGAAGTAGAACAGTGATGAAGACATGGCTTCTTCCCAAATTATATGAGTCAGGCATGAGGAACTAAAGCCTGTCACTCAAGCAAATGAAGAACCAAGAGATGGGAGGAAATACCAAACCTAGGTCTTCCATTGGCTCACTAGGTGACCATGAGGGGTTCATTTTCTCTCTTTCATAATGTAAAAGGCACATAAATGTTTTTGTTTTCAGGTAGACTTTATACCCTCTATCATATTTGTAAATTAGTTTGAGGAAAAAAACCACTTATCTTAATCTCTAAAAAAGGATTAATCAATAAATCCAATGATTAAATAACATATTATCTATAAGTGCATTCACAACCCTAAATATAATATCAAGTTTTTATGTTTTTAAGATAAAAATAAATGAATATAACTTTGTAGCCCTTGCATTTTCCTATATGAACATTTATTTCACAATTTCCTCACAAATGAAAAACATTTTGATTTTTGTTAAAGGAACAAAACTAAGAAATTAAAGCAAAGTAAATGACGCCAAGATGTTATCATTTTCGCTTGAATTCTAGATTTCCTGCTCACATATTTTCCCATAGATAATACCTCGCATTGTTCTTCGGCCTGTTTTATAATGGAAGGGATATTGATTAGATGTGCTCAAAAGTAGGTAAACAGATACAAAAGAAAGCTTACAAAAATCACAAATTTATTTATTTTTTTAATGAAAATTTTTCATCAAGTATGACTAGGTGATTAGAGTTCCAAATATTTTCTAAAATAATATTCAGGTCCACAATTAAGCTTGTCCCAAGCTATGCATAATAAAGACGCTTTTTTATATATAAAGATGGTATTCCTGGTCCTGTTGATTCAAAAATCTCTTCTGTCCATCACCTGTGGACAAAGCTCAGCACGTAGAAAATGCAAAGATGGAACCCACCTCTCACATGCCGTTTGTCAGGAAAATGCTGAGCTTTGACCAGCAGAGGTATGGGGTTGGCAGGGAGGTGCCCATATCCTCCTACATGGCCCCCCTCCTGTGACAAACAACATTTGTGAAACTGCAGCCTAGGCATCAGGGTAGAATGTATGGCAATGGAACTGGGCCAAAAGGCATACTCTGAGGAGTGGTCAACCTGTGACCTTGACCTCATTAGCAGCAAACTGTAACCAACCGCTAATTACCTTATGGCTTTACTGTAAATTGTATGTGTGCATATGCAAACTTCATATGTGTGTATGAAAATTGTATATGTGTGTGTGTAAATTGTGTACATGGTCGGCACCTAAAATTTGTAAGAATTTAATATGATGATTTAAGTTAGGGAGAAACCCATTGAACCCATTGCCTTTGAGTCATTGTCATGGATTCCAAATGCCGACTTCTTGGTTAGCAGCCAAGCTCTTAACCACTGGGCCACCAGGGCTCCTGAGTTAGGCAGAGGAGACACTAAATTAACCAACATTTTATAAAGGAAAGTTGAGGTAATATCTTAAGTAGTGACCATTTAAAGAGGTGGAAAATACTCTAATTGTACCAAGTGTATTGATTTGGTCACTTTAAGTTAACTTTGGTTTGCCCTGTTTTAGGAAAGGGAGGGAGGATGTATGTCAGTCAGGATCCCAGTGAAATAAAGCCAACTCCAATGCCAGGGAACATGTGGAGGGTATATCTACATAATACCAGAGCAAAAATGATAGTTTTTAGTATACCTGATAATTTGAGGGGCATATCAATAAATGGAACTATCAGTACAGTAAATAGTTTCTTAGTAAATTCAGTTAGTTCTATATATTATAACTATAACCTGAAGGGCTAATTATACCAAATACAAAATTGATATTTGTAATTTCTGATTTGAGTTAGGGAGGGTGATACTAAATTAGGACATAGTCTAAGATTATAAAATTTTAAGATTATAGGACAAATACTAAGATTATAAAGAGGGCAAATTCTAAGACTATAAAGAGGACAAATTCTAAGACTATAAAGAGGGGTGCTTTACCCATAGCATATGTCCACTGCAACTAATAACTACGAAGTTATATGCCTGACGTGTCTCTGCACAGATCTAGACAAGAGACGGTGGGAAGGCAATTTAAATGTCTAAGCCACCAAACGGTAATTATGGTTTAAAGGAAAAGAAAAGATCTTCAACATCCAATGTGTGTTGAATGCCTGTGTGTGCCTGGCACAGTGCTTTGTCTAGGGCTAGAGTGATGAACAAGACAGACTTCCTGACCTTTTAGGATTTAGATTGTAAGGGCAAATGCAAATTAAAAATAAGAGGCTTTATTCTCTCTGCTGAAAATAAAGTAAGAGGCTCCTCTCTGCCTCCCTTTTCATTCTGCATTTACTTTAGAAAATTTGTAATGGTAAACTCTTTCTCTGTTTCTTTCAGATGTTTTTCCCAGGGAAGGTAAAGCCTCTATCTCCCAGTTTCCTGGGAAGAACCTGTTGCCATCGAGTCGATTCTGACTCATAGTGACCCTATAGGACAGAGTAGAACTGCCCCATAGGATTTCCAAGGAGCACCTGGTAGATTTGAACTGCTGACCTTTTGGTTAGCAGCAATAGCTCTTAACCGCTACGCCACCAGGGTTTCCTTTCTGGGAAGAGATGAACATAAAATTGGTCCTAACAGATAAATTGGTAATTGTTTATCTTAAGATCATTTATGTAATGGGCTGTATCCCCTTAGCTACACAGAATGGAGCGATTTCTGTCTTTGCAATCTCTGTAGGGATTGCCTGTGATGTGCATCACATTCTAGTGGAGAGTTTTCTGGGTTAGCAGGAGATTGTGTTTTTAATTGTATTTCCCCGACAACATTCTCGTGACTGGAGAGAGAAAATATAAATGAAAAAATCAGAGGTTGTGATAGTTGGAAACAGACAGTGTACTATAATCCTGAATAGGGTGGGCATAAACATAGGCATGGTGGTTAAGGGGAGGCCTGCCTTAGAAGGTGATATCTAACACAGAACCAGCATTATGAAAATGGGGTTAGTGAATAGTGGGAGAAAATAAAAAACTGATAGAAACATAATGGTGAAAATGGAATAAAGTCATCACAAGACCAGAAACACTGCTCCCTTACCCAGCCACCATTTTTTTCCTTCCTATCCCAATCACCAATGCAGTTACAATTTGTTCAGAGTTAGCAGTGACCACACAAACAAACAAAAAAGTCTGTCTTTTTGTTTTTTTAAGTCACTTCTGGGGGAAAAATTTCCAATGATAAAGGTGATTATTTTTGAGCACTTGCTATGCCATAGGCATGTTATGTATACCATTTTATTTAATCCTCACAACAGTCCTAGGAATAAATTGTTATTATTCCCATCTTGCAGCTGAGTAAGCTGAGACAGAGCTAAATAATTTGTCTGAGGTTACACAGCTGTGGAAGAGCGGAGCAGTCGGACCTGTAAGCCTGTCTTTTTTAATATTATATTAGAAAGAAAATGAAGGAAAGAACATGAAATGCTCTCTGACTCCCTTTATTCATCTAATCACGTTCCCACGTACTATACTGAATTTTATCCTTGATTACTTAATTGTGGTATAAAAATACACATTGAAATCTCTGGCGACACTACTTTGAAATGCCAATAATATTTGTAGGGAAAATGGTGGGAGGGATTTCATCAGATTTCATTTAAATTCCCCAATCACCCAGCTGTAAGTTTGTTTGCCTTAAACAAGCACTATCTTATTTTTTAATTCATCTTTTCTTTATAGAAGTCTGCATTTCATCAAGACGCTTGACCTCCAACTTCAGTCAGTTTTGACTTGACTCAGCATCAAGCATAGAAGGTGAAGTGACGATGTGATTATGAAACCATTATTCTAATAATATTTTAATCATTCTTACTAACAGCCCTTTACTTCCAGTTGATAAACGCACTTTAAAAAGGCAAACATATGCAAAAAGGTTTACCTAGAGTTCCTATTTATATAGGAAACATTCATGAGCATAAAAGTGCAGAATAAATTATTGTGATTGGTCATAGAATGAGAGAATAGAGTCTGTAGTATTTTATACCTAATTCATTATCTACTGAGAATGGAACTATAAATGAATCAACATACTCATAAATTTGTAGATTTTCATTACCATCGCTATATATAAACCCCAACCAAACCCATTGCCCTCCCAGTTGACTCCAACTCATAGTGACCCTGTATATAACTACCCAAAATGCAAACCAACTTATCCATAGTTATTCCTATCTAAAAAGGGGATCTCAGTACAACTCATATTTATGGACAAATTAGGAAGGTCTGATTAATGTCTTTAGATCCAATGAGGTTGGAGAGAGAAACCATCCCAAAAATAAATATACATTATTTCTCTGCTTTTGTTTTCCCTTTAGAATATATCAGGCCAAGATTTTCCTTTGAATAGTTTTCTCTGATCACTCCCATCTCCCCAGAAACATATAGTGTCATGAAGGTTCTCTGAATAATCCCTAGTTCCCATACACATACAGTTACAGTAGTTTAAGTTCTGCATATCTCTTATTTGCTTTTTAATGGTTTACCAGTTTTTGTGGCGTTGTCACAAGAGTAAATACTTCCACACTTGTGGGGCTATACACCCTCAATTAAAATTTAGCTAGACTTTTTAATTAGTTTGGAACTGTTATGCATTGAATTATGTCCCCCAAAAATATATGTTATAAATCCTAACCTCTATGCATGTGGTTATAATCCCATTTGGAAAGGGCTGTCTTCGCTATGTTAATGAGGCAGGATTAGTGTAGGGTGTATCTTGAGTTAATCTCTTTTGAGATATAAAAAGAGATCAAACAAGCCAGCACATAGAGAGATGGGGAAAGAGAGATGCCAAAACACATGGAGATCCCCAAGGAAACAGGAAACAGAAGGTGAAGAGACAAGGACTTTTCTTCACAGCCTACAAAGACAGAAAGCCTTCCCCTAGTGCCAGTACCCAGAATTCGGATTTCTAGCTTCCTAAACTGTGAGAAAATAAATTTCTGCTTGTTAAAGCCACCTGCTTTTGGTACTCTGTTATAGCAATACTAGACAACTAAGACAGGAACCATCCCTAATGGTTTCCACGCAAACTGGTGTTGTTCACATGTAGATAAGGTAATATACCACCAGATGCCCATCTATTTGCACTCCTTTAGGGGCCTAGCATAAACTTTTATGCCTTAAGAAATGAGTCAATGTTAATGAATAATTCATTCACATCTTTGCTTGGCTGTCCTCTTATTATTCAAGTCTCACCTTAACTGTCACCTCAGAGTGTCCTTCCCTGTGCACTAACTTAATGTAGTTCCCAGAGTTCCCTCACAATTCTTTCTTTATTGTCAAAAAAGCACTTAGTGATATCTCTTCCTTTAATTATTTGTTCGTTTTTTAATTTTTTTTTTTATTGCTTCCACAAAAAGTCTGTAAGCACCATGGAGGCAAGGACTTACATTTCACTAAGGTATCCCCAAGAACTAGAACAGTACTTGGCATACAATATGTACACAATATTGGTGTAGTGGTTAAAAGCTTGGCTGTTAACCAAAAGGTTGGCAATTTGAATCTACCAGTCGCTCCTTGGAAACCCTACGGGGCAGTTCTACTCTGTCCTATATGGTCGCTGTGAGTTAGAATCGACTCGACAGCAAAGGTTTTTTGTTTTTTTTTTTAATATATTGAATGATATAGGAGTGCATGAATGAATGAGCAAACAAATACATAGAAAATATATATGTAAATATGTTCATTTCATCCAATAATTATCCCTATCATTACATGTTGTTAAATATTGATTTTAATGAACATGCATTATATAATAAAAGAAAGAACACTTTTTAAACAGTGGTTCTCAAACAGTATGGGAGGTACCTACCCTCCACAGAATATCTGGAGACATTTTTGTTTGAAACAACTGGGAGAGTGATAACAGAATCTAGTTGGAGGCCAGGGATGCTGCTGCGTTACCCAGGACAGCATTCTACAAAAAAAGAAATATCCAGTCTAAAATTTCAGGAGTGTTAGGGTTGAGAAACCCTGCTGTATACCATTCTCTGTTCCTCAAATGAAGTTAATTTAGTACACTTTTATTAGAAGACTACCATATGCTAGTGTCATGCATTGAATTATATCCGACAAAAAATGTGTGTATCAATTTGGCTGGGCAACGATGCCCAGTATTGTGTGCTTGTCCTCCATTTTGTGATTGTAATTTTCTGTTAAAGAGGATTAGGGTGAGATTGTAACATCCTTACGCAGGTCGTATCCCTGATCCAGTGTAAAGGAAGTTTCCCTAGGGTGTGGCCTGCACCACCTTTTATCTTACAAGAGATAGAAGGAAAGGGAAGCAAGCAGAGAGTGGGAACCTCATACCACCAAGAAAGCAGTGCCGGGAGCAAAGCGTACCCTTTGGACTCTGGGTTCCTGTGCAGAGAAGGTCTTAGTCCAGGGGAAGACTGATTACAAGGACCTTCCTCTAGAGTTGGCAGAGAGAGAAAGACTTCTCCTGAAGCTGATGCCCTGAATTTGGACTTCTAGGCTACTAGACCGTGAGAAAATAAATTTCTCTTTGTTAAACGCCATCCGCTTGAGGTATTTCTGTTATAGCAACACTAGATGACTAAGACAGCTAGCATCAAATTGAATTCCTGAGGGGATTAAGACATGTTATAGACAGAAAAATAGACTAAGAGATGGCTGGATAGGTGGATGAATGGACGGACGGACAGACGGATGGACTGACGGATGGATGGATAGATGGATAAATGAATGGATGGATGAATGGATACTACATAGCTAGATAAATACATGCATAATTAGAAAGATGGCAGTGTCAACACTGTGTAGGACTGAAATAAACCATATATAACTGTGAATCTCAGGAAATATACTCTTGCTATTATCTAACCATTTCTCCACAGAACTTTCTGTATATAATAGCAAAATGGCAAATTGCATAAAAATATATACTGAAACTTTTGGAGGGAGACAATATTTATGGTGATCTGTGCTTTAAATGCTAATAGTATTTGTGAAGATACAGGCTATAAGTCGGACCTAATCACCAGATATTAGTTAAGTACCCATGAAACAAACATAATAATGTCTTCTTCAAATGGAAGGTGTGTGCCGTCATCATGAATGAAAATCACTGTGTGACATGAGAGCTGCATTAACTATGTAGATAGAATGGTTCTGTATGTAATGAGGTAGAAAACTGGAATCCAGGGAAAGATTTTGAGCGAAGGGTGTGAGAAAACAATCTCAAGCTTGGAAAAATGTCCAAACAGTTTGGCTTATACTTGGATCACTGGCAGCAGAGTAAAAAGACTTTTAAGTTTCCTTGGAGAGGCACTGCATTCTATAAAGCACGGTTCAGAAATTTGGTTAGAAGTGGCAAAGGAGAAATTTATATAGAGAGAAAAGCAGAGGTAACTCCCTCCCAGTCTTCCTTGTTTCTCTTGTAGTATAGACTGATCCAGAGTGTTCAATTCAGCAACACATATATTAAAATTGGAATAATACAGAGAAGATTTGAATGACCCTGTGTAAGGATAACATGCAAATTCATGAAGCATTCCATATTTTTCAGTGGGATGACATATTCAAAATGCTGAACAAAAAAAGACTGTCAACTAAGAGTTTTATATCCAGCAAAATTATCCTTTAAAATGATGGAGAAATTAAACATTCCCAGACAAACAAAAACTGAGAGATTTGTCACTAGCAGCCCGATTCTACAAGAAATATTAAAGGGAGCCCTTAAAGCCGAGAGGAAGGACACTAGATGATAACCAGAATCCACGTAAAAAGATAAAGAGCACTGATACACGAAAATTCATAAAAAAGAAATATAAATGTATTTTCTTTGGAACACTTTTCATTTCCTATCTGATTAAAAGACAACTGCATAAAGCAATAATTATTAAAATGGGGTTGATGGGCTTATACTCTACAAAGATATAATTTGTATGACAATAGCAAAAAAGGAGGGGAGTAGTAACAGGGATATATTGGAGCAAAGTTTCTGTATACTATGCACCTAATAACATATCCCAAAATTATATAAAGCAAAAACTGACAGAATTGAAGGGAGAAATAAACAATTCAACAATAATTGTTGGAGACTTCAATACTTCACTTTTAATAGTGGATAGAACACTTACGCAGATGATCGACATGGAAATAGAAGACTTGGAGAGGTCCAGAGCTTTCCATGGGCTTTGTCATGGACTGAATAGTGTCCCCCAAAAATATGTGTCAATTTGGCTAGGCCAGGAATCTCAGTATTATGTGGCTGTCCTCCATTTTGTGATCTGATATAATTTACTTATGTGTTGTAAATCCTAAACTCTGCCTGTGGCTAATGAGGTAAGGTCAGGTTACATTAAGAGGATTAGAGTGGGATGCAACAACCTTACTCCGGTCGGGTCGCAGCCCTGGTCTGATGTAAGGGGAGATTCCCTGGGGTGTAGCCTGCATCATCTTTTGTCTTGCAAGAGATAAAAGGAGAGAGAAGCAAGCAGAGAGAGAGAGGGACCTCATACCATAAGAAAGAAGCATCGAGAAAAGAGCGAGTCCTCTGGATGCAGGGTCCCTGCACTGAAAGCCTCCTAGAACAGGGGAAGATCAATGACAAGGACCTTCCCCCAGAACCAACAGAGAGAGGAAGCCTTCCCCTGGAGCTGGCACCCTGAATTCAGACTTCTAGCCTCCTAGACTGTAAGAGAATGAATTTCTGCTTGTTAAAGTCAGCCACTTGTGATATTTTTGTTACAGCAGCACTAGATAACTAAGATATAGAGTGAAGGACATAGAAATAGCTGACAAAAAAGTCACAGAGCCACTCTACAAACTTGGAGGGACACTCATTGCTAAGCTGGATAGATAGAGGATGTGGATGAGAGAGGCCTAGCAGCACCAGCAGAACATGAAATGGACCATCAATAAGGGAAGATGTTTGGGCCCTGGTAGGTTAAGAGAACCAGCCTGACCACAAACTTACCAGATTCATATTTTTAAGTGAGCTGAGGGGAAAGGGAAGATGACTTGGTGATTCTGACCTTAAATGACAATGGTAGAGCATGGTAGTGGAGGGAAACAAGGAACCAGAAGACAGCACAGGATGTGAACACTTGGAGGTGATAGTTTAAGAGTGGTGGGACCTCCTGATTCTGGCCTCAAAGCAGATTCAACTTGTCTTTCTCAGATCCTCCTCAAGTGCAGTAAGAATACCAGAAGCAGTTTTTAATCCAGCTTTACCAATAAAATGCTTCCATATTTTAATTCTTACTTATCAGCATTATTTTGTAGGTCCTCAGTTTGCTGTTAATAATAAAATAATTTGCTACAAACTATTTTTTTTTTAAGAAGAAAAGGGATGTTCAATTTTCTTGATGTACTTTGTTAGAAAATGGTTTAGATATCATGGTCTCCTGGAAAAACCCCTGCAAATTCCCCTCCCCATTATTTTCTGTACAAAATTGCCATTGCCATTACTGGCATTAAAATCAAAGTCTTACGTCTACCAAGAATATTTTATACATTATAAACTATATATGTTATTATAAAATAAATTAAATTATTTTAAATAAAATAATTTAGACAAAGCAGAGCCATACTTTGCATCTAGTGTTTGCTTGTATGTGAACGTCAGGGTTTTTTGGTTTTATTTTAAAATTTTATTGTAATGATTACTTAGCAAGATATTATAGCAAAACTTGTGAAAGCTGGGACTTGTGTAAGGCAGAAACCTTCCAGAGAGGGAAAATTTAAATATTTTCCACTAAAGTAAGTGATAAAAAGGGGGAGAACTTGTGAGACACAGAAAACAAGCCAGTCCGTTGGAGTTCCAGCTCTTAAACAGTTTTCACTGTATATAGACCTACACTAAAGAACCATGCCTGCAAAATATATAGACCTCTTCTCTCTCTCTCTTTTCTTTTCAGCTTTGGCAGGCAGATAACTGATTTTATCCCAAAATAACCATAATCAGTGGTTAAAAAAAAAACAAAAACAGAAAACAAAAAGCCCAACAATGTGAAAAAAGATGTACAGGTTCATGCGATGGTTTTATAGTCAGTATTAAAAAATAATTCTTGCCAAAGTTAAAGGTATTAACGTATTTTCAAGGGACCTCTCAAGTGCAATTTTTCCCCCCTGGCTCAGCATTTCATTTTTACAACATCTGTTAATCAAGTCTAAGCAGTGTTTAAGTCCTCAGTCTCTACTTCAGATTACCTCACTATCACTGCTCACTTCTCTCACTGTCTGTACTACTATCTTCCCAGGCAACCATGGTTTTAACTCAGCTTTTTGTTCTACTTCTTCAATCATTCCAACTTCACTATTCTTTGAGAACAGTAACCATAAATTTCCAAGTCCATAAAACAAAGACTAATGTTTATACTTTCAAAAACAATACACAAAATAATAAATATCATTTAAGAAATGCCAGGAAAAATTGATTATTGTAGAATTCAGAGCAACCAGTCCAGATTGAAGCTGAACAACACTATTCCTTAGAAGTGTAAAGAGAAAATAGAAAAATGACTACTAAATTCATCTTTGTCCTCAATTGCATTTGAATATTAAAACTCACAGAATCTAGGAAGCATTTAACCTAAACAAGAAGAAGAAAAAAGACAAGTTATAAAAAATAGACCACCTTCAATTAAAATAAACTTTTAAAGAAGATAAAGTTGTATAAGAAGATCAAAAAATAGTACAGTATTGAACAAAAACTATCCCCAAAGATCATCTTTTAGCAAAATAACACATTGGCACACAAAATAAAAGATACCATCTATGAGTACATTGCTCCATTAAAAAAGCATCTACAGGAGATCAAAAGGTCAACAATTACTCTAAAGCAAAAATGAGAAGATAAGAGGGTA
This sequence comes from Trichechus manatus latirostris, assembly GCF_000243295.1. Classification (NCBI taxonomy): domain Eukaryota; kingdom Metazoa; phylum Chordata; class Mammalia; order Sirenia; family Trichechidae; genus Trichechus; species Trichechus manatus. The sequence continues at coordinate 949,425 of NW_004443956.1, forward strand.
GGGAAACAAGAGTACTGGAAATGGAACAACCAGAACACACAGAGAATGTTGACAAATTGTGAAAATGTGAGATGTGGCTGAATAATTTGTGCAGAAATTGTAAAATAAGAACTTAATTTGCTATGTAAACTTTCACCAAAAATACAATAAAAGATTATTTAAAAAAAAATACAGCAATGCAAGGATCCAGATACTTTCTCCATTGAGAAATTCCTCAATCAAAAAACATTACTATTTCTCTGATGTAGAAAGCCATAGACAAGTGTCTGGTATTTTAATTTTATGTCCTTCATAAAAGTAACTGCTAAACTGCTAAGCAAACAACTGGCTTGCATGTTGCTGTGATGCTAGCAACTATGTCACCAGTATTTCAAATACCAGCAGGGTCACCAATGGTGGACAGTTTTCAGCAGAGCTTCCAGACTAAGAGAAGACTAGGAAGAAGGATCTGGCAATCTACTTCTGAAAAAAAAAATGGCCAGTGAAAACCTTAGGAATAGCAGTAGAACATTGTCTGATATAGTGCCAGAAGATGATCCCCTCAGGTTGGAAGGTACTCAAAATACCACTGGGGAAGAGCTAGCCTCCTCAAAGTAGAGTCGATCTTAATGACATAGATGGGACAAAGCTTTTGGAAACTTCATTTGCTGATGTGGCACTACTCAAAATGAGAAGAAACAGCTGCAAACATTCATTAATTATCAGAAGGTGGAATGTACAAAATATGAATCTAGGAACATTGAAAGTCATCAAAAATGAAATGGAACACATAAAGATCAATATCGGAGGCATTAGTTAGCTGAAACGGTCTGGTTTTGGTCACTTTGAATTGGACAATCCTATGGTGTACTATATAGGGAATGATAAATGGAAGAGGAATGGCATCTCATTCACTGTCAGAAAGAACATTTCAAGATCTATCCTGAAGTACAACTCTGTCAGTGATAGGAAAATAGCCATATGTCTACAAGTAAGACCAGTTAATACAACTATTATTCAAATTTATGCACCAACCAGTAATGCCAGAGATGAGGAAATTGAAGATTTTTACAACTTCTGCAGTCTGAAATTGATTAAACATGCAATCAAGATGCACTGATAATCACTGGTGATTGGAATGCAAAAGTTGGAAACAAAGAAGAAAGAGTGGTAGTTGGAAAATATGGTCGTGGTGATAGAAATGATGCTGGAGATCACATGATAGAATTTTGCAAGACCAATGACCTCTTCATTGCAAATACCTTTTTTCATCAACATAAACGGTGACTATACACGTGGACCTTGCCAGATGGAATACATAAGAATCAAATCGACTACTTCTGTGGGAAGAGACGATGGAAAAGCTCAATATCATCAGTCAGGAAAATGCCAGAGGCGACTGTGGAACAGACCATTAATTGCTCATATGCAAGTACAAGTTGAAACTGAAAAAAATTAGAACTAGTCGATGAAAGCCAAAGTATGACCTTGAGTATATCCCACCTGAATTTGAAGACCATCTCAAGAATAGATTTGATGCGTTGAACACTAATGAGCCAAGACCAGATAAGTTGTGGAATGACATCAAGGACATCATACCTGAAGAACGCAAAAGGTCATGAAAAAGACAAGAAAGAAAGAAAAGACCAAAATGGATCTCAAAGAGACTCTGAAACTTGCTCTTTAACTTAGAGTAGCTAAAGTGAACAGAACAAATGCTGAAGTAAAAGAGCTGAACAGAAGATTTCAAAGGGTGGCTCAAGAAGACAAAGTAAAGCACTATAATGAAATCTGCAAAGACCTGGAGTTAGAAAACCAAAAGGGAAGAACATGCTCTGCATTTCTCAAGCTGAAATAACTGATGAATAAATTCAAGCCTTGAGTTGCAAAACTGAAGAATTCTGCAGGGAAAATTTTGAATGATGCAGGAAGCATCAAAAGAAGATGGAAAGAATACACAGAATCACTGTAGAGAAAGAATTGGTCAACATTCAACCATTTTAGAAGGTAGCATATGATCAAGAACAGATGGTAGTGAAGAAAGAAGTCCAAGCTTCAGTGAAGGCATTGGAGAAAAACAAGGCTCCAGGAATTGATGGAATACCAATTGAGATGTTTCAACAAATGGATGCAGCGCTGGAGGTGTTCACTCATCTATGCCAAACAATTTGGAAGACAGCTACCTGGCTAACTGACTAGAAGAGATCTATATTTGTGCCCATTCCAAAGAAAGGTGATCCAATGGAATGTGGCAATTATTGAACAATATCATTAATATCACACTCAAGTAAAATTTTACTGAAGATCATTCAAAAGCAGTTGCAGCAGTACATCAACAGGGAACTGCAAGAAATTCAAGCTGGATTCAAAAGAGGATGTGGAACAAGGGATATTTTTGCTGATGTCAGATTGATTTTGGCTGAAAGCAAAGAATACAAGAAAGATGTTTACCTATGTTTTATTGACTATGTAAAGGCATTCGACTGTGTAGATCCTAAAAAATTATGGTAACATCACAAAGAACAGGAATTCCAGAACACTTAATTATGCTCTTGAGGAACCTGTACATTGACCAAGAGGCAGTCATTCGAACAGAACAAAGGGATACTGTGTGGTTTAAAGGCAGGAAAGGTGTGTGTCAGGGTTGCATCTTTTCACCATACTTATTCGATCTGTATGCTAAGCAAATAATCTGACAGGCTGAACTATATGAAGAAGAACGTGGCATCAGGATTGGAGGAAGACTCATTACCAGCCTTCAATATGCAAATGACACATCCTTGCTTGCTGAAAGAGAAGAGGATTTGAAGCACTTAATGATGAAGATCAAAGACTACGGTCTTCAGTATGGATAGCACCTCAACAAAAAGAAAACAAAAATTCTCACAACTAGACCAATAAGCAACATCAAGATAGACAGAGAAAATATTGAAGTTGTCAAGGACTTCATTTTACTTGGATCCACAATCAACGCCCATGGAAGCAGCAGTCAAGAAATGAAATGACATATTGCATTGGGCAAATATGCTGCAAAAGACTTCTTTAAAGTGTTCAAAAGTCAAGATGTCACTTTGAGAACTAAGATATGCCTGACTCAAGCCATGGTATTTTCAGTCACCTCATTGCATGGGAAAGCTGGACAATGAACAAGAAATATGGAAGAATTGATGCTTTTGAATTATGGGGTTGGTGAAGAATATTGAATATACTATGAACTTCCAGAAGAATGAACAAATCTCTCTTGGAAGAAGTATAGCCAGTATGCTCCTTAGAAGCGAGGATGGTGAGACTTCATCTCATGTACTTTGGACACAATTTCAAGAGGGACCAGACCCTAGAGAAGGACTTTTCAGCGAAAAAGAGGAAGACCCTCAATAAGATGGATTGACACAATGGCTGCAACAATGGACTCAAGCATAACAGCAATTGTGAGTATGGCACAGGATTGGGCAGTGTTTCATTCTGTTGTACATAGGGTCACTATGAGTTCGAACTGACTTGACGGCCCCTAGCAATAATAACAAACTGCTGAGGATCTGAAAGCTAAACATTATTAATCTATTTTTCTCAGATATTTGGCTTAATTCTAACTATTTTTATTCTGTACCTTCATTTTCTACATGTCCCCCTAAAAATACTAAGATCTGTGTATGAGAAATAAGAAGGATCCCAAGGTTGTTTGAAGTTAGTTGGAAGTCAAAATCAAATTCATATATAGAAGTCAAGCTTCCTGAATTTTTCTTCCATGACAAGACTGAAAATAATATCATTTCTCCCCTCAATAGAGGACTTCCTATGTGATTTTTGCAGACTGTTGTTCAAAAATTCATAAAATGCCACCTTTATTGAATAACTGTGCATATACTTCTGCTAGGACACAGTCCATTCAAAATGTCCAGTATCCCAAGTCTCCCATTATGCTTCTTGAAAGCAACAGTAAATTCCTTCCAGATACAATTTATTCTCATCATTTTTAAAAGATATTGTGAATAGCAGCAAACCAAGAGGAAAACAGGTTAATTTTATGCCAATCATGAAACCTGGTGACAGGTGTCGCCATATGTTGTGACAAGATCTCTTGGTCATCGGTCACTGCTTTGAAAGGAGCTAACGAATGGCTTCCAGTACTGTGACACACTGAAAGGCCCCCTGAGATCTCATGCAAGGTCTCATGACAGGTATGAAATTAACTCGTGGCATCACGGTATTTTCCAAACATGACAGCTCCCAGATCAGTTACCACTTAGTGCATTGGGGATTATAAGCACAATCACAACATCTAGTAAATGATTTCAGTAGGACCTGCTATGGGCCATAAGGAAGACCTTTCCCAAAAAGAACGTCTAGAAAGGTTACAACCATAGAAGGCAGTGGTCAAATACTCAGAAGTCTAAGCAAAATAATTCTCTTTGGGATATTTTTGCATTTAATTTGCTTCCTGGCCTAATTTCCACAGGGCAGATGAATAAAGTATTGAGTATTATATTCTGAAGAGTGCTTTCGTTCTTCATTGAATTGAAACAAGACTTTCAGTTATGAGCTGAGGAAGTACTGGAGCAACCACGCTTCCTCCCAACACACACACGAACATACTCACATACTCTACACCTCTGCCTAGTGTAATAAAACAAAAATGCCCAAACTGTAACTGAATTTTATAATTATGTTACATAATAAATGTATAGTATGTACACTGTAGCTGTAAAATTCCTCTTTATAAAAAAGACAGATGATAAAAAAGAAAGTAAAACATTTGCATCATATAATAAATTAGTCACAGGCTTACCTTACAGAATTCTGAGTTAATTTTTTTTCTATATCAATTCAAATGCCATGTCAAAGATAAGAGAAGGGAGTGGGAAAATAGGAAATGGAAGAATAAGCAAATATAACATTTAGAAATAAAGTCACATAAACAACAGATTTTTAAAAAAATATTCCTAATATAAAAAAAATGTTAAGTTCTGAATGCCACTTTTTTGGCATAACTTTCCTAGTATAAGGTAAGAGAAATAAGCATAAGTACAGTGAGTATAGTTTTAAATGCAAGCAATTTTGTTGTCCAGAAAAGGGTAAAAGTAATAGAAATTAATGTGGTGGAATAAAGCATAAGAAATTACATGAGATGCATGCTATGTTCCTTTGCAAACAGGCAAATTAAGTGTATTAATGTTATGTGCGTCTACAGATATAGACCATTAATTCTTGTTTCACAACCTGGGCACTCCTTACTACCTCCTGGTTCTTTAATTGGATTTTGTAAAGTAAATTTCCTCCAGAATTCCTTTATGATCCCAGGGTGTGGATACTATCAGTTAATTCTGGAACTAGGAATACCTTAACATTTTATCAAATATCCTTCACTTTCCAAGCAGAGGTATTATATATACATTTTTAAGATCAGTAAGCATTTAGTGTATATTTTAGGTTATTTCCTGGAATGAATACATCATTAAAAACATTATATTGCACCCACTATTTACCAGGCACTATTCTAAGAACTTTACAATGAATTCATTTAATCTTAATAACCAAAATTCTACAAGGTAGGTACTAAAATTATCACCAATTTTCAGATGGATGCAGAGATGATAAGTTATCTTTATATGCCTACAGCAAATAAACTGAAGAATCTGGATTTGAACCCTGACAATCTGGCCCTGAGTCTGTACTCTTAAGCCGCATGCTGTGTTGCCATGGACGTTCTTTCCAAATCAGTGTATGACAGCCTTTCCAGTCATGAGGTTTTCTTTGGGACTTAGAGTCTTCTTGCTATTACCTCTTGTTTAAAACTCACGGTCAAAGACAATTAGGTCACTGGATTCCATTAGTTATAACTAAAGTACCAACTTTATAAAACACTAAGTTTCTTCCAAGCAGTCTAAACTCTACTGTTCCCCATCCTCAGCCCCCCAAAAGTCTATGAAGGAAGGATATGGCAATCTTAAAGTTTTAACAACCTCATTCTCCACAGCTGAAGATGATTCATTCACATATTTTATTTTATTAAGTATCTATAGTGTATATACATCATATAGTATATATTATTGGTGGGGAAATATAAAAGTAATCATGACAATGAACACATATATTTTCATATCATTTTTTTAAGAGGATAATATAAACAGGTGATTTAGATTTTGGTGTTAACTGGGCTTTAACTCTAACTCCTCTGACTACTGGTTTTTATAACAGAAACTACTTTCTTAAACTTCATATTCTCAGTTTTTTCATCTGTTATAAGGGAACAACAGTATTTTAAGTAGTAAATTAGATAATATATAATATGCTTAGCAAATTGCTTGGCACATAATATATAGTAATCGTATCTTTATTGATATTATACATAATATTTTATTTTTGAACAAGTTTCTTTTTGTATGTTTATCCTTATACATAAGTATTCTTTTCAGATAAATAACTATCGTTTCGAATCATAGCAATAGCTTTTTATTTTTTTCAATTTCAGCAAAGATATCTCATTATAGAATGAGAATATTTACTATAAAGACTCCATTTGACATTATTAAGAATACATAAAAATGTTAGGCCACTAGAAAAAGGAAAAGTTCCTGGGCTGTTCCCTACCCTTAACCTCATGCAAACTGTCTGCTAGCTTTCTGTGCAGCAAAGTAATATATATTTTACTACAGATGACAAAACTCTACCTTTTCAGAGAGCGACTGAAACAATTCATCTTATGTTTTTGTTTTTTTCTACAGGGATGAGGCAATCTGGATGCACCCTTGCCAACAATAAACATCAACACAAATACCAAAAGTAGCATCATGGAAGTTAAAAGCCCCTCCACGTAAATGGAAAGTATATAGAATATTTACTTCCGTTTTGCAAATGGTTGATTTATTTTCTGAACCTGACAACAGAAATCTGGTCAATGAATAAAAAGTTTAAATGAATAATGCTTATACTATAGTGAAAAATATTCATAAGAAGTTAGCATTATGTTAGATAATGAATCTTGCAATGGTTCAGAGCCTGACCCCAGTCCTACCCTACCACTCAGCAGCTGTGTAAACGGCAATTACCAAACCCTCTAAGGGGCAGTTTCATCCTTAGCAAATGGGTAGAATAATATCAGTCCACAGGCTGTTGTGATAATTGAGTGCCTACTATGTGTCTGGCACCATGCTAGACACTAAGTACACAATGGTGAACAAAACCAGCCAGCAATCAACACTAATAGAGCTTAATGTCTAAAGTGTTTAGCTAGAAAGAGAGACATTGCTCCTTGTCTCATAAAAATGCTGAGGAAAGGTTGTGTGGTCCACTAGAATGGTAAGCAAAGATGCCACCAAGATCACAGTAGTATACATAGAAAGCATAAGGGATTCAATAAAGAATCAGTGGTGTTTCTTACACATTAACAGTTGGGTAAATCATTATATAAGTAAAAGAAACACAGAGAAAATACTGTACATCAGTTGAGGCCAGATACATCTTGTACCTCCCAAATTGTGGGAAGAAATTTTCCAATTGCAAATACCTGGGGCACTCTTGAAAGTGGTCAGATTATCCTATTTAAGTTTGGGGATCACTTTGGGGCATTCAAAACCAAACAAAGTGCTGCTTGCAATGAAAAGGAACTATTGGTACCATAAGTGCCAGACTACATCTCGCTAGAACAAACACATTAAATTAAATAACGAATGCCCCAGAAAGTTTTAGTGCGGCACTGGGGCTTTGAATATTGTGGCCTGATGATCTTGAAAGGCTGACCTTTCCTCACTTAATTAATCTGAATAGTCAGCATATTTATTGCTTATCTAAAGACAGCTTTAGTTGGTTTAATAGTTTTAAATGTCCTAATTTGAGCATGGTTTAACCTAGGCAAAATGAACACAATTGTATTGAAAGATTATGGCTTCTGAATATTACCCAGAATATTTGTGCGTGCAATGTTCTACAGGAACCAGAAATTACATGTAGTATTCTGTATAGATCTGCTCTTTTCAATATAGTAACCACTTAGCCACATGTAGCTATTTAAATTAGATTAATTAAAGTTAAATAAAATTTAAAATTCAGTTATTCAGTTCCACTAGACATATTTCAAGTGCCAAATAACTGTAAGTATCTAGTGGCTACCATATTGGCCATTGAAGATATACATTTCCATCATCACAGAAAGTTCTATAGAGTAGATCTGGTGTGGACATTCATTCATTTATTTTCATTCATACACTTATTTTCATTCATACATTCATTCTCATCAGTTCATTTATATTCGTTTACACCACAAATATTTATAAAGTCTAGTATGTGCCAAGCCCTGGGCTAAACCATGGAAATACAACGATAAGCAAATTTATTGTTCCCATTGCCCTAGACCTTACACTCAGATGGGGTAAAGCGATATAAACTAAATAATCACATAAAAAAGATAAAATTGCAAATGTGATCAGTGCTAAAAGGAGAGGCAAGTGGCACTATTTTAGGGGAAGGACATTGATATAACCAGGGAAGGGACTCTGATGAAGTGATTATTGAGCTCAGATATGGGAGGATGTGCAGGAACTAGCTGGGCAAAGAGGGAAGAGAATTTAGTGGAGGAAGAGGGATGAGCACATGCAGAGGCTCTGGGATCAGAGACGCATGGAAAATAGTAGGGAGGATAAGAAGACCAGAGGATGAGAGTTGGTGAAGCAAGAGGCAATTTGGTCAGAGTTGAGGCTGTGAATTACCTGGGTCCACATCAAGGGTCTTGTGGGCCATGTAAATAACTTGTCTTTACACAAAGAGGAATGAAAGGGCATCAAAACGTTTTAAGCAGAATAATGGTATGATCAAATTTGTATTTCAGACAGAATATTCTGGTTACTGTACAGTGAACTACACTATGGGCAAGAGTAATAGTTAGAAACACATCCAGTAGGGGAATAAAGTTGACACATGCATATTAATATCCCCCCATCACTAATTTAAATATGTTGTTGTTGTTGGGTGCCTTTTAGTCTGTTCTGACTCACAGTGACAGCATGTGACACTGTAAAATTGCCCATAGGGTTTTCTTGGCTATAATCTTAACAGAAGCAGATTGCCAGATCTTTCTCTTGAGCTGCTGGGTGGGTTTAAATCGACAACAGTTAGATTAGCAGCTGAGCAGTTAACCAGTTGTGCTACCAGTGTTCCTTAATTTAAATACAGACAGGCATATTCAACAAATTCAAACAAGAAGCAGTCATATTCAATATGGCTAAATTATTAGTTGTTTTCATGATAGAAAACATGAACTTGACATCAACATTCATGAGTCTGGTAATTTCATAACTTACTTGACTTTTTTTCCTTCCACAGGGGAAATGGGAGAGAAAGTAGAGACGGAACGATGTAAACATATACCAAATTTAGCTCCAAGCAAATATTGATGAGGCTTACCAGCAAAACAATAAAGGTCTAGAGGGCCCAGCTCCTAGATGAGATTAAAAGAGATAACACAGAGACTGAGGGGAAAATGATTAAGTTTGAGAGTGATAATCACCTCTAAGGAATTAAAGAGCTTAACTACTTGTGGAAAAAATACAGCTAAACTAAAACATTGATTCAGCTTCCTGGATGTGAAACTCTCCCTTGTTGTGGTTAGGGAGAACTAGACAGTTTCAGAGCATATAATAATGTGGGAAGAAGTGAGTCAAATTCTTTGGTCATGAAAAACCTGCTGAGCAAATCTAGCAATTGCATACTCTATGTCTGAAAATGCTGAAAATGCACAAAACCTACAAAAAGTGTATGATTTACTTCTACCTCCTGCTGTTCCTGGAACATTGTCAAGCTCCTTGCATTCCTAGGATCTTTGCATTTGCTGTTCCCTTCACCTGGACAACTCCTCCACAGATATTCACAGAACTGCACTTCATTCAGCTTCAGAGAGGCCTTCCTTGACCATCCTATTTACAATAGTGGTCCATATCCTGGCTTTACTTATCTTAGTAGGAAATACCACCACCTGCCACTTTATTATCTCTTTATTGGTTTGTTGTTGTTAGCTGCCATAGACTAGGTCCCCTACTCACGGAGACCCTACGCGCGAAACCAGTCCTGTGCCATGCCCATGATCAGTTGCAGATCCGACCATTGTGATCCACAGAGTTTTCACTGGCTGATTTTCAGAAAGAGATGGTCAAAGCTTTCTTCCTAGTCCATCTTAGTCTGGAAGCTCCACTGAAACCTGTTCAGCATCACAGCAACACACAAGCCTCCACTGACCGATGGGTGGTGGCTGCCCATGAGGTGCATGGGCCAGGAATCAAACTCAGGTCTCCAGCATGTAAGGCAAGAATTCTGCCACTGAACCACTTGTTTGTTATCACCTTGATTAGAACATAACTCCCATAAGGGCAGAACTTTGTCTTATTCGCCTTTTATCCCCAGCACTGAATGCCTGGCAGTCATAAGTATTGAATGAATGAAAGATTGAGAGAATAAAATAAAACGATGATCAAGAGGGAGTACATGTCAATCTGTCATCTTTGTGATCATTTTTGGTACTTACACCACAAAATATACTGGTCGCTGCTTTCGACCACTTGAACATAAACTCTTCTCTGATCTCATAACTTCTTTTCCGTTCTATGAACTACCCCATCATCTTTTTAGTTACGAGACATTAAATTATCTTCGCCTCAGTCTTCTTGCAATTTGAAGTGTCGTGGCTAATACACTAACCTACTGTATAAGCTACCTGAGGGCCGAATCTTTGTCTAATTCACATTTCTATTTCCTCAAAACCAAAACACAGTACCCTGTAAAAACTGGAGCTTGCATTCTTGAAATATTTCTGAGAGGGAAAAAAAAAAGGAAATGAAATCGGCTTGAAATTTAAGAATTATAAATGCGTCTGCCACTAAATTTAAGACTTGGAAGAGGACCATAAAGTCCATGCAAAAATGACAGAAAACAGTGTGATAGAAGGAATGAAAAAAAAATTATAAATTGGAAATATATTTGCTATTACACCTAAGACTTGGAAGTGGACAATGGAATCCATGCAAATATGACAAAGAACAAGGTAATGATAGAAATACAACAACTACTACAACAAATGTAGATCCTGATACTTTCATTTTTGACATTGTTGCCTGTGCTTGTACAAATCTAACACACTTTAAATAACAGTAACAATATTATGGTAAAGCAGAAAAGCAATGAAAATTTTAAAGGAATTAATTGATATAAGAGTTTCCTGTATTCATAACAACTGGTAAAATTATTCGTATGAATACATGTAGGAATATAAAATTCCATTTACCGAATTCTGCTGAAATCCAGCTACAGTGCAGAAAATGTCTACCACCTGACTTCTCAGTCAGCATGTATCAAAACAGTGTTTTATCACAAGGAGATTTCTGATAGCTAGAGATATGACTACTAAATGGAAATGTCCAAAAACATGATCTCTACCTAACATGAAAGATGACTTTTCATAAGAGTGCTTCAAACACATCGTGCATATTAAGTGGAAAACGGTGATGCTTCCCCACCGCACTGTACTCCACCACATACATCAACGTTCACTCTGATATCCCTTTCCTTTCGCTGTTGCTTCTCTGAATCTATCTGTCAGATAGCAATATTGCATATTTCCTGATTCCACAGCTTAGCATGAATGCATCAGCCTTCTCAGCTCTGCATCCCTGGCTTTTGATTTATGCCATTGTCCATTCAAAATTACATTTCCTTGTTTTAAGATTTTTGACAGTTTTGCTAAACCCTCAGAAATGAAGACACAAATCCCCTTCATTTAATCTCTCTTTGGGCACATGGATTAGCCATAAGAACAGTCTTTGTAGAGCTTTGCGCTATGATTTTTCCACGTGGATTTAGGAATATATATCTTTCAAAGTAACTTCAGTAATAGTTATTTATCATTTATCAGCAGTCAAAGATAAGCTGTCACATAGAAGACACTGTTTATACTATACCTCATTTAAATCTAAAAAAAACACAGTGAAACAGGCATTTTTGCTCTCATTTTAGTCAGAGGAAACTGCAAATCAGTTAGGCAAAATGACTCGCCCGGGTTCACACAGGTAGTATGTTGTAGATGTAGGAGGTAGCCATTGTTTTCTTCTTCCCAATTTTTGTTTGTTTGGCCTATTTCTTAGAAAAGAAAACTTTGGCCAAATTATGGCATAATTTGGTCGTATTGGGGAGGTAGCTCTGGCTCTTCATAGTGTGGTGGATTTCAAACATGTTCAGAAATTGTTTGACGTCCTCCCACTGAGAGATGTCTTCCTTGAATCCAGGCCGACCCTAGTACTTGCTTGCAACCAATATTCTGAGGCGAGGTCAGAGAAAGCATGCAACTTCCTCTGAGTTCCCTTTAAGAGGCTTGCTTTGGAGGAAGCCAGCAGTCATGTATGAAGTTCATCTACCCTCAGGCTGCCATGATGAAGAGGTCACAGATTTGATCTTAAATATGTCTAATCCCAAAGATTATCTTTTATTTATTTTTCTGTGTGGTGTGCTAAATAAGACTATGACAGTTATAGCTGTAAGTGCATTAATATTTTGCATGATACATTATTACATGTGTAATAATCTTGAGGTAAAGGAGGAGAAGAAACCTGTATTAACTGAAGTATGCAATCTAATCCAAAATCTGTACTGAAAGAACAAGTTAGTATCATTTTTTAGTATATTTTCCATGGCACTGCTACTGCTTCTGGAAAATTGGATACTTTATTATTCCAAATTATTTTTACTCACTGTGTGACATAGATGTAACATAGAAGCTTTAAAAATCTACTTTCATTTTCATGCAAAGGATCTATCTACTGAACTTGTGTTGGGGCAAAACACATTTGGAGCAAAAATAAACAGAAAACTTGATAATGACAACAAATATGAATTAAATACACCACCAGGTGTGATATAAAACCAAAGCATAGTTTGTCATAGGAAAGACAAACCATTCTAGAATTGATAATCAAGAGAAGAGCTGATCAAACTCATAACTAAAAATGACAATACCAAGGCAAACGCGTATCTATTATAATCATTAAACTTTCTCCTTCAAGAAAATGCAACTCAATTTGCTTTTAAATGTTTTCTTGGAAATAGTTCACATTATATATATTTTGTCCTAACAAAATCTCACTTAAACCTCACTGGGAATATTTGTTGGCAAAAGGCAATACAATCTAGTGTTTTTTTCTTGAGTTTTATACAACAATTTAATGCAAAAAAATCAACGAAAGACTGGCCCTGCATTTGAGAAAAAGGCAAGGGTTTAATTAGGAGTTAATGTTTAAATATGTGAAGATAATGCAATATAATATGTCAAATGATTTTAGATCCTCAAAAAAGGAAAATATATAGCTCATGCTTTCACTTTTAATTTTCTACACGGAGAATAGCATCAAAAAAAGGTAAAAATTCCCATAATTTTAAAATAATACAATTAAGCTACGAGGAACTCCTCACACTAAAATTCCTTAGGAGGGAAGTGCAATATTAAGGATAAATAGGATCCAAAATGTGAACATAAAATAGAGGAAAATGAATAATCTCAATCCCCCAGGCCTAACTCACCTCCTTGTGGTTAATTAGGATCTTAAGCAAAGGAAGTAGCTAGCAGGGCAAGGAAACAAATTTTCATTAAATTCTGTGCCCACAGGTCACAAGAGAAATGATGGTGAGATAATCTTTCTTAGCATAATTTTGAATAGAGATTTTTCTGTCATATAAACCTGCCTGAACAAAAATGGTATGATTTATATATTCAGTTGTTCACTAAGAATAAATTTAAACCCTACTGTGTCAATATAGGGTCACTATGAATTGAAATCAACCTGACAGCAAGGGCTTTTTTTTTTTTTCTTTTTTTGTGTACAATGAAGAAGCACAAAGCAAATAGTCCATAGGACCCATATTACCGTGAGGACTACTGGAGGCGAAATACGTACTGGAAATAACATGAATGCAGGGACACAGTACAAAAGAAATGTATTCTGTACTCACCAATACAAAAGAAATGAGGACAAATTATGCAGGTGATGGCTATGGAGATGCTGACACATGATCTGTGATCATCTAATATCCAGTACATTTGTTTCTTAGCATTTCAAGTGGACTTCCTGGGTGACGAAAGTGGTTAAGGGCTCAACTACTAGCCAAAAGGTTAGTGGTTCGATCACACCCAGAGGCATCTCAGAAGACAGGCCTGGAGATCCGCTTCCAAAAGGTCACAGCTTTGAAAACTCTGTGGAGCACTTCTATTCTGCATGCTTGGTGTCACTGAGTCAGAATCAACTCGACAGCAACTAACAACAACAATAAGATAATCATGAGGGGGCAATGGTGGTTCGGTGGTAGAATTCTCTCCTTCCATGCAGGAGACCCTGGTTTGATTTCAAGTCACTGCACCTCATGTGCAGTTTGACAGTGCAAGCTTGTTGTTGCTGTGATGCTAAACAAGTTTTAGTAGAGCTTGCAGACTAAGACAAAGTAGGAAGAAAGGCCTGGCAATCTGCTTCCAAAAATCCGCCAATGAAAACCCTATGTATCACAATGGTACTATCCACAACCCATTGTTGGATGGTGCAGGACCTGGCAGCATTTCATTCACTGTGCACAGGGCTGTCATGAGTCGGGGGTACTCCACGGCAGCTAACAACAACAAAATAACCAGGGAACAGGTCTGTGTCTTAATTACTATCATGGCAACAACTATTGTTGTTAAAATACGAAGTATGAATAACACATCTTGGAATGTCTTAAACTAAAATTTTGGAAATGCTGCCTTGCTGATTTGGAGAATATCCAACCTTACCCTTGATAGGTTCAAGAATCCACTGTGTGCTAACTTGTGCTCAAGACTGTCCCATTCGCTCTTGACTTATTTTGTTAGAAGTGAAACTCAAACTTCATCTCACTTCTAACCCCTCAGTGCAAGAAAACCACACAATCTCTATCAGATAGGTTGTTGCAAAGCAAGCCTCTATGTTGATGTTGCTGGCACCAAAGCCAGAAATTAACATTTCTACAGATAGACGAAGAGCTGCTGTGATGCCAACATGTACCCTGGCAAAAGGAGTTAGCTCCTGCATAATTTCCATCAACTCCAAAACATCCCACAGGAATTTATAATCTAAGTGAGTAGAACGTATCTGCTATGCAGATATAGCTTTAATGTAAGCCCTAGCCCCTTTCTTCTAACCAGATGGCTGCTACTGAACCCCTCCATTGTGGAAATTCTAGAGCTGTCCCTGGAAAAGACACTTCTTCCTTTACCATTCATCACTGCCAACAATGTAAGTCCCTAACAGGGCCACCTGTGGGTCCAAAAGAATGGTGGCTTGAGCTAAATCTGCTGGTCTTGTTGCTGCCACAGATGCTGGTGCCAAGTCCTGACTAAGCTACATAATTCTTCAAAGTGCAAGAAAGAAGGGTCCTTCCCTAAGCATTTTTCCTTAACCAAGGTCAGTGTAACCAACCTTAAAATTTTATAAACTGTTCCCCAAGAATACAGTCTCTCCCTAGCGGGCAAGTTGCTCAGACCCATAACCACCATCTCCCTTCAAATACCCACTGGCCCCATCTCTTTCAAGCCACATGGCATTTGTTTGTTTGTTCTCCTTAAAAGGCTTCTTATTTTGACCAAGGTTCAAGAACACTGAATACAAAGAAGAAATCTCTTCTATCCCAGAAGGCACTTGGATATAGGTAGTCCCCAGGTTACAAACAAGATCAGCTCCTAAGTGTGTCTTTAAGTCGAATTTGTAGGTGAGTCTGAACAGATGCATACGATTCTTATTTAGCCTGCAGGGTCCCTATGAGTCGGAATCAACTGGATGGCAGCTGGTTTGGTTTTAGTGCAAGAAAAGGCTGGAAGCCTTCTCAACAATTTAAAAGCTTCACATGCAGCAAGTGAAGGTATTTGTGATGAAGAATTTGTTGCAAGTAGGAGTTCGCTGAATCCTTTCAAAGTGAGGGCAAATTTACAAAACATTAACCAGCAAGTATGAGTTGTCCATAAGTCAGAGGTTCATAACCCAGGGACTTACTGTATTTTATCCAAATTTACCAACTTACTCTCCATTCCACTATAAAGTTACAAAAAAAATACAAAAAGCAAAGCAAAACAAACAAACAAAAATTCCTCAAAATTCCATATCATTAAACCCCCTGCTCCACTGTGAACAATTAAAAGATTCTGACATTATATTCTCCACACACTCAACCCCCCACTGTTACTGAAAAAAAAATATGAGGATAATGTATTATTGTGTAGAATTCTAGACACATTTCAGGTGCAGGCCTGCTCCCTTCTTCCCTCAAATCACCCCTCAACTGGACTTTAGAATTACATCAACAGAGTTTGAATTTCAGCTCAGGAACTCACAGTATTTTGACTAAAAAAAAGTTAGTGTGAACCGCAGCTCCTCATTTGTAAAATGAGAACAATGAGAACACCTGATTCTTAGACTTATGGTGATCAGCAAATGATATAAAAATATTACAGCAAATATTGATCTAGATTATGGAAGTGTTATAGCAAACTTTCACTGAATGCTCACTTATGTGTTCCAAGTACTTAATATGTATCATTGATTAGCCTCATAAAAACCCACTGGATAAGTAGTCCACCATCTCCATTTTAAAGATGAGGAAATTGAGGTACAGAAATCTTGAGCAATCTGCCCACGTTCGCATAAGTAGCAAGTGATCGGTGCGTGAATGTGAACCTTGGCAGTTTGTCTCCAGAGCTCATACTCTTAACTACTTTGCCACATCACCCCTCAATTAAGTAACGTCTATTATGCAAATGAGAAATAACCGCAGCCCTTGGCACGTGGTGAATGTGCCTAGCAAATAGTAGTCATAACTGGGGTAGGAGTAGAAGCAGCGGTAAACATTAGACGGGTGTGGTGTAGTGTCCCCATTACACTGCAATTTTTGTCATTATTAGCAAATTTCCAAAAATACAATCAGTGTAGAAGGCTGTATCTCACTTGTAGTTTTTTTTTTTTTTTTTTTCCCCTAAGGCTCAAAATAAAGGCTTTTCAAAGCAGCCGGGATTCCTGACCAGGAAGCAATGACTGGAAAGGAATGTTTACACAGTGTTGTGGATGTCTAATTCACTAAGCACTCTGGTCTTTTATGCAAACGGTTTCTTGTGAAAAGAGACAGTAGGTCTTTGTTTTCCAGAATGACACATTTCTCCTATAACCCCAAAACTACTTTATTAATCAGAATGGTCTTTGTTAAAGACCAAGGATCATTCATTATGAGAGTCAGATAATGAGCATTGACCTCTCGCTTCCCACATTTTCCCAAACTCTGAGTATCTGTAAGACAGGATGTGAGAATTATTTACTCCTACAATCTTAGTGTTTGGCACACAGTGGGTTCACAATACATTTCCATACCATGCATAAATGATATAGATCAAGGGCATTTTGTTAGTTTATTGACAATTCTGAGTTATTTCTTAAAGATGCAAGGTGCCACTGTATTCCCTATAGGGTCTTCCTATGAGTCGGAATTGACTCGAAGACAAGGGGTTTGGTTTTTTGGTTTTATTCTCATTGTTATTCCTTTAGAGTACGGCCTTCAAAACTGCTTCTACCTTCTAAAGTATTTGTTTATTAGAAAAATTACAGTGTTATTACTACCGAGTTTTTATTTCTACTGTAATGCAACATGGAGATGTACAAATTCATCTTCAAAATGATGCCCAAGGTGTAGGAAAGAGCCATGAAAGCGGGGGTTGTGAACAGTATCATTTACAGTATGGCTGTTCTTTAAAAGGGCATGAAGAAATAACTCACTTGTTCTATTCATGTGGCAATGAGTTCAGTGTCATTTGAACAGAGTACATAAAACAACTCCTCCAACTCATTTAACTACTAATTGGCTATCCTTACAGTAAGGTTTGAATGACAGAGCCAGAGCAAAGTACCCAAAGGAGAAAGAAGTGTAGAACAAAAACTGCAGGGCATTTCTGCAAGTCTATCCTAAAACAGTCAGAGTGCAGCCTATCAATACTATCCATCTTAGATAAGCAGATCACTGGAAAGGAACAGACAAGGAAAGGTCACTCTTTTAAAGTCAATATTAGCATTCTGCACTACCACTGTTTGGCAGGGCACATGGATATATTCAAAAGGCAGAGCTGATACAACTGTTTGTAGTCAAGCGGGGGCGGATTACCCAGTAAGCAAGGTACCCACGGGCTTAATGGTGTTTACTTATTAATCTTCAGTGCACAATTTCACGTGGGTTTCACTACATGCGAAATGACGAAATGTGATGTGGCGAAAAACAGGTGAAATTGCACGTTACAAATTAGCAGGTAAGCCCGTGCGTACCTTGCTTATTGGGAAATCTGTCCCTGATGTCAAGCACGTTTCAGAAATATGTGGCATCATTAAAATCATTCTTTCAACATTCACTAAGCCAACACAGATGTGTTGACTGTTCTCAATGTTAAAAGAACTGTAGAAATCTTAAAGACATGCAAAAGCAAATACCTGAGTAAGGTGTAATAAAATTCTAGTGTTTAAGAAAAAAGTGACTAGATAAATCAATTATATAAATAAATCATGGATTAGATATAGATATATGAATGATTTGGAGCAGTGACAAATGCAAGTGGGAACAAGGGACCTTTTAAGAGCTCTTGTGTAGTATATCCCATCACTATTAGTTTCAAGTAGCAAATAAACATGTTCTTTCCCTAATATTATTCTTTCTCGAAAGAAAACAGAATAACAAATAAGAAACATATTTGCCACAATAGTACAAAGAAGTAGTTGGCAAAATTCAAAAGCATCATGGTATAAATGAGACATTTTCAGTTTAACGTTAAGCAAGTCCATTGACTTTTTTTTTTTTTAATTAACTATTCTAAGAGCCGTAACCTCTTAATGCATCAATACCACTCTGAGGATGAGACTGAATTAGCTCTTTCAGATGGCAAGTTCTTCTGATAAATCAACAGCACAGTCTCAGGGCACTAGAGTGGACAGAAGAGGGTCAATGGAGCATCCCCTCCAATTCCAGAGTGCCTATTGGCTGGGACATCTGGATTCTAGTTGGCAGAGAAATCACTTAGCAGAGAAATCCTCAGAAGAATCTACTGTTCAAACTTCCCTCACTTTGTGCAGTATTTTGGATTGATAGTGTGTAGTCTTCATGTTTCAGGGCCATTATGAATTCTCTGGGGAAGAATACTCTTTATGTATCTGAACAAGGACATGAGGAAAGTGTCGTCAAGGACTGACAACTGGCAGTAGTTTACCTGGTAGCTGAATGAGAGGAACACAACTCTAGAAGCCCTAGAATCAAGGAACAAACTCTGATCCTAGGCATGAATTTTTTTTTTTTCCACCTACACAGAGAATTTTGAAAGCTTGAATTAATTTCCATCTCTTAAACATTAGGAGTTTTAATATTAAAATTCAGATTTCTATCCTTTCTTTAAAAACACGGAAGGTCTCCCAAGTCTATGCCTGCTTTGGCACATGGCAGCAATCTGCTAGAGCTAAGCAGAACGTTCTAAAAATACTGTTTCAGAATGGCCATGTGCTCTCCAGTGCACCAGTCCCCACTACTCCCTATTGTCTTCCATTTCTCCCTATGTTTCACATCATAGCATTTAAATTTGTAATCTCTGCCCTTGAACTACAATGTAGATTTAGGCTGGGGATATACTCAGCCTATTAAACTTCTTATATTTAATTAATGACTTGAAGACATCATTAAGACTATATGTTGCTCAGTTTCTTTTTATTAAAATATTGAAGACTGAATTTTAATCCCACAATAGTCGTACTTCACCATTACTCTCTTAAAAAAAAAAAAAATGCTTCCTTACACATTCTGATTGAGTGCTTAACTTTGTGGCTTATCTTCTTAAATACTTATTCTATTCTTTGCATTTCAAAACTGACAGATATATTAAAAATCAAAGAGTCATAGAATTTTGAGGCTGGAAGGTTATTTTAGTATCATTCAACTGAAATTGATATATTTTACAAGAAATCTTGCTCTATTATTTGTAACTTCCTGAGATCACATGGGTAAACCCAAAAACTAAATCAAACTTGTTGCCATTGAGTCAATTCCAATTCATAGCAACCTTTTAGGACAGAGTAGAACTGCCCCATAGTGTTTCCAAGGCTGTAAATCTTTACTGAAGCCGATTGCCACATCTTTCTCCTGAGGAGCAGCTGGCTGGTTCCAATTGCTGACCTATCAGTTAGCAGCCGAGTGTTTAACCACTGCACACAGGGCTCCTTGTCACATGGATAAAATCCATTGCTGTCGAGTCAATGCTGACTCATAGTGACCCTACAGGTTGGGGTAGAACGGCCCTATAGAGTTTCCAAGGAGTAGCTGGTGTATTCAAACTGCGGACCTTTTGGTTAGCAGCCAAATGCTTCACCATTGCACCACCAGGGCTCCTTCACATGGATAGTGGATATGAAATTCAAGGATGGAATACGGTTTCTTAACCTCAATCCAGTGTTTAATTTTAGTAGTAGCAACAGCCTTACCTATGATGCCTAATTGGGGAAAAATACCATTTTCTGAATGTGATAAGTCTCTCTCATTCTCTTTTTTTTCTTTCTTTCCTCTCTCCCTGCCACCTTTTCTTCCTTCCCTTCCTTTCCTCCTTGCTTTTTTGTTTAAGATCCCATAGCATACTTGTAGGTAAAAAATAAATTAGGCATCATGCTGAACAGATGTTTCAGGGGGTAGTTGTACTGAGTAATCTTTGTGTACAATTTTGTTTAATTACACTTGCTTTATGCAACATTGGAGTCCCTGGGTGGTGCAATCAGTTAACTCGCTCAGCTGCTAACCAAAAGTTTGGAGGTTCGAGTTCACCCTGAGGTGCCTCAGAAGAAATTCCTGGCAATCTACTTCTGAAAAATCAGCCATTGAAAACTCTACAGAACACATTTATACTCTGATGCACATGGGGTCGCCATGAGTTGGAATTGACTGTATGACAACTGGTTTTATGCAACATTGGATTTTTTTTTGTACAGATGATCAAAGGTAAATACACGAGTGAGTCCAGTCAGAGTGGCTGGGAAGTGACTAACCCAATCCGGAATTTAACATCTTAGCTCATTGTCCAGCTGATTCCTCATGTACTTTTGAAAAAAGTTCATCTCAATTTCATAAACAATAAACGGGGCAGACAGAGTGGCATCTCAAATTGTCAAAAACCAGGCTGATTACCAACATGCTAGTGGTTACAGAGTTGCTGACGCCTCATGGAAAAGTCTGAGAATAATAATTTCATTAAAAAACCATTTTGGTTTCCCTAATCTGGTTTGTTTCTTATTGCTCTTCTCCCTTATTTGATTAGTAATGAAGTTTATAGGAAAATAAGAGTTTCTCTTTCCAAGGAAAGCTTTTATATAATCTTTTCTCCCAGCATTCCTCCCCCTTACTGTCTGAGATCAGCATTTTGGACAAGTTTTACAAACTGCATCCCAGTTGTGTCAGATACTTTTTCCACGGTCTACCTGGGTTTTGTTTGGTAACAAGCCCCCAGGTACCTGGATACCTATCTACGTAGAGATCTTTGCTATCATATCAAGAATACCAAAACCAAAACCCACTGCAGTCACATTGATTCCGACTCACAGTGACCCTACAGGACAGAGTAGAACTGCCCCGTAGGGTTTCCAAAGCTGTAACCGTTACAGAAGCAGACTGCCACATCTTCCTCCTACGGAGTAGCAGGTGGGTTCGAACCACTGACTTTGTAGTTAGCAGCCAAGTGCTTAACCGCTGAGCCACCAGGGTTTCTATACTGTGTATGGTGAGCGTGATTTAAGAAGTGGATCCTCAAGGTATGGTGGCATCACAGTCAAAACACGCTTTAATTAAGGTCCTTCTATCTCTTTAAACAACAAACTTACATTATAGCGAATGTTATGTTTTGGGAGGTAGTGATCCCCAAGTGTCCGGTAATATGAAATTGACTTCAAGTTTAAAATGGAAATAATTGTATTCTAATGCCTTACTGCAAACTTATGTCTTCCTTTAAAAATTTAAAGGAGGATGGTAAACTTTTGACATTTAAAAAGTTTACTGTTTATATTTTATTTTCAGTTTTTGGTGTACCAAAAAAAAAACAACAACCAAAAAACAGTTGCCATTGAGTCAACTCCAATTTATGGTGACCCACGCATGTCAGAGTAGAACTGTGCTCTGTAAGGATTTCATTGGAAGTAGATCACCAGGCTTTCTTTCGAGGTGCCTCTGGATGGACTCCAACCACCAACTTTTCAGTTAGCAGCCGAGTGTGTTAACAGTTTGTGCCACCCAAGGACTCCTATTCAGAAAGGGTGACACTAAAATTTTAGAAAATATATGAAACTTAGGAGTAGGTTAAACTCAAAGATTCTCGGGCTCCATCCCCAGAAATTCTAATTCAGCAGATCCAGAGTGAGGCCCGGGAATTTGCATATATAATTAGCACCGTGACTCATTCATTTTCTTATTTATTCAATTATTCACTTAACAAATTCTTATTGCACTAGATATTAATATTATGCCATGTGCCAGGTACTGTGGATTCATAAATAAAAACAAATAGTTCATAAATAAAAATAGATAAAATACTTGGCAGTGATCAGAGCTATGAAGAAAAATAAAAAGAGTGAAGGGGAAATCAAGCAATGGTGGGTGAGACAGTAAGTATGGGAAGTTTAGGGGAGATGTCTGCAAAGATGATGCTGATATATGTGGCTCAGGAACGAAACTTTGAGAAAGAAAGCTTTTAAACAGACTAAAGAAAAATAAAACAAATGCCTAGCTTCTCAGCTTGAACTTAGTGTCAGACATTTCACGTACCACCACATTTCCAATTTCTTTTGGTACTTAACAGTTTGCTCATACTTCCGTGCAATTCCTAGTCCCTTCCTATCATATGAAACCCTGATGGCATAGTGGTTAAGAGCTACAGCTGCTAACCAAAAGGTTGGCAGTTCGAATCCACCAGGCACTACTTAGAAACTCTATGGGGCAGTTCTACTCTGTCCTATAGGGTTGCTATGAGTCGGGATCCACTCGCCGGCAACGGGTTTGGTTTTTGAACAGGTTTCCTGCCATATAATGTTGGCATAAATATACAATAAAGAAGATGTGGTATAATTGTAATACATTTTTTAAAAAAACAGTTATTTAATGAACAATGTGATGAAGTTTCCAAAATATCAGTAATCTTAGGATACAGTAAGAGATATGGTTATAGAATAAAGGATGTGATGGTCTCATTTAACTTTCTTCTACTCAAGTGAAGCCTGGGAAATTTCATCCAGGTCTAGGTGCTTTACTTTAAAGCTGATCTTATTCACTGGTGAACTCTCAGCATGTGACAAGAGACAGATACTGTCTTGTGGAAGGAAAAGTTGAAGGAGCTGGGGGTGTTCTCTTCAAACATCTGCAGGTCGTAGAAAAGGGATTGGGCTTTGTTTTCTATTGTCCCATAAGACAGAAGAATTGGGGGGAAAAATGAAAAGTCCTGGGAGACAGATTTGGCACTTACATGAACAATTCTAGATGTGGAGTTAGACAAACATGGATCTGGAAGCTCGGGAAAGAGACACCAAATTAGGGGTGTCCAAGTTGATGACCACACATTGGGATGGTAATGTAAAGGCCTTCAGGATTCAAAAGAGTGGTTGAATCGAAGGACCTCTGAGGTCTGGCTGACTAAAAGAATCTATGATGCGTGATTCATAATTCTAAGATTCATAATAGGATCTTTGATTTGTCCCATGAACAATACTCCTTCTTGCTCTCAGAGGTCTCTCAAATCAGAAGTCATGCTGGTACTGCCTGGAGGAAGTAAAAATTCTAAGTTGATGCAGTTGGCCTTTTAAAGGGCCCCACATGTCCTTTAAGGACTTGCTCCCTCCTGCTGGGGCTCTGGTCCTCCAGACATCCACTGTCATCTCCCAGGTGGCCCTACATATGTGTAAACACACACAGGGACACACTGCCTCTTTCAGAACCAGCCAGGCTGGTGTTTTCCAGATTCTGTCTTCTTCTTCAGAGTGAGGTAATAAATTAATCAAATAAACATATTTGATGTTTCTCAACCCATTCAGATGACACATTCATGATTGTAATTATAGCCATGCATTACTTGCACTTTTTTTTTTTTGGGTTTGTTTGATTTTTTTTTACTTACACTTATTTTTAATCGACTCACTTTTCTATTTAAATTAAAATATCTTAAGATAATATGTTTTCTCACTGTAATGGAAAATTAGCATCTCTTTACATAAAAATAAATATGTTGAAAAACAAATCAGTTACATTCTAAATAGAGGTTGTGGCCAGCTGAATCCCTGATTCGGAGGTCTGCTCTCTCTTTATGAAAAATAGATAGTAGCAAGTATTAAAAATTATAAGAACATGCTACCGTGAAATTAGCATTTGACTTAATCTGAAGTATTGAAAGAATTAAAAAGAAAAAAAAAACCTTTTTCTTTATGTAAATCTATCAATCCCATTCAATTTTAGGCTACCTATGATCATTTTATATCCCATCAGTGGTATCCATCCCATAATTTTGGGACACAATGAACTAATCAAAGCTAATGTCCCCATATAAGAGGTGACATGAAGTCTTTACCCACTAAAGCTACCCAAGCAGACAAAACTTTAAGGAATAACTAATTAGATAATGTCAGGCACCATGAAAAACTAATGGAGCAGACATCTTTAAATACTTATATATTAGGGTCCCCCTTGAACTAAAATTTCCGTGTGAGAACAATCACAGAAATAGACAGAACTCATGTCGCTGCTCCTAATACAGCTCCCTTTCAGCTAGATTCCCAAGGCTGGCAAGACAAGGTTGTCTAAATCAAATCATTCACCCATTCAGTCATCTAAAAAGTATTTATTGAGCACCTACTATATACCAGGCACTGTATTAGGCGTGGGGAATATAACCTCGAAAAGATAGACAAGGTTCCTGCTCTCACCCCCAAACTTATATGGGAATTTGAGGTGGTAGGACAGGTAGCACAACTCTTTAAGCCAGAGTTTCTCAACCTTGGCACTATTGAGATTTTGGGCAGGACAATCCTTTGTCATGGGGGCCTGTCCTATGCATCGCAGGATATTTAGCAGCATTCCTGACTTTACTCATTAGATGCCAATAATACCTCCCCATCAGTGTGACAACTAAACATGTCTCCAGATATTGCCAAATGTCCCCTGGTGGGCAAAATTACTCCTGGTTGAGACCCACTGCTCCAAGTCCTTCTTCCCTGGATTCAAAACAAGTGTTGCATTGTACAACTCCAGGAAAAATCATTCATTTATATTCCATGTGAAGCTATCTCTTACAGTTGTGCAACAACTGTACATCACTCAAAGGAGAAGTTCTGCTTTATGCTATTATGCATAAGAAGTACATGCTATGGTGATATACATAAATTTAGAGATTTGATAAAGTACTAGGATACAGCTCTCATACCTATTAAAGTTCTACTGTATTTTTAAATTATGCCCATCACTAGTACTTCTTTTTTGCTTTGTTTTGTTTTTTACTTTCTGTCATAAGGCATGTAATCTTTTCTTAAAATGTATTTGTTCTAAGTAGATGCTCAAAACAATAATAATAAATGTGGTAGCATAATTCTAGGTAGTTAGTTCATTGTTCTTTTGGATATGGAGGTATGAATCCCAGGGATTTCTGAAAGTTGGAAAGTGTACCAGTAAACAAAGTAAGAAATACCATAATCTATAGACACTTTCCTTTTAAACCTTATAACAGACCAGTGGTTCTCAATCCTAGTAGTCTAACAGACTATGGGTAAAAATTAAAAAAGAGCCTCCACCACAACAACAAACAGTATAGCTATCTAGACTTCATCTACTTAATTAGAATATCAGCTCAGGGATCCTTGCCTTTTATAAGTACCAGAGGTAATAATTATAGGCAGTCAATGTTCACAACTACTCTCTAGGTTGGCAGGAAATGCTGGAAAATATAATGCAAGAAAATAAATCCTGCAGCACATACATAATCCATTTATCTCTGCATTTTCCATATCTCAGATAACAAGTTGCTTTCACCAAGCACTGATACTTTCCTAAGATAAAATGAAAACCTTAGTATTTAGACTTTTTCCCAGACAGTATACCATCTAATTTACCACACACACACACACATACACCACCACCACCACCACCACCACCACCACCAGTTTTCAAACACAAAGATGGCAGTGGTGCCCATCTGTGTCTCTGGGACCTAGAAATTACTGAATTCTAAGTGTTAGTTGAATAATTCCTAATTGTAGCTCAATGTGGTATAAATCACAGTCTCTTAAAAAGTCTGAAAAGGTTTTTATACTCAATGAAACTCTAGGAAATTCCCCATTTTGCCTTTAAATCGTAGCTGAGACTCTAGTCTTTCCAGTGAATAAGGAAGGAAATTTTTTAATTTCACAAAACTGATTGACTAAGTAAGGACTAATAGCTCCAAACATCCTTTTCCCAGAAAAAAACTGCTTTTTGAGACTGTAATTATAGTAGGCAGCTAAAAAGGAGGTTAGGGATGAACAGGCCTATGAATAGCATTCTGAAAAAAAAACAAAAAAATCTTTCAAATCCTGAATTCAAGTAAGATTTCATAGCGCACAAATGGGCTCCAAAGGGCAGAATTATTATAACTAGAGATGGGGGTGGCAATCCTGATGCTTGGCCAGAAAGAAGAGTAGGAAAACTTGAAAACAGTGCCTGCTGACTTATCAAGTCACACTTTAGCCAGCTCACTGTTCCTGCCACACTGGCTATGTCTTTTAGTTTCTAGAAAATGTATAACCCTTTCTCAGCTCAGTCTTCTGAGTTACACTTCTCCCAGCTCTGAAAGGTCTTAGACCACTTTACCTCCTTAGAGAGGTATTGTCACTAGGAGGGACAGGAATCTTCAGAAGTTACCATAGCATGCTGGTTTCTCTGGGAAGCTGACTCTGGTTTATTAGGGAGGGCTCTTGGGATCAATATCTGTGGAAGGAAAGGAATGGGAGCAGAATTGAACACAGGGAGAAACTGGGTTGTGGTGCAGTGTAAAGAGTGGCTTCAGCCTGCCCTACAGGGACTTCTGAAGCAGAGATGATTCTTCAGAGTTGTCTTGAATCAGGTGAGGGTGTTGGGCCTTTATGCCACCACAGCAGGCATTAGACATGGACTTCTTTTGAAGGGGGTATAACTTTGGTCAAGGGAATATTCTCTTCAACTGAGGCAATCCCTGAAGGGGCCAACATCTGAGGGCTGTCTGCTGGAAGTACTCCCAGAGACTGTGGAAACATTAGCGCTTGAAGATGGGTCTTGGCAGGTCATCACAGAGCCCACCATTGTGAAGCTGCCTCACTGCCCCTCAGTTTTTTCATTTGTAAAATGGAGATAAGACTACCAAACTCAAAGGTGCACAGTATTTAACATGATGGCTAGCTCAATGTAAGTTCTCAAACAAGTTAAATTTGTGTTTTTTCCTAATCTATTCAGGAAAGGATATGGATGCAATTTTGATTAAGGAGCACTTAATTAAAAAAACAAAAAACTATTATTTCCCTTCTCCCTTCATCCATTTATGCAACAAACACTTATTGAGTATCTACTAGGTTGTAGGAATTTTCCAACAACTGAGGACAGGCTGTTGCAAGTGCTTGTCTAAATGGAGCTTACATTTTAGTAATAGGAAGAGGGGAATTTAGTGTACAAATAAATAAGTGATAAGATACTGTTGGAAGCAGTAAGTGTTAATTGAAGGATGAAGAAATGTGATCCTTAAGATGCTATATTACTTGATTCTGTTAGTGGGTCACAGAAACCCAATTCAAACTAACTTAAATAAGGGGAATTAATTAATTGGTCCACAAAGAAAATCCATAGAAAAGGCATAGAGAGACCAGTTACAGGTCTCCTAGGATCTAGGAACTCAAACTCTGTTAAGGCTATCTTGCTGACTCTTGTCTGTTTTTCCTGACAGCTTGAGTTTGATAAATCCCATCAAAGGACTCTATATGACCAAACGTGTATTACCTATCTTATCCTAGAAAACCACAGGGATAAGAGGATATGATTTCCTTATAATGGGATGTCTTAGGCTGGGTTCTCTAGAGGAGCAAAACCAGTAAAGCATAGAAATATATATATAGAGAGAGATTTATATCAAGGAAATGGCTCATGCAGTTTTAGAGGCTGTAATATCTCAAGAAAGAGGCTTCTCATGATTCACATAGCCGTAGGGGCTGGCGAACCCAAGATCGGCAGGCGGGAGAGCAGGGCTGTTGCTCACTTACTGTGAAGATCTACAAATCCCAAGATTGGCAGGGAAGAGCACAGGTAAGCTGCTAGCTCAAGTCCCAAGAACTGGAGGTCAGACAAACAGGAGCCAGCTACAGGATCCAGAATGTGCAAAAGCCCCTCGAGTCCTGCCTTAATGTCTGCCCACACTCAATGCAGGCCACACGCCCAAGGAAACTCCCATTCAGCTGATTGGCTACTCACAGCAGATCCCATCATGGAGGTGATCACGTATCAAATCTCAACAGGGAAGTGATCCCAACGTTATATGACTGCCAAAACACTGAGAATCATGCCCCAACAAGTTGACATGCAACTTTAACCATTGCATGGGATATATGCACAGTCCTGTGGCCAGGACAATAAAACTAATGTTAGTAATAATACTGAGCCCATTATCATGTATAAAGTATAATGTAGTTATATAAATGTGTTGAGTAAAAAAAAAACCAACTCTATAAGTGCTATTATCTGTGCCTTACAGGTGAGAAAACTAAGGCTGAAAGAGATGAAGTAACTTGCAAAGGCACACATTATTAGCAACTATTGAAAGTCAAATTCAAGGCTACTTCAATTAGATTTCCAAAGCACATACTCACAACCACTAGACAAGCAGGCTTTCCTAATGATGGCTATTAGATAGTTATAGTACAATAACTATAATTATTTCATTACCTTAACTAATCCATTCCAATCAGTCCTCCACCTAATATGAAGGCATGATAATTAGACATTCACAAATGAAAAGCACATCCATACATAGACTGACAAAATGGGAAATAAGAAAAAAATAGAAGAGGAAATCAATATAAAATATCATTTAATGCTATAATAATTGAGATCAATCAGAAAATGATTGACCAATGTAGCCAGCTCTAATTCATATCAAGGAGCCTGAGTGCCCAGTGGTTAAGAGCTCAGCTGCTAAGGTCCTCAAAAGGTCCACAGTTTGAATCCACCAGCCACTGCTTGGAAACCCTGTAGGGCAGTCCTACTCTGTCCTGTAGGGTCGCTAGCAGTCAGAATCAACTCGAAGGCAACGGGTTTGGTTTGGTTTGGTTAATTCATATCAAGGGTTGACATGCTTTAATTCAGTTGGTTGGGGTCTATACTACCTTGGAAGATCCACTGGGCACTCTGAATTATGTATTGGTCTACAAGATGGACAATATGAGACGGAATTCTCATTCAATAAATATGTGATTATGGGTGCATTGGTGGTTCAGTGGTAGAATTCTCACCTTCTGTGCAATGTAGGATATCTGGTTTGATTCCTGGCAAATGCAACTCATGCACAGCCACCACCTGTCAGTCAGTAGAGGCTTGCATGTTGCTATCATGCTTAACAGTGGAACTTCTAGACGAAGACAGACTAGGAGGAAAAGCTTGGAAATCTACTTCCAAAAATCAGCCAATAAAAACCCTATGGATCACAATGGTCTGATATGCAACTGATCATGGAGATGGCATAGGATCAGGCCATGCTTCATTCCACTGTACATGGGGTGCCCACAGGTCGGTAGCTAACAACAACAAATATGCAGTTGACCTTAAGTAAGTCAACATCTCACTTTGGGGCCAGTAGCACCTGGGCTACCTATTTAATGTGTATTCCCTAAGAGTAAAGTTAAAGGAAAGTATGAAAGTACTTAGAGTATTTATCATGTACAATACATGAGGGGGTAAGGTTTTAAAATATTAAACAGAAAAAAGAAATCTGGATTCTTTCTTATATCTGTGTTACTACAAACAAAGACTAAATGTTTATCATAAGTATAGTCAAAGGTAAACTTTTTAAATCTAAAAAAATAGTAATTTAAATGAAGCAAAAACAGAGTCAAGAAAAGATGCTGCAATCAAACCAAATATTTATAAATTGAAATAAATAAGTAAAAGGGATAAAATGAATAGTTTTCCCTTTTCTGGGTTTAGAAATGTTATAAAATTTTATTTTGGCCACAAGTATCTTACAAATATTTTTTCTATATTTTATAACAAAAGCAAACACTGCTTCCTGGTAGTCTTTACCAAAGTTGTGGTGGTTGAAAATTTTGGCCTGAAGGCTAGTTTCTTATCATTTGATTTTACAGTCCTTGAATTTCAGTTTCTAACTCAGCTTGATATTTTTAGTTGGAAAACTAAATTCATTTTAAACAGGACTGTAAAAACGTGACAATTACAAAGAGAATGATTTGAGAAACCAACCATAATGGGAAATTAAAAGTCCCTTTGAAACACTTCAAAGGCTTTTTACTAGAAGAATTATGTGCTATAAAATTTAATCTCAGATAACAGAAACTTCTAAAATGTGGATTAAATAAATGTAAGTTAACTTGCTTAGAGTTAGAACTGTGCTTCTTTGTTTAAAATCTACTTTCCTAAAATAACACTGTCATTAACCTACCAGCATGCAGGCTTCTCATGATTTCTGGACTGCTTTAGATTTGCTTGGAAGACCATGGAAAGTTAGAGCAGGAATGAATTTTAGAAATCATTTAATCCAGCATTCCCGCATTTTACAGAAGTATGAAGCTGAAACTCAAAGAGATAAAATAATTTGCCTAAATTTACACGGCAAATCAGTGCTAGAACCCAAGGCTATCACAGTGATGATAGTGATGTGGTGATGATGATGATGATGATGATGATGATAAGGGCTAACATTTATTGAGATAATTCTATGAAACAAGGATTATGATTTCTATTGTACAAATCAGGAGCTTGAGGTTCAGAGAAATTAACTAACTTGTTCAAAGTCCTCAACTGAGAAGCTGCCCAATTAGGCCTGGAACTCAGATTTTTCTGTGATTAAAATCCATTCTGTTCATTGGTAAATTAACTATTATGGGGAAGAGTGCTGTTCTCTTCCCCATAGCTGTACTGATTTTCCACCTCGCCCTTAAAAAAACAAAACAAAAACCCACAGGGTATATCCCAAGAAAACAGTAAGCATACTAATAACACAGTTCTCTAAGTGACTGGATCCTTGTTGCCCTCCCTTCCTGTCTGGTTTACTTCTTATATCTGATCAGGCATCAGTTCCTCAGAGAAGCCTTTCCTAACCTCCATGGATGAAATCCACAGTTAACTCTCCTTTCTAGCACTTACCAGAGCTGAAATATTACACCTGTTTGCATGACACTTTGATTAATATATCTGCCTTAATAGAGTATAAGCTTCATGAGGGCAGGAACCATGATTTTGTTCACTGTTGTGTCCTCAGCACAGTAGCTCATAACAGTCATGCAAAAATAATCGTTGAATGAATTAATGAATTTTTAAAAACATTTTAAAACCATACAGACTAAAAAAGCTTCCTATAATTAGACAACTGGCTAAGATATTTGATAAGAAGATTTGTTTTACTTGCACTATCATTTTACATGTGGCACAAGTTTAAAATGTTATAAAATATGAAGTATGGATGGCAGGAGAGTACAGTTGTGTAGGGATATTTGTACACAGTTAAAGAACTGGCTATACTCACGATGAGTACTGAAACAACAGAAGTTGCCTAAGGGTTGATATAGCTGGCTGGCAAGAAGTTAACAATTAGCATGTCGGTGTGGACTGGAGTCCTGACCCAACTTAAATTCAATAGATATATGAACATACTATTAACATAGACATTCAATAGATATATGAATATAATCTTAACATAGACATTCCAAACCAAACCCATTGCTATCGAGTCAATTCCAACTTATAGCGACCCTATAGGACAGAGTAGAACTGCCCCATAGAGTTTCTAAGGAGCGGTTGGTGGATTTGAACTGCTGACCTTTAGGTTAGCAGCTGAGCTCTTAACTACTGGCCCACTAGGGCTCCAATACAGGCATTAAAGGACTATAAATAAAAGGAAGTAACTACAGCTGAAAGCACCTCCTAATGTCTGTTTACAAATGAGTTGCTTAAGTCAACAGTACCAGTTTCTAGCTAATTCAAAAGTAAAATTCAAACACACTAAAAAACAATGAAAAAAACCCAAAAATTCATTTTCATTTTTCTAATAGTCAAACACTGTCCTTAAGAAAGGGAAATTATATCGCATACGGTTCTTAGCAAGCTTTGCTGTATTTCTTCTTCTTACCTCTACTCCCTGTCTGCTTTGTTCCTGGCAGGTGCGGGTGGGGGTAGGTATGTGAAGGCACTAATCCTTGATCATTGTGTATGAGGCTTCCTTCCACTGCGGGATCATTTATGACAGGCTAAATTAGCCTTTGATCATAGGCTTTGATTTACTTCTTAATTCCCTGCTTCATCACTGCACTCTGAGATGTGTCTGCTCATGTTGCCCCCCCACCTCCCCAGTTCCGTTGGTGACAGCAGGGATATATTTCATTGGTTCACTCCTGTTCCAAGACCTCAGATATCTGTACCCACGTGCAGTCCAATAAAATCTGCTCTTGAGGGGAGGAGATGCCTATGATCTCTGTCAATGTTATACATGGTATTTTTTCTCCAACAGAGACTGCCTTAGGGCAAAAATGGCATTTTGTTGAGGAAACACAATTTTTTCCTTTCAATGGATTTTACTCTAAGTCATTTGTTAAGTTGTGCTACATATTTTCATGGACATTTTATTTGTGCAGTATGTCATGCTGCTACTTGAACAATCATTTCAAATATCAATATAAGTGCAACAAGTCCCTTTCATTATAAAGATCACCCAAGTTTTGGTGGGTTTCAGTGTCTCTTTGTCTTTAATATTTTAGTTGTCATTTCATTTCTTTTCTCGGCAAAGCAAAAGCAACTGTTTTCCTTTTGATAAAACAGTTCTGCCTTTTGAATTTGCATGGAAATAAAAAATAAATTTTTTTAAAAAAACAGGGACAAGAAGAAAATAGATACGAATATTGAAGGAGAAAAAAAAACCTACTAAATTGACTAACAATAAAATGATGGTAACAACAAAAGTCTGCAAAGCCATCACAGACCTGGGCTTAAAAATGTAATTTTACACACAGTGCTCATTCTATAATCTTTTTATTTTTGATATGCATATTTCCCTATTGTTGTTGTGGGTTGTTGAGTTGATTCCAACGTTTCCCTAGTGACTTAAAATCTACCTGTAGCATTTTAACAACATATTTGTGTATCTCAGCTTCCCT
This sequence comes from Trichechus manatus latirostris, assembly GCF_000243295.1. Classification (NCBI taxonomy): domain Eukaryota; kingdom Metazoa; phylum Chordata; class Mammalia; order Sirenia; family Trichechidae; genus Trichechus; species Trichechus manatus. The sequence continues at coordinate 982,835 of NW_004443956.1, forward strand.
TCGGAGTCCTCACTGAATTTTCATGCCTTGGAGATCACGTTTATTTGTGTGTGTGATTTGAGTAAAAGTAACTTCACTAAGACTGCAGATGAAACAAATGTATTTTTGGCACCTCATTATCAAAATTATGTATGCAGACTGGAGGCAATCCAAAGAACAGCCAAGAGAATGATGAAGGGAATGGAGTGCTTGGCTAAGGAAGAAATGCAGGGCTTCTGAATGTCCCTAGAGCTGGGTAAACAACAATAAAGGAACATAACAGCCCATAAATATTTAAAAGGTGTAAACATCAAATATGAATAGGAGTGATTAATTCTGGGAAGAGGGCATTGAACAAGGTCTGATGTACTCATATCATGGTTGGGGGGGGGAGAAAGACTATTGTGTTGTATCATTATTTTCAAACATAAAGCATTAATCATTTATGCAAAATATTCGAGCATCCAGTTGAATTCTTTATCACCTCTGAATGCTTCATCACAAGAGATGCTGAAAAACTATACGTACTTACTCGACAGATGGGGACTTCCTTCTGAAGAGGTCAGTTTTAGTTGCTTTCCACTTTACATTTCTTGAGGAGCAATTTTCATTTTGCATAATAGTCATTTGACAGTCCCTCATATTTTTATTTCCTAATTGTCCTGAATTGAATTAGCATAGTCCAGAGCCAATGACAAAGCCAGCTTCCTCAAAGCCAGGTGGGTATACCAGAGAGCTGATAGCTAAGGGGACATTAAAACTCATTAGTAGCCAAGTTTAAGTGTGACTGGAAACTCCTAGCAAGATGGCCAAGAAGATTGCAGGAACCAGAAGAGCAATCCAGGAGCATCTCAGCATAGAAGGTGTCCAAGGACTGGACTATCAGGAGAATCTTCCTCTCCTTCCTCTTCTTTCATCCTCTTCCTCCCACCCCCACATTTACAAAGGTCTAGTGTACATGGGGTCATACTGAGTTGGAATCAACTCGATGGCAACTAACAGCGACAACATTGTGTCCCTCATTGTGGGTTCAGTAGTAATGCCTCAAATGTAAGTTTGACCTGGACTCTGCCCTCAAAGATATGTTCCTCAGAGAAATGGGTGAGCAATTAATTGCAGCTGAGAGTAAGGCATGTAAACAGAGTTAAGGGAAAGGCAGGTTAGCCAAGCATTTGTGTTTGTGCAGTGCGTGCAGCACATTATACATTTCAAAAAAGAGGATCTGTTCCATCTTGTCCTGCCCAGAGTATAGGAGCCAAGCCCTGATGTAACTAAGCATGAGAATGGTCTCTGACAGTAGACTGGAGTATCATTGAAAAATAATCAATACTTTATAAAATCTTCACAGACCAGCAAGGAGAGGCAGCTATCGTCTTTTCTCACATGAAAACACTTTGCTACGACTTAAGTGCAAATACTACTCTCTCTTACCTATTGTCAGAACATCTAGCCTAGTCTTTGCTCTAAGAAAACCCACCCAAATCTATAAATCAGTAGGAGGAGCAGCATGTAGAGATAATCACCATCAACCAGTCTCAGCTGGTGACCCAAGGTGACCCACTATATTTAACACAGCACATATTTTATTGTGACCTTCTGCTAGTAAAAATGTAGTAGCTGTCATTCAATTACTTAGGCCTCTGGTAAGCTATATGGATAAAATCATCTTTGGACAATTATACAGAGGTATAGCAATGACTGAAACTTACAGGTAATCCTACATTAATTTGATATGCATAATTCAACCTCATAAAATTTCTAACGCTTAAAATATAGATTGTGTCCTAAACAAGTTCAGATATATTTGGGTGTTGAAAAATGTACACAGCAAAGTATCCAAATATTATAACATAATCAGGGCCTTGGGGATTGTTTCACTCCATTTTTTAATTCTTGAGAGGCTGTACATGGTGAAAAAACTTCCAAGTAAAGGATTCTCAAAACAAAATTAAAGATTAAGTGTGTGTGTGTGTTTTCTAGGACTATAATGCCATAAACATTTCCTGGAAGCTGCATAACTAAATTCCTCAAGCATCACAATGAAAACTGATGGTATGAGAACTTATTTGTAGGATGAAATAATGATTGATTAATCATCACGAGGAACACAAGAAAAAGTAATTCAATAAAAGAAAGGAAAGAATGAATTGTTATGAGTGAGCAATGTTTTTTGTTGGTCACCATCCATTTTCATGATGTCAAAAGACACAATTATTAATATATCATCATGACATAGCTGCAATTAAGGTTCTTTATGGCAGTATAATATCTGTTTTTAAGAGTTTAATATCTTGAACATTGTATTTAATCTGTTTCTTTCTCAGAAGATTTACCTAGGTTTCCTATAAACAGAAATTCATTTAAACTGAAAGCAGGAAAGTGTTTTACTGGCATAAATGTACCAATCGCAAACAAATCATCATCAGAGACTTTGATTAATCAGATTTTAGGAAGAGTATTCCCTAAGGCTCAAAGCAGAGAATACCAGAAAGATGTTTACTTGTGTTTTATTGACTATGTAAAGGCATTCAACTGTGTAGATCATAACAAATTATGGATAAAACTGTAAAGAATGGGAATTTCAGAACACTTAACTGTGCTCATGAAGAACCTGTACATAGACCAAGAGACAATTGCTCAAATAGCACAAGGGTATACTGCATGGTTTAAAATCAGGAAAGGTGTGCATCAGGGTTGTATCCTTTCACCATACTTATTCAATCTGTATGCTGAAGAAATAATCCGAAAAACTGGACTATATGAAGAAGAACGTGGCATCAGGATTAGAGGAAGACTCCAGTTAACAACCTGCGATATGCAGATGACACAACCTGGCTTACTGAAAGCGAAAAGGACTTGAAGCACTTATTGATGAAGATCAAAGACTGCAGCCTTCAGTATGGATTACACCTCAACATAAAGAAAACAAAAATCCTCACAACTGGGGCAATAAGCAACATCATGACAGATGGAGAAAATACTTGCGTTGTCAAGGATTCTGTTTTGCTTGGATGCACAACCAGTGCTCAGGGAAGCAGCAGTCAAGAAATCAAATGACGTATTGCATTGGGCAAATCTGCAAAAGTCCTCTTTCAAGTGTTGAAAAGCCAATATGTCACTCTGAGGACTAAGGTGCGCCTGACCCAAGCCATGGTGTTTTCAATCACCTCATATGCAAGCAAAAGCTGAACAATGAATAAGAAAGACTGAAAAAGAATTTGAAGCCTTTGAATTATGGTGTTGTCAAAGAATATTGAATATACCGTGGACTGCCAGAAGAACGAACAAGTCTGTCTTGGAAGAAGTACAGCCAAAGTGCTCCCTGGAAGCAAGGATGGGGGAGACTTCGTCTCATGTACTTTGGACATGTTATCAGGAGGGACCAGTCCCTGGAGAAGAACATCATGCTTGGTAAGGTAGAGGGTCAGCGAAAAAGAGGAAGACCCTTGATGAGATGGACTGACACGGCGGCTGCAACAGTGGGCTCAAGCATAATGACTGTGAAGATGGTGCAGGACCGGGCAGTGTTTTGTTCTGTTGTACATAGGGTTGCCATGAGTTGGAAGCAACTCAACAGCACCTCACAACAACAACATTTCCTAAGGACAGTAGGGTGTATCTCAAGTGCTTTTAAATCTTCTAATAAACCTGCAGATTAACTGTAGTTAGAAACCCTGTGCAGAGAAGCCCTCTTGGAGCCAGTTCCAAAAGAGGCATCTAAAAACAACGAGGGGGCAACTGTTATCAAAATCACATACACACAGTTGTCTCATAGACTAATTCTTGGAATACCCTCATCCCTAGCTCTTTAAAAGGTCTTTGGGGTTGCTAAACACTAGATATGCTAACAATGACTCATAAGATCAAAGTGTTCTATCTCTTTCCACATTGTCTTCATTAGTTTATACTTATTAATGTCCCAGTTTACCATCAATACATAGAAATATTCTGCCCCAGTAATATGTTAATTCTATAGATGTTCATATTTTCTTAGTGACAAAATATACTCTTGAGAAAATAAAAACAATATCTCAAAATACCATCTTTTTTCCTGAAATCACTGTCTTTAAAAGCTAATAATGATACTAAAAGTTGACATTTACTAAACAATACTACAGTCCAAACACAGTGCTAAAATGCGATATCAAATTTAATCTGCATCAATGTGCAATTATAGCTATTATTTCCATTTTATTAATCAGGAAATGGAGATTTAAAGGGGCCAAATAGCTTACCCATAGTGGTGCACAGTGTGCCTGGCCCTCCAAACTGGACTTTTACAAACACTATTCCAAAGTCTTTGAAATTAGTTACAATTCAGCCTTGACAGCAACATTTTTTTTTTTAACTATAGTTTTAGAAAATGTCTTACCCAGCACAAAGAATTAAAAACAAACAAACAAACGAACACCTCCCAAGGAGGATTCTAGTCAGAATTCTCATTGATCCAAATCCAAGGGAACAGATACAAAAGCTGAAAGTTCCTTGGAGCATGGAAGGGTGAGCTCTGACTGACCCTTGAAATTATAGGTTTTCCCACTAAACCTTTAAGCCTCCGAAGAAGTAAACCTTTCTCAGTTCCAAATGATGAAATGAACTTTTTCTATTAAAAACGTCATTTAGATTAATATCAGGATACGACTTTCAAATATGCCAAGAGGTCAGCTAACTACAAACGTATCTTTTAGTTAAGTGTTTGGCTCTTTCAAGGGAGAGAGAAAAATAAAAAATTTAAAAAACCTTCAATATTATCTATCTGGTCCATGTTCTACTTCAAGTCTGTAGTGAACACGTACATTCTGTTGCATCCTCCTTACCTGTGTCGCTTCCTCTGTCTATTCTCTTCTACCACACACTGCAATAATTAATTACATTCAAAAATGCAGAAAGCAACTGATTAAGGAAAACATTCTTACCAGTAAATGAAGTTTTTCTCAGTTCCACTGTTACGTGTATGCAGTATTAAGAGACGATCATTGTTTGCAGTTTATAGCTCCTACAGAGAGATACAAAAATCATAATTTTAGAAATAACTTTCATGTTATGAGGCACTTTTAAATTGATTTTTACCTTTTCCCTGTGTAACAAAATTGATTTACTATTTGATTCACCATCACTACCACCAGTTGCCTTCAAGTCAACTCTGACTCATGGTGACCCCATGTGTGTCAGATTACAGCTGTGCTCCACAGGATATCAGCCCCTGCAAAATTTCCAGTCATACACCTAAGCAATAGCATTGCTCTGTTGCTATAAAGGCATCCTATGGATTTTTCTCTATGAATGACAGAGCCAGAGAGGGTATGCATGCAGAATACAGCCACGAAATTACATTTCTCATTGGAAGTGTTATCGACGTGCCTTCCCTCACAACTTGAGGTACTTTGTAAGAGACCACAATTTGTAATTATTTCTACTTGGCAGTCCTCCATGAAGTGTTTTTCAGGATAGCCACTTGCTTTTGTATGATGCTGTGGCGGATCTGTCAAAATAAAACAATAGAGACTAACACGGTGAGAGCTCTGTCGGGAAGCACTCCCTAAGCTCAGACCTCAATGAATTACGGAGCTAACATAAGCTGTGGATGCAAGAGGCCATCTCTCACCCAGGTGTGCACTTGTCAAGCTTCCCATCTTTTTAAAAATCAGCATGTGAAATGAAGGATGTATTTCTACCAGTATATACAACCCTTTTATTGTTAATTCCCAGATGACTCAAGGATTGGCTCCCCATCTCCGAAAGACTGCTTTTAAGCTTCTTCTCGGATGCTGCTCCATGAACATACCTTCGAAAAGCTAAGAATTTCTGTAGGGTATATGGAAGGTCAAAATGAGTCAAAGATGTTTTGCATACCAACGTTGATAAATTAGTGAGCTTCATTCAGAAGCACTAAATTCCATCTAATAATTCCAACTCATTTTGGTAGTGATTACTATTTAAAGAGATTTATAAAACTACGATATCTTTGGCTCTAAAAAAAAGAAGGATGGCTAAAATATTCCAGCAACCCACTTCCTTTCCATGCATTATTTGACAATCTCTTTGGCCTTATTCCAAAAGCTGTTGCCAAGAGTTATAAACAGATTGCAGTTCCTCCAGAGAGAACCTCACACAGATGCACTGAAAAGAAAAATCCTACGCTGGCAAATATAAGAATTGTCCCCACCACTTTCCAACCGACCAAGTGACACACTGCACAAACTGTTCCCTTTATACTTTAGTAACCTCATTCCAATCCCATTAGGTCTACTTCTGACACCATTATCATTTGCATTATTATAACAAACAGAAATGTTTATGGAGGACCAACAATGTACATAACAGCATTTAATACGGCTCCAACCAGCGGGCTCAATGGTACACATTGCTAAAGTATAATTGCATTTATTGACTAAAGCAGCCTAATAGAAGCAATTCACCTAAGTAGAAGTATACAGAAACTGGCCATTGTTTGTTGTGCCCAGCATCCTACGCATGTTAAAGTAGTCACTCACTGGGGCGAAAGAAAAAATTGAAATATTTGCACATGTTGATTTCAAATGAGATTTGCTGGCCCGCTATACCATTTGCTGAGGTTCAAGTTCAATGATTTAATACAGAATGCCCTTTATTTATCCCAGTAATAAAGAATGTCATAAAATTGGATGTACTCTACAGTCAGGAACTACTTTTGTTGTTCCAGTATTAAATCTCTGAGACATCTCTTAAAAAGAGATGTGGCAGGTAGCTCTTCCCAATAGGTCCGACCTTCTCACCACTGTCGAAGATATCCATGGCAGCAGAGATCACTGCTGTGCTGAATTATCCACAGTCTTGCCTGGGATTTTCAAGACGGTTGTTTGGTATCAGGTATGGAGATTGTAGCTACTGATCAAACTTATTTCTATGCTCATAGCAGCAGCATATACCTGCTCTCATCTGCTTCATTCAACTATGGTCGCGATGGCACTCACATTAATCATGTGTATAAGTTCTTCGCTACTAATCTAATCACTAGCTCTGTGTGTGTGTGTGTGTGTGTGCACGCGTGTGTGGGAAGGATTATCTCTGTATCCTTTCATTCCATCATGTTCAAAGTGCATGATCTCCAAAAAGGGATGCAGACAATCCTTTAGAATACAATACATAATACTAAAACATATTTTTATTATCTAACATACCTTCACATATATATCTCCACATATATAGATACTATCTATATTCACATACATATATATACACATATTATCTCATTCTTTTTTCCTGTTTTCTTGTGATAATTATTAATACACTATTATAGCTGTACCATTTATTATATACATATATTGAAGGTACATGCGCAAACATTATGATGAGAGTACACACACACACACACACACACACACACTTCATCCCTGGCGGCGGAGTGGTTATGAGCTCAGCTGCTAACCAAAAGGTCGGCAGTTTGAATCCATTAGCTTCTCCTTGGAAATCCTATTGGGCAGTTAGCTCTACTCTGTCTTATAGAGTCACTATGAGTTGGAATCGACTTGACAGCAACATTTTTTTTTTTAACTATAGTTTTAGAAAATGTCTTACCCATTATACATTCCCTGTATTTAGCAAAATACAAAATGTCTTTTGAAGTTGTTTAGAAACCTTTCTCTTTCCCCACCACCATCATAGAAAATACTAATACCTTATTTTCTATTCTTCGTGGAAAGATTTTTTTCCCAAAGTTCCTACATTACTTTTACTTAAGCGATACACACATCAATGTACCTACCTAATTTAAAGGGAAGATTGACAGGAATACTGAAAGGAACATCAGAAGAACTTAGAAGCCTGTTAAGGCAAAATAGGCCTTTGGGCTCTTGTTGATTGATTTTTTTATTGAGGAAAAAGAAAGCATGATTGAAAGAAAATATAGTGTAGGCAAATCAAGCTAATTAAAGTATACCCACCTGAGGGAAGAAAATAAACAGAAAGAGAGAGAGACAGCGTACATTGGAGGGAGAAATAGAATTTGTTCAAGAGCAAACAGTAGTAAAAATTGGACTAGGGTAGTCCACTCAGCAAACAAATGTCTCCCTTATAAATGTAAAATGCGAGCTCTGAATCAGCTGAATCCATGCCCACGTGTCTATCTTAACATGAGCATCTTGCTGCTTTAAGTTTATCTAATATTTTAAAATAGTATGCTTCACATAACATGGCAATAACATGCAACACAAGAAAAATAAAACCACAACTTCATCGGGTGCTCAGAAAGAAAATGGTGGTCTCTTCCAGTGCTGGAGGAAAAGCTGATGCACAAGACTTCTTTAGAGAAAATGCATCATTCTTCAACATGGCACCTATCTAGGATATTGTTAAAGTTAAATTTTCCTTACTCACTGAATTTACAATAAATTATATGTAGATTGCAACTCCATTCTATACAAAACTAGCTTAAGTCCTAATGGGCCATTCATAAATATTCCGGTTAGGTTTTACTCTATAATTAATGTAATGTAACTTGAGCCCCCAAAGGGCATATTTCGATTGTTGCTGTAGCCCCAGTGCCACTGCCTGGCACCCTAACAAAGCGCAGTAAGTACATTTTGAGTGAATTAATGAACGACTACATGAAAGCTACCCATATCAAATGATAGTGGTGCTTTAAGGTTTCTTAATTTGACAGTTACAGGTTTGAATGTCATACTCTGATTCGTAGGAGGGACCAGTTTACTACCAACGTAGCTAGCAAAAGGGACACTGTAGCATAGAGGAAAAGATGCAGACGTAGGCTGAAAATCCAGTGAATATGTAATGCATTTAGTTGCTGTATGAGCTTAGGCTAACCATGTAAACTTTCAGAATGCCATTTGTCTCATTGACAAATAAGGGGTAATGGTATCTACTTGCAGGATGGTTTGAGGAATAGGACTGACATGTACAAAATGTTTACAACAGGGCTGGGATCTAGAAGGTGTCCAGTAAACAGTGGCTGCTCCCAGCACCTGTCACCGTGAACAGCAGCAGCGGCAGCATCCTTGTCATCCCAAGGCAGTCAGTGATAGGAGAGCTGGATCAGTCTCCAGTTTCCCCCTACTTGAAAAGTCTCTAGTCACACTCAGCCAACAGGCGGATACAACCGCTGTGTAAGTCACATGCATGTGCAGCTGCATGCCTTATTCTTGCAAGACATGAAAGTATTTCTTTACAATACTTTATGCAAGCTTGTGAGTTCCTCACAGCCAGGAAGAAACTGTCTTATTAATTTTTGCCTCCTGAGTACCCAAGCACAGTGGCTGTCAAATTGTCCAATACTGGCCATTTAATAATGTGCATTGAATAAAGCAACAACAACAAAACATATATGTTTATCATTTGGTATTAAGACAGGCTATCTTTTCTTTATTCTTTTTATTTTTCTTTTAAAAGTATACCTAATCTCAATTGATCTTTGAACACTGGCTATTTTCTAGTGATTTAAAAAATAAACTGAGAGCACCCCAGCTTTTAGTCAATATTTATGTCAATATTCTTAAGAAATTGGGATTGAAAGCACCTTTTTTCTGTCATGAATTAAGATTCACCTGGCAGGAACGAGCTGTTCATCCAAATCATGGAGTTCCATGGTCTCATAATGTGTGCCAATATGCACAATACAAAGCTGTCAAATGAAAATATCTTTTAAAAAGGAAAGGATATATGAAGCACATCATATTCCCGAGAATGTAAGCTAGGACAGTAAAAATAAGCATATAAACAGAAATTCCGCAATATGCCTAACATAACATGATATTCAATGAAATGTACTCCAGAAAAACTATGATAGTGTTTGCTTTTAGAAACTATCTATAGGCAAAACTTTATACAAGGAATATAAAGATGCTGACTTTATTCCTAAGAATACTCCTAGTTATTGTATTCTGAAAGAAGATGGTACTCACTTCTGATCATTATTTTTAGTATTTATTTACTAAAAAGCAATCATTAACGACCCCTTACTAAGGGTCAAAGGAGCCCTGGTGGTGCTCTACTGCTAACCAAAAGGTCGACGGTGAGAACCCACTCAGCAGCTCTTCAGGGGAAAGGCCTGGTGATCTGCTTCTGTAAAGATTAAGGCCTGGAAAACCCTATGGGGCAATTCTACTCTGTCACATGAGGTCACAATGAGTCTAGATTGACTTGATGGCACCTAACAACAACAACAACTAAGGGTTATATTTGATTTTCTTTTTCTAACTTCAGTTGAAGACAAGCATGCGCTGAATACTGTGCTAAGCAATTTATGTATGCGTAGTGAAGACTTGATCTTACCCAAATAGAGGTCTGGCCTTTGCCCTCGGCTACTTGGAGGTGATCTGTAGACTCCTGGAATGTCCTTCCTGTTCAGAGTATCTGTATTTGCTTGAGGGCTTTGTCCACTGGACTATCTAACGATAGGACTAGTGATGGGAGCTTTGGGCCACGCCCATATCAATTCCAACCTTCAGAAGGACTGGAGATTAAAGGTTTGACTTCAACCTCTGGGAAGGGCTGGAAAATAAGGGTCATCCATGTGGGCAGTATGTGATGGAGCCTCAATAAAAATTCTGGACACCAGTGGCTCAGATGAGCTCCCTGGTTGGCAATACACTGTGCATACTGTCACACATTGTTGCCAGGAGCAGGTATTGATTGCCCTTAACGACTCTACGAGAGAGGACAACCAGAAGTCCCTCCCGAACTCTGTTCTATGCATCTGTTTCTTTGGTTGATTTTGATTTGTATTGTTTCTCTGTAATAAACCAGAACCGTGAGTATAATATTTTCGATGCATTCTGTGAATTCTTGTGGCAAATTACCAGACGTGAGGGTGGTTCTGGGAACCCTGGGAACTTGCGATTGGTGTCAGAAGTGAGGGAAGTCTTGCGAACTGTACCCTCAAATCTTGCAGTGTGCCTAACTCCAGATAATATATTATCTCATGTAAAACTCACAAGTACACTCTTTAGGTTTTATAAAAGATGAAACGAATTCAAACAGGTTAAGTGGCATGTACAAAGTCATAATGATAGTGGTTGGCAAAGCCAAGACTTGAACACAGTCCATGTAACTCCAAAGCCCACACCTTTATCTACACTAGACTGCCTCCATTATTGCATCATCTATGTAAAATGCTTTGACTTTCTTTGAGAAAAGAACCCCAAAATAATTATTTCTCTATATCCTCTTATTTTTTAAGATAAATATTTCGCTGTCTTAAGGTGGTCAATAGCATAATATGGAGAATCAGCAAAGAATATTCCAAGGCAAATCAGAAGACCTAATGAATTTTATTCCTAGCTCTGTTACTAACACTTCATCTATCCTTGGCAAGTTTCTTAATGAATATGGGCCTCTGTGCCCTCAGCCACAACATGAAAATGTTAAATGAATGGTTTTTACAGATTCTGTTTGCCTTAAAAGGCTATGATTATAAGAAAAAAATTCTCTGATAATGAGGCTAGAGAAGGTACAGAGAAAGGTAACTAAAATATTCAAGAGCTGGGATTATGGGACTGTTATAGAGGGGAAGACTAAAAAGATTAGAAACCTTTAGAATGAAAAGATAAATACAAGAATAGAGCAAAATAAATAAAATCTTGAAAGATACGGGAAAGATGACTGCAATTGTTTTCTGTGATTGTGGACTGTCACAACTTCAGAGAGGGGTGATTCTTCAGAAATAAATCATACACAATAAAATTCTATTACTATGGTAAGTCACATATGTTGAAGAAATAAATCGCTTCCAGAAAGGTTGAGACGTATTCTTGGTTTATTAACAACAAGGAAGGTTTATGTTTAGTCTCTAACATTTGAAAACTTCACTGAGAACCAATACAACTTCTGAATACATCCCTTCATAGAAATCTCTGTTACAGATGACCAGCCTAGAATTACCTGGATCTGACCCATTTTATCAATTTTGGGCTTTTAATCCTGCTCCAGCATGTAATACACAGTAGGCAATCAATATGTATTTGCTGGAATGAATAAATGAGCTCTGCCCCTTACTAGCTGTGTCATCTTGGGAAAATTACTTACCTCCTCATTCTCTCTGAAATGAAATGTGAATCTGATTTATTCTCTTGACTATCTGAAAGGGAAGGATCAATGTGATTAAGTTCTTGCGGCCTAAACTCCGAGACAGGTTTTCTGACAAAACTACTGGGAAACCAGCTCTAGCCAAGTGTTCAAGGCAAGCCATCTCAGGAGGATACCAAGGTGATAGACAGGACCCGAAGCCACTGGCTACACCTGCGAGGCTCAGACCCCTGTTCCCACTATGAGTGGTTTTCCAACCATGAAGGCTGAGGTGGCAGACAGCGCTGGAGATCAAGCCCACCAAATTGTGTACTCAAACCGCCATGCTTCAACTCCAGAGCCAGCTACACTAGGAGAGGGGCTGTTGCTTCTCCAAATCATACAACTTAAAATCTCCATGCTCTAGGGCCAGGGTCCAACTTCTGTCCTGCTAGTCCCTTCTTGTCACCTTAAAGTATGATGGAAAGGGACATTCCTTGTTTTCTCAATAATGTCAAAGGCTTTAGTCAAAGGAGCTAGTATCAAAGGAAATAATGTTTGAAATGGTTTTGGAAACAATAAGCAAAAATGCCAATATTTTAAGTAAACAATAAGTCAAACAAACTTTTAGCTCTCCAACAAGATCCAGCTTTGATTTTATATTACTTTCTAACGCAGTTGGAGACTATCCTCCCTGGTAGTTGAATGTATATTAAAAATCTGCAGTAGCAATTCTGAAAGCAATTGATAGAGGAGTACTATGTTTTTATATACAGTCCAAAATGTATGTGACAATAATGTCATCGATTTACAAAGCAAGGCTTCTTTGGCTAAAGCCAATCAAACCAGTTAATAACATTGTCAGGCTCATTTCGTAAATGATAACAAGAAACATTTATGCCTGGCTTACGATATGGCAGGCATTCTTTTAAGTGCTTCGTTTATATTAATTCATTTTAACCTTACAACCCCATGAAGTAGATACTTTTTTTTAATAGCCTCATTTTAAAGATGAGAAAACAGAGGCACCAAAAAGTTAGTTATTGCCTAAGGTTACATACTGATTTCTCCAGTATGCAGCTATATAAATGATAGTCTTAAATATTGCCAAAGGTATTATGGGCTCATTAGGACGATTTTAAAGCAGATTGTTGCTTCTTATAGTTGCAGGCATAGTGACACAAATATTCAGGCACATTTTGGTATGCAAAGAAGTTAACATCACTACTGTTGGGACTTTGTATCCCAAACATAGTACAAGGGGGTCTTTGTTTATTCATTCAAGTATTTATTACTTGGCTACACTGTGTTTGGCGCTGTGGTTAAGGCATGCCCATGAATGGGAAACCCTTTATCCCTGGAATAGGGACTTGTCTAAACAAATCTGATCCCAGGATATTATTCTCATTTCTTACTTCTTACTTCGGTCAGAGTATTTGTTTAAGCAGCTTTCTACCTATGACCTGCCTCCAGAGTCCCCACGCCATCGGCATGCGTGAGTCTCAGAATCTCTGATTTCCCAGCATCTCCCCAAAGCAAACCTGGGGCTGAACTATCTTTCCCTTGGATTATGACTAATTTTCAATACTGTGTCCACACTTTCTAGAGATTTTCAGCACTGTCTTTGTGGTTAGTCTTGACAGCAACCTTAGGTTTAACACCACAGTGAAACTTAGGAGACAATAAGGAATTTTCAAGTGGTTTCAGTAGTTCACCCACAAGAAACTCGCTTTCTTCCCATGAATTTAGAAAGGATTTGCAGGAGTTGAAAATTGGTTAAGGTGGATAACTGTAAGTGCTTTTTTTTTTTTTTTAAATGAAAGTAATAAATGTTTATTGCAGAGATTTGGTAAAATACAAATACGTATGTATACACACACACACACACATACATATACATGTAAAATAAATAGAAAGCATCTGGCAAGGATGACTATTACTAACATTTTCATGTGTTTACTTCCTCAACTAATACATAAATATTCAACTAGTGCTATATCCACAGACACAGATATATATATTTACATATATGTAATATATAGATACACATATAGATGTCTCTATAGAGAGATGTATATGCAAATATGTTATATATATGTATATATACAAAATGGTAAAAAAAAAAAAAATGCAAAGATGTCGTCTTGAGGACTAAGGTATGCCTGATCCCAGCCATGGTATTTTCAGTTACCTCATATGCATGCAAAAGCTGGACAATGAATAAGGAAGACTAAAGAAGAATTGATGCATTTGAATTACGGTGTTGACAAAGAATATTGAATATACCATGGACTGCCAGAAGACTGAACAAATCTGTCTGGGAAGAACTACAGCCAGAATGTGCATTAGGAGCAAGGATGGCAAGACTTCGTCTCACATACTTTGGACATATTATCAGGAGGGGCCAGTCCCTAGAGAAGGACATCACGCTTGGTAAGTAGAGGATCAGTGAAGAAGGGGAATACCTTCAACAAGATGGATTGACACAGTGGCTGCAACAACGGGCTCAAACATAGCAATGATTGTGAGGATAGCACAGGACTGGGCAGTGTTTTGTTCTGTTGTACACAGGTTCACTATGAGTCAGAACTGACTCGACAGCACCTAACTACAACAACATATATGCAAAAACCATATGCTGTTTGTCTCCATATAACATTAAGAACATTTCGCCTCTATAGTAAATAATCTAAAATACCATTGTATTTTCATATGCATGGACCAATATTCATACATCTAGAAATCTAGCTTAAGTTTTAATTAAACATATGTAAAGATTATGCACAAAAATTTACGTAAAATGATGTTTATTGAATGTAATTTATAACAGTGAAATTTTGAAAAAAAAAACAAATGCTCAACAATGGAGAAATAATTAAATACTTATAGCTTATATAGTAGAAAAGTTGGAGCCCTGGTGGCACAGTGGTTAAGAGTTTGGCTGCTAACCAGAAAAGTCTGCAGTTCGAATCTACCAGACTCTCCTCGGAAACCGTATGGGGCAGTTCTACTCTGTCCTGTAGGGTTGCTATGAGTAGGAATCGACTCAGTGGCAACGGGTTTGGTTTTGAGTATTAGAAAAGTTGGTAATTTTTTAAAAATGTATTTTCTAAGAATACTGCATGCTGAGAGCAATACCATATGTTATACTAGGTGAAATAAACACTACAAAATTTTATATAGAGTAGCAGGCCAATTAAAAATATATATATGTATCTATATCTACATCAAAAACAACATTGGAAGGAAGTATATAAAATTGCTACTACTGCTTACGGGGTGTGGGAAAGGACAAAAGGGAGATTGGAAATGATTTAATAGTTGTATTTCCTAATGTCGGTAAATTACTTTTTTGAACCAAAATAAACATGATAAAAAATAAAAACACTTTTGCCCCAAAACTGCCTAGGTATTTGTGCTCTGGAAGTAAATGGTCCAATTTATGAAGCTGAAAAGAGAAGGGATGGTATTGCTGTTGGAGGTGTGAGGGCAGAAAGGAGGCAACTCAGAAGCCTGAGGACGCAGGGCATAGTCAAGATGTATGAAGTGTGGAGAGGCTAAAGATGAGTGCGGGTGAGGGCAGGACACAGTAATAAAAAGAGATGAGGATGAAAACGTGGATTTCAGTGACAGTGTGATCGGTCCTAGGTGTCATGCTCAGATAATTAAACTTTCAGAAGACTATTCTGGGTTTTGACAGGAAATGACAAGATCAGATGTATGTGTCAGGAAGATAACTCCAGCTTTATACATTTGTATTCTAAGATACACTGATGTTTGCAAGGATATTGGAGATCTTGATTCATTAGGAATGGAAGAAAAAAGGGAGAAACGAAGGGACTATCTGATTTTGCCTGGGATGGCTTGAGTACAGTCTTTACCTTGGAGGGTGAATTTTAAGTGCTCCTTGATACCTTTCAGCAAAAGTCTTTGAGTGGAAAAGTAGAATGGCAGGGAAAATTCTAGACTCTAATGTAAAGTAGAATGATCTGGACACAGCACCAACTCTGGCATTCACGTGTGTGTAACCATAAGTAGGTCACAACCTCCCTGAACCTCTGTTTCTTCATTTTTTTTTTTTTAAACTGGGGCTAACAGCCCTGCCTGGCCACCCTCACAGAGTGAAGGTGAGAATGTATAAATGGGAAAACATGTGACAGGTAATGTCTAATAGAGTGTTTATTATTTTATACACACTCATTAGCAACTGGAAACTTTAATGTGTAAGAAATATCTAGGTGCAAAACCTAACCTGTAAAACTGTAAAAACAAATAGCTAATCAGCAGAGTGTGAATAGGTTACTCTAAGAATACCAAATAAAAATCTAAAATTGCTACAAACAGATGTAGTAAGATGTTCAAAAAATGAAGTAGGCTATAGTTATTAACAATCTAAATGTTACCTTAATTAACTTCTCATTTATTACCATAAATGTTAATTCTTATTAATTGTAATGTATAACAAAGATATGCAAATTCAATAAAAGCTCTTAAAATATCTGCAATGAGAACCAAATCAAAATAACTTAACACATGGGATACTGTGTGCAAACACCTTAATGCATACAATATACCAAACACAATTATGACAGTTTCAAAAATCACCGTTTATCTGGGCTATTCAAACTACTCAAGAAAAGTTCAATGGAAAAAGAGAATTTTCAGCCTTAAATCAGAGAACTAAAATCTTTTGCAACTGCTTAATCAATCTTTATTGCAATCTGCCAACCTTGTAACAATATAACATCTTATATGTAACAGAAATGTAGCAAAGTTCTTTCATAAAAATTATTTTATTTAACCCGTGAGATAACTTAGCAAGTAAGTTTTATTAGATTCACTTACAAATTAGAAAAAATAAAATTCAGAGGATTAAGTAACTTAATGTCATACATAGCAAGTGACAAAAGTCAAGTATGGAAGCCAAGCATTCTGATTCCAACTCTAGTCTTTTCTCGATAATATCATAACACAATCTCTATGTCAAAAAATAAAAACAAAACAAAAAGGTTCATATTCTGTGAAAGTGAAGGGCTTAAAATGACACAAAATAAATTCATCTACTGGGAAAGGGAAGAAAAATTAATCATCAACTGCTGACTTGATACAGACAAATGAACACGCTGTGAATCCAGAGCTTTCCTACTTGAGATGTTGTTAGTTTGACATCATCGCTTTCATCTATTCCTGTTTAATGTGAGTGACACAAAAGGCAGAGAGAGCCACCACTTCCTTAGTCTCTCCACATAATCCAAGCATCACATAGGAGCTTAAAAGTATGTTTCATTCTCTTCATTATGTGCCGAATGCTCAGAATTTATTACACAAGAGATCCTTTGATCCTTCAGCAATAAGCCCCTTTTGAAGCTCTGGTTGCAATGTGTTGAAGAGGGTTCTACCAATAAGGGCCAGGTGGTAACTAAGCACAAATTTTAAGTACAGGCAGTCCCTGGATTACAAATGAGTTTTGTTCCTAAATCTGTCTTTAAATTGAATTTGTACGTAAGTCAGAACAGTTAAATATGGTTCATACTTAACGTGAGTTAGTCAAATGTTTGTCTTAGTATATACTGTACGTTTCTATGCATAAAAAACATTAAAGAAACATTTCCAGATACACTAAAACATTTTTAATATAATAATACTGTAATAATAATGTTTTGATGTGCGTCACAAAGTAGCATCCATTTGTTATTAAAAACCATTGTATGTTCCTCAAATTTTTAATATAATAGGCTTTACAGGGTTGGCTCGTAACTACGGGTTGTACGAAAGTTGGAAGTTTGTAACCCGGGGACTTCCTGTACCCACTTTGTACAGCTCCTTATTGGGCCTTTAAATTTCTGCAGAAGCTCATGGTAGAGTAGGGGGAGAGATATCCACTCCAAACAAAAGCAGCAAAACCAGAAAGACGTGGCTCCTTCTCTTGGAGAGACTGCAAAGTAATGGAGGAAGGATATGTTATCTAATCAAATCTGGGGTGAATGGGGAGTAGAGGTAGGGACAGGTAGTTGATCTGCAAGTTCAAAACAAAAAAAGTTTAAAGACATTTAAGGTCTAAATTGCATGCAATCATCGTTATTTTCTCAAAACTACATGGAAAATAGCCAAGTATATTCTGAGGCCAGCTATAAGTATTCCACTGAAATCACAATAGGCACTTTATAACACCACCAAGAGTAGATAAACTGTAGCACTTAAGAGTTCAACTAATTTTCTGGAAAATTAAAGCAAAACACCTCCTCCTCTAATCCTTCCACAGTCACAAATATTTCCAGAAAACACGAGGCTCTGGGTATCTACTGATTATAGAAATGGACTCAGTTCTGAGTAGCCAAGTCTTCTTCAGATTTCCACATTTTTTTCATTTGAGAAATCTAATTTTTTTCAGGTTATTTTTTGCATTATTCTTCACTGGAATGGCTGCAACTGAGAATGCTTGTATATTCTAGGGAAAACTTCATGGGAACTTATAGATGGAATTGTGGGAAAGCTGATTGTACTGAGAACCTTTTGTGAATAACATTTTCTCCTGTCATTTTTTACACATCAGTGCTCAAAATTAATGACATTTCTGCAGGACATAACAATTAGAAATAAAGATTATGAAAGACATTTAATAAATTGTATCAGGCATAAAACATGCTCATAGAAATTATAATTAATAAAAAGTGAAATGTAACACTACCTTAAAATAGAAAGCAGAATCCCCTGGAAACAACACACAGGGCTAATGCAAAAATCAATGCTCACTGTGCTGGTTGCATAATGACACAATTAATCCTGTGTAAACCAACCTATCAGCAATGTGCACTGCAGGGTTGCTGGTAACTATTAGACAGCACAATGTATTAAAGAAAGAGAACTTTAATGAGATCCCATGAGAATCTAAAGATTTAAATCACTTTTTCACTCCTAAAAGAACATTTTTACTCCACATTACTTTCCATATCTGATAGACATATGGTCCAATCCACCATTAAATCAATCACCAGGAACCAGAAGACAGCCTATCTCGAGTCTAAAATATGCTATTGTTCCAATTTCAAAGAAATAGATGGAGGATTTAGAAATCTACATGAGAAAGATGCCACCTTATCTTCCTTCTGGATTCGATGGCAATCTATAGCTATCCTATGTCACTGGAACCTCACAGGGGCTAATGAGCCATTATAAAATTGCAGTGCCACTATATCCCATATGAAGATATGTCATCCCCCATGCATTTGATTTATTGTAGTCACAGCCTGCCTAATTCTACAACAAAAATAAATAAAAATAAATTAACTAGTTAGGAATATTCACCTTTAAAGTATTACCCCTGTTACACAAGTATATATATTTACACAAATAAGTATTTGTAAACACATCTACATTCATGTGCAATTATCTTACTGAATACTTATCTAAATAGACAATTTTCCAGTTTAAGCAGAAAAAACAGTTCAAATATTTGACTGGAAGTTGGGCTAAGCCTTATGTTTTTTGTTTGTCTTTTTCCCACCCATTAGATTCAATGTAATTCCATGCAAAAGAACGCTACCTGGATAGAGGCTAAATGATTCTTCAAACCCATCCCTGTGCTTCCATTATAAACTTAATTAAATTGAAATTCTCTTGGAGAAGAAAACATTCTTCTAACTTTACATTCCAATAACATTATTAAATTTGGTCTTAACTTCCTCTAAGTCTTGATTCTTTAACCCTGACTACAGTGCTATTATAGATCAAATACATTCAGGCTTTGTTTGCCTCTATTGCAAAGCTGTATGCCAAAATAAATGGATGGATGGATGGAGGGATGGAGGGATGGGTGGAGGGAGGAAGGGAGGGATGGATACATGGATGCATGGATGGATGGATAGATGGACAGATGGATGAGTGGATAAATGAGGGTGTTAACTGCAATAAGCACAAGGGAGAAAAAGAGAAATGCTGCCATCCTCTTCCTGGAGCCGTTGTGGATGCCTAGGGAGCCCAACCTGTGCTCAGTCTCCCCTGACAGGTATTGACTGGTTTCATTTCCTTTGGCTCCAGTGATGGAAGCAAACACAGCAGAGTGCAGATACTGTAACAAAATTGTTAATGGGAAGTTGAAAACAATGTGTGCAGGCATCTGAAGGGGGATAAATGTAGAAAAAAGTAGGGAGAGACAACAAGAGGAAAACCAGGAGAAAAGGATATAGATGCACAGAGGAGAATGATTTGCCTGGAAAGCTGGAAGTTGACTTAGAAGTAAACCCAGCCGACATCTCTTCTCTGATGCATCAGCATTAATACTGTAGGAATTGCCCACACATGCTACTGTCTCCAGAATTCATTCTATTTCCGACTGCTTTTGATTTTTATTTCATTCCTTTTCATATCTCCTCTCCACATACATATCACCTGTCTTTCAAAAGTAAATAAGTCTTTTAGCCTTTAATTTCATGTAAAAGTAATTGAAGATGTTAGAGGAAAGGGTCTTATTTATTTTTTGCTTGTATGTTTTTGTTCTCATTTAGCTCCAAGGCAATACTCCCGATTTGATGCTAGGAATCGGCAGTGATATTTCAGCAGCATCATTAAAGCTTGCACACCTGCATTTTAATATTGTAGACCCCAACTTCAGGTCTACCTTCGAGGGACTACTCTATCATTTCCTGTCATCCCTACTTCTTTTCATATAGCTTTTCTGTAAAAGCAGGTAAGCCAAAAAATATGAAGAATGATTTACAAGACTGCTCCCTGCTTGGTTTTAAAGATGAGCACATGCAGGTGGTGGTTATAAGGAAGAGTAAGATGAGCATGGAGTAGAGAGGCGGTGGATAACATTTCCACTCCTCTAAAACCCTGGTAATATTCACACCTGCTACTGTCTCGTTTGAAAAAATCCACCACATAAACATTAATTTTACCTATGAAGACTCCTGGTGAAATTATTAACCTGAAATAATAAGCATGAATTAACCTGACATGAATTTCAGCTTTCACCAAAAACTGTACCTGTTTTCAACAAGAAAATATTTTGACAAGTAATAAGACACCCTTCTTATTCTGTTTTCTCCCATATGAAGTCGGCTCAGAAATGTAGCTCCCTTTACTGAACTGGCTTCTATGCATGGGGGAAGAGTGTTGGGCAATAGGGAGCGTACTTCGAGGAACGCGGGGAAAGGTTAAAAAAATTAAAGGTACTGTAGGGTAAACCATAAGGAGCCCTGGTGGTACAATAGTTAAGCACTCAGCTGTTAACTGAAAAGTAGGTGTGTTGGTTAAGATTGTGTGTCAACTTGGCTGGGCCATGATTCTCCGTGTTTTAATGTAATCACTCCCATGATCGAATATACTGTGAGTAGCCAGTCAGATGAAAGGGAGTCTCCTTGGGGGTGTGGCCCGCATCTGTATATAAGCAGACGTTCTGGCTTTTTGCTCTCTCTGGATCCTGCGGCTGCTTCCTGTCATCTCATCTCCCGTTCTTGGGACTTGAGCTGTCACCTTATCTGCCGAACCTGGGATTCGTTGATCTGCACAGCCTGTGAGTGGGAGCCCTGCTCTCCGACCTTCCAATCTTGGGCTTTCCAGCTTCTGCAGCTGTGTGACTTGGGAGAGGCCTCTACCCTGATCCACGGACTCGGGACGTTCTAGCCTCTACAATCGCGTGAGCTGTTTCCTTGATATAATCTCTCTCTATATATATATATTTATACACTTTACTGGTTTTGCTTCTCTAGAGAACCCAGCCTAAGACGGTAGGCAATTCAAACTCACCCGTGCTGCATGAGAGAAAGACCTGGCAATTCTGCTCCCATAAAGATTACAGTCTAGGAAACCCTAATGGGGCAGTTTTACTCTGTCACATGGGGTCACTGTAAGTCAAAAATCTACTTGATGGAACCAAAGAACTACAAGTGTAAACCATTAAACATTTTTCTCTGAGAAGTCACAGTAATATTTCTACTTTAAAAGAAGGCAGACAAACACTAATACCTCTCTCATTACCTATTAACCATTCCTTTCTCGATTTTAGATATCTAGGAGCCTGGGTGGTGCAAGCAGTTTGTGATCAGCTGCTAACCTAGAGGTTGCCGTTCTAAACCCACCCGTCAGCTCAGCAGATGAAGGGCCTAGCAAACTGCTTCCATAAAGATTATAGCCAAGAAAACCCTACGGAGCAGTCTACCCTGTAACACAGGTTGCCATGAGTCGGGTGCCAACTGGACGCAGCTAATAACAACAGGGAAGCACAATCATTGTGTTTGTGTGAGGTATGACTATGAATTTGCATGAATGAGTGTGCATGAAATTGAATTACTTTGTTTTTGAGCTAGGTGCCACTTTTACTTTCTAAGATATCTTATAAAGAAAAAAAAAGATATGCTTTACGAATTAATTGGGGTTTTGCCATACTGCATAAGCCTGTAATTTATATTCATTTTCAGACTTCAAAGATGTTAAATTTGGTATATAACTTCGGGGACCGAATGAAGGACAGTCTGATAGCCCGTACTGCTATCACAGCACTTACTTATTATTCATCTATTTATTGTCTATCTACACTCTCTGAGACCATGTCTGAGTTCCTGAATTTAACAGAGAACTTGGTATATACTCAATGTTCAATAATTATATACTGAATTAACAGAAGTTTTATAAACATAATCCTCTAGTCAACAAATAACTAACACAGTCCTAACACAGTCCTTTTGACTTACTTTAATCCATGTTTGCACTTTTCTCTCCCACCAAATTCTGCAATTTGGTATAGACAATGTGGTTTTTAATACTTCATATGTATCTAAAAACATTAATAATTGCAGCAAACATGTATTTAGCAAATGCTGTGTGCCAGTCAGTGTTGTAACATTTTTAAAAAACAATTCATTTAATTCTTGCAATGATTTCCTCAAGTATGTCCTATTCTTTATCACAGATACAATAATTATACTTAGTTTACACAAATTGACCATATTATGAATAGTAAATAATCCTGGAAAGAAAAGATACTATAGACTAAAACTATAACATAAATTTGTTCTTACACAAAAGCTATTTTAACTCTATGGGTCAATACTTCAAGGACCTTGGTTTTTTTGTGTTAACATCTAGTGAAGATTCCCATAACACTTCACTTAAAGTGTCAGTTTTCAAATTCAGGTAGCGATCGATGGTGGTGGGCTATAAAATTTTCACCAAAATGTCACTTAATTTTGTGGATATTTCAACCAGAAAATTGTTCAAAGGATGGTGTGGTAGATTGAATAATGGCCCCCCTAAAGAGGTCCACATCTGAATCCCTGGAACCTATGCATATGTTACCTTACATGGCAAATAAGACTTCTCAGATGTGATTAAGGATCTTGACATGGGGATCTTGACATCCTGGATCATCTGGGTGGGCCAATGTAATCACAAGGGTTCTTACAGCAGAGAGGCAAGAGGGTCGGAGAGTAAGAAAAGGAGATATGAAGACAGGAGCAGAGAGGGAGGAAGGGAGAGAGAGAGATAAAATGGAAGATGCTACGCTGTTGGCTTTGAAGATGGAGGATGGCATCATGAGCCAGGAAATGCAGGTTGCCTCTTGAAGCTAGAAAAGGCAAGGAAACAAATTCTCCCCGAGAGCCTCCAGAAGGACACAGCCCAGACAACACCTTGATTTCAGTACTTCTGACCTCCAGAACTACAAGAGAATAAACTTATGTTGTTTAGAGACACTGTGGTAACGTGTTACAGCAGCAACAGGAAACTGCTACAGGTGATGTAACATAAAAATGTGTAGATAAGAATTTTTGTTTTAATTTTTGAGGTCAATTTTTTGTACTTTTTTTGGATCCAGATAAAACACATGGTACCTTCATTCTAATTACTTTGTAAGAAGGTGAATTAATATTCACAAGTCTTAGTAAAAATTACGCTTTTTCTTATAGAGACCTAAATCCTTAAATTAGACTTATGTTATCTCTCTAGTCGTATTTTTATTGAGCAAATAAAATATTTGTATAAATTAAGTCAATCAATACTGAGGTACAATAGATAAATGTCTTGTACATATTAGTGTAGCAACTATATCCTCATTAATTTAAAATTAAACAAATAATTGAAATTCTGCCTTCAATGTTGTGTCCATCTATATTCCAACGGTAAGAGTGCTTACGGAACTAACAAGAACATTGAGGGGATAATCTGATATACTAAGTACTATTAAAGTATAAATCCTTGTATGATTGTTATGGTAAGTACTGGACTGTTACGTGAATTCTCTCTACTCTTGCAAAGAGTAGATAAAGTTGACTTTTAGTCTAGCCTGTCACAACTACCATGACACTAAAAATGGAAAGGTATGAGATTTCAGTTAAATCTAAGCAAGTGTATCTTTGAATAAGTTTCCTGTCTGTGACATGCAAATACTCTGATAGTCCCACTTTCTGGAGCTGAAAAAAATCTACACATCAGTCTTCAGGGGTAGTGTTTTCTCGACTGAGAGTTCAAAGTATACTAATTAGTGTATTTGCAATTTTGCAGTGTTGCTTAGGTGTTTCTATTTTATAAAGAAAATTTAATGCAGAAAAAAATAATATAAAAATTTCTATGTAATTACATCTAGAATTAACAAATATTAACATTTTGTCACATTGATTTTAGAACTTCTTTTTAAATAAATAAAAAACAGCCAATTAAGTTAAAGTCCCTTATTATTTCCCTTCTAAATTCCATTCTCCCTTTACTCCTGAAAATAACCAACATAATTTAGTGTGTAACCAATACCTTCTTTCCGTTTTTCTGCAAAGACAACATAGTGTTGTATGAACCCATTGCTGTCAAGTCACTTCCAACTCATAGAGATCCTATAGGACAGAATAGAACTGTCTCCTAGGGTTTCGAAGGAACAGCTGGTGGATTCAAACTGCTGACCTTTTGGTTAGCAGACAAGCTCTTAACCATTATGCCACAGGGCTCCAATGTTGTATGAATGTTTTTAATTTGCATAATTGTTACTGTACACAAGATGTCATTGTTAGACATCTTGCTTTTTTCATAAACACTATTATTTTTCAAAGCTATATTTAGATTTAGTTTATTCATTTTAACTGTTTTATAGAAGTCAACGTATGAATATATGAATTTCATATATAACTATATACACGTACTATATATATATATATATATATATATATAGGGCACAAACGGTTTTTGCTTGACTGCTAACCTAAAGGTTGGAGGTTAAAACCCACCCAACATTACTGGGGAATCAAAGGCCTGGTGATTTGCTTCGTTAAGATTACAGCCAAGAAAACGCTATGGAGCAGTTCTACTCTGTAATACACAGGGTCACCATGAGTCAGAATCATCTCAATGACTACTAACAATGACAGATAGATAGAGATAAAGATATCCAAATATTTATTCATCTCCTTTTGATAGACTTTCAGGTTGTTTCCATTTTTTATGTTTACAAAAGGTTGTATGGAACATACTTGTATAGTTCTCCTTCAGCACATGTGCGAGCATTTTTCTTGGGTAATTACGTAGCAGTGGAATGGCTGGGGCATCATAGGGTATAAACATTTTCAGCTTTACTTTGCTATTGTGAAAATTCTCCTCCAAAATGGGGTTATACCAATTTCACTGACACTAGCAGAGCATGAGTGTTCCGATTTCCTCATATTTTCTTAACGTTTGGTATTAATGTTACTCATGTTTGAATTGTTGCGGCCTAGTAAGTGATACACATTTCCTCGTTGTGATTTTTTTAAGTTGGGTCTTCCAAAAAAAAAAAAAAACCAAACTCATTCCCATACAGTCGATTCCAACTTATAGTAACCATACAGGACAGAGTAGACCCGCCCTATAAGGTTTCCAAAAAGCAGCTGGTGGATTTGAACAGCTGACCTTTTGGTTAACAGGCTAGCATTTAACCACGAGGCCACCAGGGCTCGAAATCAGCGTTACTGGGGTATAATTTACATACAGTAACATTGCCAAATTTTAAATATACAATTCAATGAGTAGTGAGAAAAGTATACCCGTTGCCGTAGAGTCAATTCTGACTCATAGGGACCCTGTAGGACAGAGCAGAACTGCCCCATAGGGTTTCCAAGGCTGTAATCTTTACAAAAGCAGACTGTCACATCTTTTTCCTGCAGAGTGACTGGTGGGTTCAAACAGGTGAATTTTTGGTTAGCAGCTGAACAAGTGCCTAACCATTGTACCACCAGGGCTCGTCAAAAGTACAGGGTTGTGTAAACACCACCACAATCAAGATATAAAATATTCCCATCACCTCAATTCCTACTCCCACCCCTCCAGTCTTTTTAACCACTAGTTTTTTATTTCACTCCCTCCAGTTTTGCTTTTCCACAATACAATATAAATGAAACACTACAATGTGTAGCCTTTTTTTGTCCTGGCTTCTTTCATTTAACATCATGCTTTTGACAGTCATCTATGTTGTCACAAGTATGAGTAGTCCTTTCTTTTTTATTACTGAGTGGTATTCCATTGAATAGATAAACTAGTTTGTCTTGATTGTGATTTTAATTTGCATTGCCCTGTAACACCTTTTTTTCATTAATCATTGAAGAAATAATACTTTTTTTAATATCAAGCAAGTTAAATACATTCTTTGTTTTCTGTTGATCACTGTAGTTGTTGTTAAGTGCTGTTGAGTTGGTTCCAACTCACAGCGACCCAATGTACAACAGAAGGAAACGCTGCCCTGATTACTCATAAGGCTGAGCATCTTTACATGTATTTTTGGCCATATGAGTTTCCCTTTTCTGAATTGTATGCTCTCCTTTCGCTCATTTGTCCATTGCATTATCTTTTTTCTTATCATTTTGCTGCCCCTAGTCTGGAGGTCTGTTCTTCTGCCACTTTTTTCTGTTTACCTTCCTACCTTTCTGTTTCAGCCTAAAAGTCATCTTCGCAGAAAGCCCTTTCTAAAGTTCGACCTTTCCTTTTTTCTCTGTCACAGGCCTTTGGTTCTTTATGTCTTTCTCTGAATAATTAATAGATCATATCTTTTCACATAAATTTGAAAAAAAATGAACATCCAAAGCAGAAACTTTAATTCCCCCAGAAGAGGGGCACAGTTAGCAGCATTTGATGTCAACTAATATAAATATCAAAAATGAGGGCAGGAATCTGGGCTAAAGTCAATATAATTTATTTTCTACTGAATAAACCCTTAAATGATTCAATGGTTATTTCCTTGGAAGAAGGGAGGTGGATAATGTGTCCTCTACTGACTTCGGAAACTTCAATATGATACATTAAAATATAGCGAGGAAAAAGGTAACCAAAATCCATTTGATACAATTATGTCATTTCAATCAACACACATCATGCTTATGATCAATAATTGAATGGGAAATGGCTTTCAACTTTTGTCAGAATTAGTGAGCATAACTGATGTAAGAATTAATGAGCAGTTTCTTCCAGTGCAGAAAGCATACATGAGTTCTTTCTACAAGTGTCAGCTCCTATCC
This sequence comes from Trichechus manatus latirostris, assembly GCF_000243295.1. NCBI lineage: Eukaryota > Metazoa > Chordata > Mammalia > Sirenia > Trichechidae > Trichechus > Trichechus manatus. The sequence goes on from NW_004443956.1 coordinate 1,010,275, forward strand.
AGACCAGACGCTCACCCAGTGTCACCTGCCCCAGTCCTGAGCCCCCCTGGAGCTCATCCAACTCATCCTGCTACTAGGCAGCATGGAAGCATGTATCTTACACCTTGTCATCTCACAGCTGTGCATTCATTGGTTGTTTCCTAAGTAAATTTCCTGCGCGCAGAGGCTCTGTGTCATTTTTCACAACCACTTCAACTCACCCATATTATCTTAGTAAAAGTACAATAAATAAAATTACAGCACAGCCTTACTTTAAAAACCCTCTTTATCACACCCTAGTTCAAGTCCAGGCTTGTCTCTCATGTAGAATACCAACTGGTCTTCTTCCTCTCCATTGCAATCCACTCTTCACAAGAGCCAGAGTGATTTCTTACAAACACAAATCAGATCAAGTCACACGACTACTTTGGAGTTCCATTTAGCACCTGAAATTCATAGTCCCAACCATGACCTACACGGCCTTACATGATCGCCCTTAGCCTTACGCTGTGTCTCTCTCTCCCACGCTCGCTGCACCCCAGGTTCTAGCCTTCTGTCAATTCCAGACCAGGCCAAAATAATTTCCTCCACATAGCCTTGCCATTTGCTGCCCTTGTCTGAAATTTGATTTTTCTGGCTCCTTTCTTCTTTGTCTTTTTACCTTTCTGTTTCAGCATGAAAGTCACCTTCTCAGAGAGCCCTTTTGAAAGGTCCTCCTTTCATTTTTTTCTCTATCACAGCCCTTTGTGTCTTTCTTGTAATGATTTTATTTGTTTACTTGTTTATTAGCTGACATTCTCAGTAATGGTCAACTCTGGGAAGTCGCGCATTTGTCTTCATCACTGGGCTTAGCACAGTGTCTGGGATTTATTCAGAGCTCAATAAATATTTGATGAATGAATGAATGAATGACTCCTTGGAATCAGAGCTTCTCTGTCTCTCTCCATTTGGAGACACAGGTTCCTCTTCTTTGCTTTGTATCTGGGGGCTATAGTCCCATAGGCAAAATTTTCTGATACTCTTTTTTTCCAGGCACGAATCTGATCAAACAAATTACTCAGGAATTGCATAGAAGGTAATTCCTTCCCCCAGTGTGCACAGGACTGAAGGAGGTAGGGGAATAAAGCTACTGAAAATTTCCTTCCTCTGCAGACTTTGAAACTGCTAATCAGCACAGCCAGCTTGTAGCAACTTAGTACAAAGGATGCTGAAATGGCACATAGCTAATTCCAGGTGATTTAATATCTTACATTGCCCTAGTGAAAATATTGACAAAGAAAAAGAATATGATTTGGAGTCTTTCTGCACTGCTGAATTCAGTGTTACCTTTTGAGCCTCTATCAAAGCATTTCCATAAATCAACATTGCTTAAGAAAGAAAGCCTGGGTGTGGCATCCAGAACCCACTGCCTGCTTGGGAAAATGCTAGCTATCTGGGTATGGGTGGCCGTATTTAACAGTTCTTTCCCAAAAGCTATGGTCCACTTTTGTCAATGTCAAAGTAATATCTAGCAGTGTCTCTTCGCTAACTCCGATAGTGTTCCTTGGGTGGCATCTGTTATGGATTGAGCTGTGTCTCCCAAAAATATGTGTTGGAATCCTAACCCCTGTACATGTGGATGTACCGCATTTTACGCAAATAATGCACACCTCCTACATTTGTTTGCCAACCGCCCCCTCCACATGAGGTAAGTGCCTCTATGCTAATTTTTTTTACATGTTGCTGTAAAAAAAACTAGCATAGTGTGCTTATGAAAATACCTCGAGGAGTGAGGGCATGGTTGGCAAACAAATGTAGAAGGCACGGATTATTTGTGTGGAAACAGGCTTTTCCTTCTTAGGTGGTTAAGCAGTGGGCAGCTAACCAAAAGTTCAGCAGTTTGAATCCACTAGTCATTCCTTGGAAACCCTATGGGGCAGTTCTACTTTGTCCTATAGGGTTGCTATGAGTAAGAATAAACTCAAGGGGAATGGGTTTGGGTTTTGGTTTTGTTATGTTAATGAGGTCATGCCTGTGTAGGGTGTGTCCTAAACCTAATCACTTCTGAGTTATAAAAGGAGCAGATTAGACACAGAAGCGCACACACACCGGGGAAGACAGATGCATGTGAAAGTCTTCTACAAGCTGAGGAACCAAGGGCTATCAATAACAAATAAATCAATACTGCTGAGACCCTGATCTGGACTTTCAGCCTTCAAGACAGTGAGAAAACAAACTTCTGATCTTTAAAGCCACCCACTTGTGGTATTTATGTTAAAGCATCCCTAGGTAACTAAGACAATCTAGAATATAAATCTCCCAAATATATTGTCAATACCCATTGGTTGGCAGTGATAGCAGAAATGTGAAGTTCTGCTAAAGCCACGTCTTACTTAAGGAATCTGTAAGCCCTTTTAGGTTTTTTTTATGTTTTGATAGACAGGTTTGGTCCAGCATTGACAATCTTACTGTTCAAAGCTATTCTTTCATTCAGAAAAGCATATTCTTATATATTGTTTCAAATTAACTCATTATTTTTATGAAAGAAAAATATTCATTTTAATTCTTTAATCACAATAAAAAGAATACACAAAAACAAAGATATTTTTCAATCATTATATAGGAAGGTCAAACTTAAAACCACAGGACATCAAACAGAAAAACCTATAATATTTAAAATTACTGTGCCAAATACCCTGAAAGATATAATTTCACCCTCATTGCATCAAAACTTAAAATGCGAGTAATACTATTTCCCCCACAGTACTTCCATTTAAAATTCTACCATTAACATAGCAGTTTTTAAATATTATCTGATTAATTTTGTGCCTCTGAAAAACTGGGTATTTTTATACACCATTTTTGTTTATGTTTTCTGCCACATCTTGGCAGCAATGTCTCAGAACCTACATTCTTGTATTTAAAATACCCCTAAAGGCACATATTCCCAACAGAACATTCATTATATACCCATTTCCAAAGGTTTGGGCTGTCAGTTCACAACTTTTCATGAAACTGACTGATTTATGGGGCTAGTAAATAAAACATTAGTGGAAATGTTGGAAGTCAAAAAATACTGAGAAATCATAAAGTGGCAAACTCAGAAGAAAATTTCACTATTGAATCATTAACTAGATAGCAATGCACCTTTGTCAAGTCAGGTTGTAAAGCTTTTGCGAGAGATGCTCCAGTGCACAAACAGGTTTATAATTAATCACTTAGTATGTGGCCAAGAAAGAGATGTCACTTTTTTGCTGTTAATAAATGTACAGTGGCATAAGAAAATTCATGACAATTTCAAGACATTTTCACTTTGCTGATGAATGTTTTATGAGAAAGCATAGCCTAAGAGAATGAACTCAGCATAGGCAAGGTTATGTAGATTTGCAAGAGAACAGTTATGTGTGTGCATGTGTGTGTGCGTGCACACATGTGCTATGTGGTTAAATTCTCAGCTTTATACTGTTATCTTATTTGGTATACATAATTAATCTTTGCAAGGAGCAACTCCAGAAGATAGAGTATTTCACATCACTGTAACTATTGCGTGATAAACTCTACTAATGTAAGTATTTGTTCCAATTAAATTTTTGAATGGATTATTTTCCTGCATTTCTAGGTATAAAGGGCAAACCCAAGCCCTCAAAGAAAGGGATGCATTATTCAAAGTGCTATGAGACACAAGATCATCCATTACTAATCAATATTGTGGTTAGTCATTTCCACAGCTTTTTTTAAAAAGTGAAATTACTTAGAGTTAAGTGCAATTAAAATATAATACATAAAAGATTCAACATGTCGATTACATAAGTTTCCATGATCAATAAGGAGATGATATTAATAACGCAGCAATTAGACTCAATATCATTTACAAAATGAACAAAATATTTTCACTTGTGAAATGTAGGAAGAATATGCAAATAAAAGCAAGAGTCAAGAGAATCCTGGTTTTTCAGTTAGACCCTACTATTTTTAAGTCCTTGTCATCACTTTTCTTTTCTTTTTTTTTTTCAATTTTATGTGCATATTATGTCTAGAGGACCAACTGCAGAATGGCCTTATCCAGCCTCCTCTGAACTTCCAGTACTGAGAACCAGGTCCTGAAAGGCACCAAAGAACCTAAAGTTGGCAGTACTCGGAGGTGTGGAGGAGAAATTACCTCAACCAAAAATAAGAAGGGTACTGTACTTTTCTGATTTCCTGGTGATGTCAGAATTGAAAAGCATCTCATTGGCTCCAAACATCCCTATGATGGTTCTCAGTATCCACACCCTCCAACCTCTCCATCAATCCAGCAGGCTTTAGACTGGCTCGCTAAGCACAGATACTGTGAAGATATCCATCTTCCACCTACACTTGTCTTTCTCTAACAGAACTCCAAATGAGGGAGGATTCCTGTCTTATAAAGGGAAGACTTTTAGAACCTGAAAAAGGTATTCAAAGCACAGTTAATCACATCAGAAAGTTTACCCAAACAGTACTAGATTATACTGTGATAAACATTGTTAAAATCTGTTCATTAAATAAGGCTAGAACATTTGTTTTGCTTCAGAGAAATGATAACTGCAAAGGGATTTACTCTTTGCCTTTCAACTTCTACCTCTTCCCTGATAGCTTTTAATAGTGCACAAGCTGGAAGAATGTTTCTTTATTCTGATCTCCAACAGCACCTTGTGTATACATTCCTATGGCATGCTTCATCCTCTACTTTGCATTATACTTGAGTACATGTCCCAGTTCTTTAATTAGATTGGAGGTCCATCATATTTGGGGGTGCGGTATCTCAGAAAATGCATACATACTCTTTTAAATAGTATTTACAGGCATCTATTCAATGGTAATGGTAAGTATTTATAGGCATCTATTCAATGGTAACGGTAAGCATCTGCAGTCAGCAGTGTCTAATTCACCTTGGAATTCACCTATCCAGCACAATGTTTTCATACAGCAGGGACTTCATAAAAGTTTCATTTAATGACTAAATGTAGCAGCTCGTAGGAGAGAGAGAGAAGAATTTGATGACCTTTTCTTAGGGGTGTCTTCATCCTCTTTTAGTCAGGTCGTGTCGCCTAGAGCATTACTCTTACATGGAGATGATCCTAGGACGTGCTCTGAGCATGACATACATGAACACGTCAGAAGAACGGTATCCCCTTGGAATTCTCTTTCAATCTTTCTGACTCTAAAAAGCTGAAAGTTTCAGGTTGCCGTTGTTGATGTTAGCTGCCGGTAAGGGGGCCCCCGGCTCATTGGCAACCCCACGTGTTACGGAGTAGAACTGCTCCATAGGATTCCCTTGGCTGTGATCTCTACAGGGAGCCCTGGTGGCACATTGCGTAAGAGCCTGGCTGCTAACCAAAAGGTCGGCAGTTTGAATCCATCAGCCGCTCCTTGGAAATCCTATGGGGCAGTTCTACTCTATCCTATAGGGTTGCTATGAGTCAGAATCGACAACAGCAATGGGTTTTTTTAATCTCTACCGAAGCAGTTTGCCAGGCCTTCTGTGGAGCTGCTGAATGGGTTTGCACCATCAATCTTTCGGTTAGCAGCCAATCACAAACTGTTTGTGCAACCCAGGCATGATTTTAAAGCTACTAATCTCCCTATTTCATAAAAAGGCCAGTACCGCTGTGCCAGTTTCTGGCAAGTCCATTCTGACTCATGGCAAACCCATGTATATCACAGTAGAATTGTACTCCACAGGGTTTTCAACGGCTGATCTTTTGGAAGCAGATTGCCAGGCCTTTCTTCCGAGGTGTCCCTGGGTGGGCTTGAACCTCCTACTTTTCAGTTAGCAGCCGAACGAGTTAACCATTTGCACCACTCAAAGACTCCTATAAAAAGGGAGCAGGCCTCAGGTCCAGGCAGGCAACTGTATCTAACTAGAATGTAGTGATCTTGTGTTCACTGTATTAATATTTGTAGCTGTCTTTAAACATTTGCCACTGATACTGGTGTTTCATTTATAGTAGTGAAATAAAACCTCCATTTTGAACCAATGTATTTTTTCATGAGCTAGTTAAAAATTTAAATGACTTCAAATGAATTATAATAGGTGGCACAAATACACATCAAAAGTAGTGACGACAGTGAGTTTAAGGGAGTATGGCCTTGGAGAATCAGAGATTATCGAGTGACAGGGTATTTTCACAAGAGAGAACAGCAGGAATCCATCTGAGAAGACAGGAGCAGCGAGCTGTTGAGTCCAAGGAAAGAGTCTCTAAGGATACAGGAAAATAATGAAGGCTAAGTCCAGCTGAATGTGGAAACCAAGAGTGACAGCTACTTGGCCTGCAAAGCAGTGGGGAGCCAGACGGAATTTTCAGGAAGTAAGCGACATCATGGTCCAAGAGCGAAGCAAGAAAGGGGATTTTAACAGTGACATTAAGGCCTTAGTGGAGACGAGAGACTATAAAAGGCAGAAATCCAGTGAGGGAAAGGTTACAGTGGTCTAGCGATTAGAAGACTGAACAAGGAGTCTTCCAGAATGGCTGGTGAGAAATAAACCTCCGCATGTCGAGGAGAAAGTTGAAGCAGGCTTTGTGGTAGTTGAAAAGTAGAGAAAGGATGCAGAGGACAGAAAATGGTAAACCCCTAAAGCAAGACTGGAGAAAAAGTGCTGTTATAGTAAGAATGTATTCTGCTATATCAGAAAAAAAAAAGGGGGGGAAATCTGAGGATTGCTTGTCCTTCAGTGGTGTTGTTCTTGTTGTCAGATGCCGTCAAGCCTGTTCCTAATCATAGCGACCCCATGTACCACAGAAGGAAACACTGCCCAGTCCTGCGCCATCCTCACAGTCATTTTATACCTGAGCCCACTGTTGCAGCCACCATGTCAATCCAACTCATCAAGGGTCTTCCTCTTTTTTGCTGACCCTCTACTTTACCAAGCATGATGTCCTTCTCCAGGGACTGGGCCCTCCTGTGTTTCAATAGCCCCAAATAATGTTTTAAATCTAAACTCATTATACAAACCTCAGTTTACCACCACTCTCCCTTCTCAATCCCCTCCCACCACCATCTCTGCCACTTGCTATGTTTTTTTTTTTTTTGGGAAATCTAAGAAAGCAGAATTTAAAAATTATAAGGCTCATTAGGTTATATTGTCTAAAAATGAAACTCATTCAGAAAACTTGCACCTTCTGGTTAAGGAAACCTTTTCTCAGTGGCTGGATGGTGTGTCATTGAAAGCACTTAAGACAAAAAGCCAATCTGCAAGCAATCACATCTCGGATTTACAGTTATGAGTACATTGCTTTTAAATGGAAAATTACCAGTTTGGGATTTAGTTTTAGTTTTGGATTTAACGGTCTTAAACAGCTAGAATTACTGGGAAATGCGGGCTTCCACATGATTTTCAGGTAAATGAAATAAATGATGATGCCAAGACAATCCTGATTTTTCATAGTTGGACCCTAATATCTGAAGTCTTATTTCACACATAATAGTTCTCTGAGAGGGTGCAAGCCACCTGACCTCTGTGAACAGGTCTGAAACCTGCGACAGCCGGAAACTGTGTAAGGAGAAACCTATCAGAGAAGGAAAACTCAAATATTTTCCACTAAAACAAGCAATAGAAAAGTGGTGTGACTGCACCCTGTCAAAGGCGGAAAACTTTGGAGACCCAGAAAAACAAGGCAGCTCGTCAAGTACCAGCTCTCACAATTTTCACTGTACCCACCTTGCTTAAGGAGCTCTGGTGGAGCAGTAGTTAAGAGCTCAGGTTGCTAACCAAAAGGTCAGCAGTTTCGATCCACCAGCCGCTCCCTGGAAACTCTATGGGACAGTTCTACTCTGTCCTATAGGGTCGTGCGCTATGAGTCAGAATCAACTCGCTAGCAATGGGTTTGTTTGTTTGTTTGTTTTTTGGACCTTGCGTAAATAGCTAGTTTTTATGCGTATCAAATTCAAGATGTATATGCATTATGTTTCTCATTCAAATGCATTTTATAGCATTACCAGTATAAATTAAATTCACCATAGCATAGTTTTAGAGTTATGTATAACAGCATTCTGCATATTGAAATACTGTTTGTAGTATGAAAAATATAAAGGAATACTCTGTAAGTGCTTTCAGCAAAATCACGGGAGGACAACATCTACTCATGTTTATTGGCAGGTTGGGATATTGCTTCAGAGACATAAGAATGATAGCATGCATAGTTCCCAAGCGCAAAGCAAAAAACGACATGTCACAGAAGGAAAGAGTCCTAAGAAGATTTGGGAAAAGAAGAAGTAGAGGCAATGAGAACACAAACTAATCCCATATCCAGCATAGCAGCAATTGTTTTTCACCCATTATCAGTGAGCATCTGAGAAGACAAAAATAGCCTGAGAAAGTTTTCAGCTGTATATTCTTGACCTGTTCTTGCCTTGTGCTCTCACAGCACAGCAGGAAGATACAAGAATAACGTTGGTGCTAACCACCCTTTCCCCCCCCTTCCATTACAGTCAGGCTTCTCAGAGTTACAGGTAACAGTGCTGCAGCTAAACGCATAATCACAGTCTCAGGGCCAAAGAGCCTGCTTCCTTTTCCTTTTGTAGCTATACTGGATAAACAGAAGGACATGGAGAAGCCCTTCTTGCTCCCTTTTTAAGCCTTGGGCAATCTAAGCAGTCAATTCCTTGTTTTCTGCAGTTTGGGTTTCACCCTGGCTCTTCTGGCTCTGTGGAGGTACTCCTAGCTCTCCCAAGCCCAAGCCACTTGCAAGCTAAATGGAAAAGTGTAAGGATAAATCTAAATGGAGCAGAGGAAAAAAGCATCAGAAAAGCACATGCAGCTGAAGAACCTCAGCCAAAAGTATTCTCAGCCAACCCAACTCTCTTCCTCTCACCTCCACCTCCGCCTACAGACAAACCCACGGGCACCTGTGGCTAGCCAAAGGTCAATCTCTCTTCATTCTCCCTTCTCAAAGGCTACCTTCTCGTGGCCTGAAGATATCTAGGAGGTGGGGAAGACAAAGGAGTGGTCTCCTAGGACAGAGGGGTTTTCTACCTGTTCCAGATTTTTTTTTCCTCTTTGTAATCAATTACATAGTGAATAAGTGGTATCACAGTGAGTTGAATTATTCTGTTTATTAGCACGTCTTTCTTTCTATTTCTTCCTCACTGTCCACAAGAACCCTCCAGGAAGGCGGATTGGATGAGTGCTTCCCTTAAGCCTGGACTGGCCTCTGACTGGTTAGACCAATGGAGTCCAATAGGCGTGACACTATGCCAATTCCAGGCCTATCCTTTAAGAGAACTGACAAGCTTCCAACCTGGTCTCTTGGAGCCTTGACTCATCATGTAAGAAGTCCAATGACATTGCTGGAGAAAGCACTTGGAGAAGCACTGAGACCAGGTAAAAAGGAAGAGGGGCCCAGTTAAGCTCAGCCCTCCTTGCACAGCACGAGATATGCAAGTGAGGCCATCTCAGGGCCTCTGGACCAGTCCGGCCATCAAGGGACCTCAGTTGTCACCACGTGGAGCAGAACTCTCCCAGGTGAGCCCTTCCTGATCCCTGACCTACAAAATCATGAGATTTAATAAAACGTTTGTTGTCTTAAGCTACTAAGTTATCAGGCAGTTTGTTACGTAGCAATAGGTAACTGGAACAATGTCCCTTCACGTTCGACATGAACTGCTACGTGGCCACATTTCAGAATCATTTTTCATCATGTCCCCTCTAAGCTACACACAAGCCTCTAGGTATTTTTTTTACCAACGACAAGCAGCTTGTGTATTCCCTACTGATATACCCTATGAATCTCATATGCAAAACACATACCTACTGAGGTCTTAAACAGTTATAAACCATCTGGTAAATTCCCCATGCACAACTCAACAAAATAAATGATGAAAATAGCATGAGCTAAGTTTCAGAAGTCAATGGAATGGTGATAGTATTTACAAAGCACAGTCTCCCTAAGTGATAGTAATGAAAGATACACTCTGTGGTACATTTGCAGTTGGGCAATACAAGATCCTATCTTCAAACAGCAGCACCTTGGATATATAGTTATTAGTGCATTGCTTTTAAATGGAAACCTCTCAGTCTGTGGTTTTGTTTTGGTTTTGCATTAAACATTCTTAAAATGCTAGCATCACCAGGAAATGAGGGGTTCACCATGATTTTCAGATAAATGATAATTACTCCTATAGGTGATACAAAAATTTATTTATTTTTTTATTTTAAACTATTTTGCAATTTCTTAAAGACTCAAGACCACCCGTATGGTCATTGTGATTTCTGAGTTGTCTTTGTTTTAGGGTTTCTATCCTCTCTCTTGCTGAAGAGATGTTAGCTAGAGCTTCTTCTGTCTGTTAATGAATCTGCAAAATATCCCTCATCTACTCTAATTTGCAGTTGATAATGTGTCATCCACTAAAATAAAAGTCAATTATGCTTATTAGAGTGGTTCTAAATTAAGAGTAAATAGTCACTGAGTGAAGAAATTCTTTCCATAATAAAATGCTTGCACCTTAGTGAATTCTCACTGAGACAGAGATTTAGGGTGCTACACAGAATTTTTTGCTCAGCTTTGAACATTAACCTAGGATTTAAATACTGGAATTTGCTGGTGAGTAAACGCCAAACAAATATGTCTATCCTTATAGTCATTGATTTATTTTATATGATTTACTCTTACTTGCTTACTTAAAATAGCACAAGGGACAAATGAGCCTTTTTTTGGCAATAAGTGAGAAATATTTACACTACCCTGTAACATCCAATTTAAGGATAACATTTGCATAAGTCAAGATAAATTGGAATTGACGGAATTTATTACCATACATTAATTACAGGTTAATAAAATAAGCTATATAATTCAAGGAAGGCATCAAATTTTATTTTTTAAATATTTGTGAACTGGGAGTAGCTGCATAATTGCTTTGGCTTTCCACTTTATTTTTAGTATTGAATTGTGAGGTGTATACACACACAGACACAGATATATGACATACCCAAATAAACCCACTTCATTCAGGAAAATAGTATCAAATAACCAAAAAGATACTAGAATGCAACGTTCTAATAATGTAAACTGCAATGTAAACCCAGTTGAATAAAAGCCTAGAACTTGGCATTCCATTCCCTTCGGAGGGCACAGAACCAAATGTACAGCCAAACCAGCCTCCCACTGAGGTTACAATCTAGCTTCCAGCAGAGGCAGTGCAACGATTCTCCACTATAAGCATCCTGTCTGTTAAAATCATTATTCAACTAAACTTGGGAAATGATGACACACACCTTTCTGTCCCTCCTTACCAGCTCTGAATTTGGACGGGCAAAGGAAGTGGAATGTATGCTTAACTGAAGCAGTAAATACTAGGCTGTAGCAGACTGTTTTACTGTTAAATACAGTAATGGGTTTTTAATGGCTGCTGTCCAAAATTACACCAGAGAAAAATGGTTTATTAGTAATAATAATAGCTGACACTTTTATCTTCAAAGCACTTTACAAATATTAGTTCATTAATCCCCCAACTGCCACAGGGAGACAGCCGTAAATGTTTTTTCTCTCCTCAGTTTACAGCTGGTGAGACAGGAAAATAGAAGGTAGTAAGCAAGTTTTCAAAAGAAGATTTTCTGCATGGAGGCCAATTTCCAATTCAGACAACTCATATCAATTTTTATACACGATTGGATGACATTCACTCTGATGACTGCCTGCCCTATTATGAAGAGACTGTGGTTAAGGTCAAATTCAATTTAGTTCAACTTGACTTACAGAAGCACACATGAGTTGCACCTGAATTGTTCAGTGTTGGTCCTTCAATATTATTTCAAGCAAATCAATTGTGTTCAAAATCTATTCAGCCCAAATCAATTACACGCAGAAACTTGTATGCGTGGAAAAAGCGATCTGCTGAGACCCCTTGAAATCTAGCTCCTCTGAGAATTGCTAGGGGTCACAAAACGAAATGGGGTCAAGGTTATATTTAAACGAGTCTGTTTTGCCTTTCCATTTCTATGCATTCACTCACCTCTCCTTGGTTTTACAGAAAATAGTACCTGTATAAAATTAGTAGGCAATAACAAATAACCCACCATTGTCTATTGTGAAAATAGGTGTAGTCTAAAGAAGTTAAAATGATTGTTATTGTTATTTTTATTTTATTTGTCCAACATTGTGGGCAATGCTTTCAAATTCTTGCTGCTTTATAATGTCTTAAGTATTCTTTACATTTTAATCTGATGAATAAATTCTTCGCTGTGTCATTAGGTGCATTTTAGAGAACTAGTTCAGAAAGTCTCTGAATTTACAACACAAAAATAAATGGACTTCTTGAGAGTCAAGTGCTGTTCTCCAGAGAAGCAGGCATAGGTCAAACAAAAGCCTGATGGTAAAACCATTCCCTGTATTCCAAGCAAATGGGATCCGCTGTCTAGCCAAAGCAGCAAGCAAACACACTTTTGCCACTGTCTATTACACGAAAAGGAGTCTCTTCAAGTTACTCAACTTTGAGAATGCTGGTAGCAAATGGTTAAGAGTTGGCTGCTAACCAAAAGATTGACAGTTCGAATCCACCAGCTGTTCCTTGGAAAAACCCTATGGAGCAGTTCTACTCTGTCCTATAGGGTCACTATGAGTTAGAATCGATTCAACAGTAAAGGGTTTATTAATATTATAAGGAGTTTTAATGGTGCAGTGGTTAAAGTGCTCAGCTGCTAACCAAAAGGTCAAAAGTTTGAACCCATCAGATGCTCCACAGGAGAAAGATATGGTAGTCTGCTTCCATAAAGATTTACAGCCTTGGAAACCCTATGGGGCAGTTCTACTCTGTCCTATAGGGTTGCTATTAGTTAGAATCAACTCAGCAGCAATTGGTTTTTGTTTATTAATATTATGCAAATTTAAAAATATATTTACATTTTCTTCTAAATACTCTCAAGTCAAAAAATCAAAAACCTCTCAAAAATCCCAAATATATTGACTATGCCTAGAAAAGGGTGTGGCATTTTTTCATCCAAAGCTTTGTCTTAATTGACAGCTGGTAATAAAGATGGTGCCATCATTACAATCAGTGTCATTTTCAAGAACAGCAAGACTGGGATATGTCATCTGCCATTGGCAACATTTCTTTCTTAATCTGGAGTGGCGGATACTCACACCCTTGTGGAGATGCCAACCATGTAATGCAACTGGTTACATTTAACACCCAGGTGTGAGGGAAATCCATATATATTTATATCATAGAGTTTCAGAAACACTTCTACCAAGATATGATAAATGGTGATGAGGGCAAGCAAATGCTATGGAAGGGGTGAAGGTTACTTTATGCATATACTGGAGCCCGGGACCAGATACAGGCGCAGAGTATCAAATGATTACCTGACATGATTTTGGAAAGAACACAAATAGTCCCCCTCCTCTTCCAATACATCTTCCTCATGGAAGCCCCTTGCTATCAATCTTCTGCATTAAGGATTTTAAAACCTCTTTTCAAATGCAGCCATTCCTGTGACGGGTATGCATTACTATGTAATACCTTAGGAGGATGATGGGCATTGTACACTTCAGAAATGAACATCCAAGAAAAAAGAGAAAGAATTCTGAAGGAGTGTGGTGGGCTCCACAGCAGTTCATAGTAGTAGTTAAGAGATTGGACTTGGGAATAAGATACTTCTGAGTTAGAGTCCTGACTCTGACTCTGCCATTTCCAAGCAGTACTGAGGGACCCTGGACAAGGACCTCTCTATGTCTGTGTGACCCAGCTTACAATGGACATTATGATGATAATACTTTCTTTAAATCACTGACGTGAAGATTGCAAAACACATAACAAAGAAGCAATAAATGGTGGTTGTTTAAATATAATATCTGCCTTGCACAGACTTAGTACTGTTTCTAGCACAAAGTAGTCATTTGATAAAAGTTGTTTGAGTAATTGATCACTGTTAATGTCTCATAGGACACACACACACACAATATCATAGAATTAAGAACGCTTTGGAAAAATCTACTCTCCCTATCTTTGGACAGAACTGTGTTCAATCCTGGAAATAAGACTGCTGACTTTTTAAATATTTCCCCTTGAATCGTTATGGTCCTCAGTTTGTATCTTAATTCTGGATTTGCTAAAAAAGATTCACCATCAGTTACACAACATATTTCTTTACTTTCAGATAAGGAAATCTAATACACGTGGGGTCCCCTTGAGTCTGAGCCGACTAGATAGCAACTTGTTTTGGTTAAAAACAGTAGAGTAGGCTATGAACTGGATTATATAAATCAAGAGCTCTCTGAGCTTGACCTGCCTACCAGCTATTTAACCTTGCCTCAATTTTTTCATCTATAAAATGGGTTAACAACCTGTCCCTTTTTTTTCACCATGTTGTTGTAAAAGTCAAACAAGATGATATGGGAAAATTCTCTAAAAAGCATAAAGCACCAAAAGAATACAAGATCATGATATTTTTAAACAGAAATCTTCAGAAGTAATCTTTTGAGTGAGTAGAAATGCAGTGTCAAATGTGAAGTCTCAGGAAAGGTCAATATTTATCTTCTCCCTGAAGCTTTACACACTAGACGTGTTATTTCCTTTAAAAAGATCAATAAATAAAGCATTCCATAATAAGCTGATATCCTTTCACTTTACATTCTTTGGCAAAGGTCTTCAACGCAATAACAAACTGAATTCACAATCAACTCTGAGAGTATTCAGATCATAAATAACGGCCACATTCGTCGTACCCACTTACCTTCTCTTTACACTGGGGAATACATCTGTTAGCCCCAGGAAACACAAATTCCTCATGTCAAAATTCTACCAATGCATCCTTGATCTATTTCTCCAGCCTCTTCACCCTGGTACCACTATGCCAAAGAAAAGAGGTAACTCCCAGAGATTCAAATATCCAGGTTACAGTGAATTTCAGCTGCCAGGCTGTTATTTGAGGGTATATCCACTTCCCTGACATGATACCTGTAATCCCTAGCATTTGAGTCACCACTTACAACAAAAGCTTTTGTTCTAGACGAACCTCTGTTAAAATACCAACATGTTGCCATAGAAGCTGTAATACATGTGACCAGACATATTCTCTTTCAGTATTCTCAGTGCCATATCAGCTCTCATCTTAGAAAGCAGAAATAATACAAGAGAATGGACAAATGTGTTTTGATGTCACAGATGAAACCACCTATGAGCATGAGCGTGCCCACCTGGGGAAATAGAGAAAGGGAGGAGAAAGGAATGACAAAGGGAAATAGAAGATGACCCTGAATGCAAACTCAATATGCTTCTCCATTTTGCTCTGCTTTTGGCAATTCCAGTTTCCCCCTCTCTCACTACCACATGCCATAAATTTGAAGCCTTCAAGGTATACTGGATATTCTTTGACCCATCAGATTCAGATCATTTCTCTGTCTTCCATCCTGCTCTGCTGGTCACCAGGAACCAACATCTATGGACCGCTTCAACCAAGCCCCCTTGCCCTCTGACTGCTGGTCAGGTTCGGCCACTACAATAAAGCAGCAAGAGATCTGAGGGCAGGAGGAAAGTGGTGTCTTGAAATTTGACAGTGGCTATGTTCCTCTTAACCACTGATCCATCAGTTTGTCGTACTGTGGTAGCTTATATGCTACTATGATGCTGGAAGCTATGCCACCAGTATTTCAAATACCAGCAGGGTCACACGTGGTGGACAGGTTTCAGCAGAGTTTCCAGACTAAGACAGACTAGGAAGAAAGGCCTGGCAATCTACTTCTGAAAATTAGCCAGTGAAAACCCTGTGGGTCACAGCAGAATATTGCCTGATACAGTGATAGATATAGGTTAGAAGGCACTCAAAATACACAGTGGCTGCAACAATGGACTTGAGCAGACTAATGATCAGGAATATAGTGCAGCACCAGGTAACATTTCTTTCGGTTGTACATGCGGTTGCCATGAGTGCAAGACCAATGGACAACATGCTCCGCTACCAAAAGCCATAGGGCCTGTCTGGTAGCCCTCCCCTAGAGCTAACCCTCTCACCTCCTTCCTGTAATTTCTCCCTCCTTGTTCCTTCAGGACCAGGGGCAGCTCCAGGGGTGTTTCATCAGCCGTGGATGACTTTCCTTAATGCTGTCTACATGTTTATAAATACAGGTATGCCCCGCATAACATCCATTCTGGTAACATCCGATCGCAGGTACGTCAGTGGTCCCATAAGATTATGACAGAGTTCAGAAATCCCCATTTGAAAACGGGACGTAGCAGATGTACTTTGCTAAGAAGTACTGTAGACTCAACTGTCCCTCTCACTAGGCTCTGGCCCCATATCAGCCCTGGCCTTGGAGTGGCAGGGGGAGGGAGTGCTGGCTGCCTGTCCTACTGCGCTCGCCTCAGGCAGGGAAGGTGCAGATGCCGCCTGAGCCGCGGAGGAGGGTGCCCTGCGAGGCTGCTGCCCCACTCAGCCAGGGAGCCCTGCGTGTCACGTCTAGGCTGAGACCTCAGCTCCTTCTGCAGCGGCGGCCACCCAGCGGTCTGGGCTGTTGTAGTGGTGGGAGGAGGAGCAGGAAAGGCGGCCAGAGAAGAGGCAGAGGTAGAGGAGGGGCAGGCGGGGTTGGAAGAGTTTAAAGCCCATAGAGGGGGGAGCGAGGAAAGCAGGAAGAGAGGAAGGAAAGGAAGGCAGCCTGAGGTGGGCGTGGAGGCAGCTGGCTGGAAGGTGAGTGCACCCCGTGGCGGGGACAGGGCGCAGTGGCAGGGACAGGGCGCAGTGGCAGCAGAGCTAACCGGGAGGCAGTGGTCCGGGTCTGGGGCCTGCCCGGTAACGGTCCTGCACGTCCCTCTCCTGTATAAAACATGCCTGGCAAAACATCCAAACCACACAACGTCCTATTTCACAGACTGTATGGTGGACTTTGAGCGATGCATACTTGTACTCCCTTCTTTAAACTCCCTTCAATGAACCATTTTGCGTACTGCCTATATATAAGACCAAAGTGAAGCGGAGAGGAGGCCATGTTTTACCCAGAGAAGACACAAAACTATGGGTCCTTCAAGCCTACCATGGACATGTGTATTTCTCAGAAATAATAGTCATTCTTCAAACCATTAAACCTAAAGAAACAAATCATTAGTTGTAGAGTCAGACTCACTGTGACCCTATGTGTGTCAGAGTAGAACTGTGTTCCATAGGATTTTCAATGACCGTGATCTTTCAGAAGTAGATCACCAGGCCTTTCTTCCAAGGCACCTCGAGGGGGATTTGAACTGCCAACCTTTTGGTTAGTAGTCAAGCACTTAACTGTTTGTTAAAGAGGGTAATAGATTCAAATGTCTGCTGATTCCAGGCAGGAAACCAACGTGTGAGGCAGCACTGATGTAAGGCAATAGGGAATGATAGGGCTGTGGGTAATCAGAAAGCTCAAGCCCTGTCTAAAGCGATCATGTTACTTAGCTCCAGCCCATGACACCCTCTGCCACCTGGGCATCCGGGCCCAATGTTTCGAGAACTTCAAATTTTTCAAGATAATCCAGAAATATGAATTTTTACGTGAAATCTCCAGTTTTTAATTGTTGGCTGAAGTATTTCTTAAACAGTCCTTGGTTCAAAGAAAACACATGCAGGGTGGTTTCAGTCCAAGGTACATCAGTTTGGCTCCTAAACAGACTACGGTGTTTCTTCTTTGGAAAAAAATGTCTATTTTTCTTTACAATGCTGAATAATAACAAGGTAGAAATTCTCATCTACACAGTTCTTTTTTACACAGTTATAGAGTCCACAAATAATAACTCTCTCTCTCCTCTCTCATTTGAAAACTCAAAGCAAAACAGAAAAATACTCAGAATTCGCAAGTCACAGGAACCTTGATATCTCGGCCCATTCTAAATGTATGAATCTAGTCAAATCATTTCATTTCAGTGTCATTCACTCCACCCATCTGCACAATCAGGGTAACGACTTCTTTCCTACCATCTTTGGCTCAGAAATGAAATAATACAAAGTAAAGGAAAAGTGCATTTGAGCTCTTCAGAGAATAAAGTGCTATTTAAACCAAAGGGATTAGTAAGAAAAACCTCAGAGGTGTGCCAAAGCTTTTTCCCTTCCAACCACATTTCATGATACCAAGGTAACTATTCGTTAATGCCTCAGGTTAACACAGTCTTATGCAAGACCTACCCAATCTAAGGCCATGGTTCTCAACCCTGGTGGCACATTAGAATTTCACTGGGAACTTTCAACAATTCAGATGCACAGCACCACCCCTAGAGAGGCTGATTTAATTGAGCTGGGTTGGTAGTTTTTGAAAGTTCTCCAGATGATTCTAATTTGCAGCCATGCTTGACAATCACTACTCTATGGCATCTTTCAAATATGTGAAGAAAATTCCTAGTAGCATATTTGCATAACCTTGATGTAGGTATCTACAGTGTTCCATTTGATAGTGCCACTGATCATTACCAGTTGCTGGCTAGTTGACTCCAACCCATGGTGACTCCATGTGTGTCAGAGTAGAACTATGCTCCAAAGTGTTTTCAATGGCTGATTTTTCAGAAGTACATCACCAGGCCTTTCTTCTGAGGTACCTCTGGGTAGACTTGAACCTCCAACCTTTTGGTTAGTAGCTGAACATGTTAAATTGTTTGCAGCACTCATAGCTCACACTTATTCACATACACAGAGAAACACACACACATATATATATCTATCTCTCCATTCACACAATGAACATGGTACAAAAGCAAAGTGTGGGGGGAACACTGCTGTCGAGTAGACTCCAATTCACTGCGACCCTATAGGATGGAACAGAACTTCCCCATAGGGTTTCTGAGGCTATAAATCTTTACAGGAGCAGACTGCCACATCTTTCTACCCTGGAACAACTGGTGGGTTCGAACTGCTGACCTTTCAGTTAGCAGCTGAGTGCTTTAACCACTGTGCCACCAGAGGTACAGAAGTATAATAATTATATAATATTATATATATATACACCATGATTATTCTAATAAAAAGCAAGCATTTATTGAGTGCTCAGTAAGTGTTACTAAGCTGTCTCCAAAGATTGCCCCATATAATGCTTACAGTAACCCGTATGAGCTAGGTATGGATATTATCCTTCATTTTCATAGAGGAAATTAAGCCTCGGAGAGGTTAAAAAGACTTACCTAAGGCCACACACCGAGGAGATGGAAGACTTAAGATTTTGAACATAGGCAGCCTCACTATACAGCAAGTGTATTTAACCATCATGCCATTTTGCTTCCCACTATGCCAAACACTGTAAGAGTTTATGAAATGAATAAAAGGAGATGTGTGCCCTCAAGGAGTTTACAATCTGAGAAGGGAATTGAGATGCACACTAAAATTCATAGGCTGTGTAATAAAATGGCTTGAATACAGTCCCTGGAGTGAGGGAGAGGTAGATCAGTGAATGGGCAACCAATTTGCTGAGTTCATATTTCTGCAACTATAGGGGAAATAAGATGCACCCAACAACACAAGGGAGAATGTGATAAAACACCAGGGAAGAAACTCTGGTCAAAGCAGGCTATATTTATATATTTGCAAAATTCAATACATTTATTTTACTACTTGAATCATCATTCACCACCATTTTTTGGATTGGGATATTTATAGACACACCCAAATTTACCAAATTGTCAGTTAGACTAGCAACCCCTGATTTTTTAAGAACTCTTCTCACCCAAACCCTATTTCTGATTCTTGCTGAAATTATGCATACACACGCACGCATACACACTTAATAATTTGACTTCCAAAGAGATACACAAGCTGTATTCTTTTGGTAGAAACACATTAATGTAACAATGAAATGATTATTTTTTTACAGAAAATAAATCATTCAAAAACAGAATATGCTTTCTCTCTGTATTTTTATTATATAAACACAATGGTAAGGTAAGCAGGATCATTTTTTATCCACAACACATAAAATCTCAATTAGTTATGGTCTATTTGTGCACTGGCTAAAAATATTCGTTAACAAAACAGAATTTTCTAGTTTACTGGATAAATATATCAGAAGAAATTGCAGAATGTTAGGTTGCCAAGCAACCACAGCTCTACTCTCTCCTGGTTGTGATCAATTCAGCTCATTCATCAAGCCTCCTAACCCAGTGCTAGAAAATTCCAACCAATTTGTTTCTTGGGAAAATTATAGTGACTTTTGGTAACACAATAACACTTTTATTCTCAGAAGATAAACTTAGATGTTCTTTTGATCAAAGGGATGTGTTAATTCATTATTCTCTACACGGCGGTAATGAGAAAGCTATAATTAACCAACTGCACTATAGTGACACACAGAAATACACTGCAGTAATTAGCAATGTTTTAGGTGTTAACCAGCCCCCAAAATCAGAAAACACAGACTCTTTTCTTCAATAAAGATGTAGAGAAAGGAGAAAGTACCATATCTAATTAAATTGGGAATTGTTTCCATCCCTCCCCCCCAAAAGAGGGGAGAAGCACGTGATCACCAGTATATGTGAGATTTCTCTATAATAGCAGACAAAATGGCTCAGTGCCAATCTACTGGTAGGTAGACATAAAACATGGGCAAAGAATGTAATCTTTTCTTTGAAAGAATGCTTAGCACAATATTTTTCCAGGAATGAATAGAAAGAATATTCTGCTTTCACTCATTAGCCGTGTTAACTTAGCATATTGTATGTAAATCACCATAATAATTGCATTCTCTTCAGACTGAATTAGTTAGTTAGAATGAAGCTGTAATCAAAATGTTCGTAACTGAAAATATAGCATTCTCAGGCTCGATGTGAGAAAATAACAAGGAACACTGATTGAATCAGATAAGACAGTACATCATTGACAACAACCTTAGTGCACAGGCAAGTGATTCTCTTGATTACACCTTTGCGTGTCAATTAGCTCCCCCAATTCAGGACTCGACACTCCTCGATTTGTTCTGCTTTTCTATTGTAACCCTTTGTCTTTGGCCTAATTTAAGTTTTTCATGTGCATGACTGCTTAGTGTTTTAGGGAAAATGCAAAATGGTGAAAAACTGAATTTTTGTTTCTAAACTATATTAGACTATATTGCTCTGTTGGCTATCATAAACCAAAGGGCAAAATAATTGTCAATAAATGAAACATGTAATGCCAAATCTGCTGAGAAGCAATATGTAAATGATCACATGGACTTCAGGCATGCTGTCGCACTAATTCCTCAAGGTACCTGTAAAAATGACACAATCACTGTGAAGATGGAGGTGTTGTGCAAAAGCTAAACTTGAAGCAGTTCTCTACTACCTGAACAGATAACTCGCAGGCCTTCCTGACACTCATTCCTTCACATTTGACTCCATTAGCTCCCCTCTATTACTTCATTTTTTTTTTAATCAGATAAAAACTACTGGCATCTTACATCGGTTTTGATAATTACCTTTATTTAATTCCCCATAAAAGTGAATCAGGCTCTATTACTTCAACAAAGCAATTTTGGGTCAAACAACCTCCTATCTTCAAAGGCGGCAGGAGTGAACTATAAAATCATGCTTCTGCTCGGCAAATATATTCTCAGTGAGGTCTATTTTGTAAAAGTCGCTGCCGAGTTTTATGAGGGTGACATTTTCACGCCTTTGCTTGCCTCAAGTTCACCATGACATGACTATACTTTAATAAGCAAGTGCTTTTATTGATTTATTTATTTAAAACCAGTGCATTTAATGAGGCGAAATAACTTAAAGGAAATAAATACATCATGTGCCGTATCAAATCTTGTCAGATCTGCAATTAGGCCCATGGGGTGTAGTTTGCTCATCACAAGTTAAGTTGATCCCCTATATAACCATGAGGTTGCAATAAACATCTACAACAGCCTTTTCTTTGAAGGAAGGGGCCCATAAGTATAGATGCAATAGAGAACAATCTGAAAAACATGTATTAATCACCATAGCCCTATGCTTTTGCAGTGAAGTGGGTACAAACATTCCCAGAAAGAGATTTTAATGAACTGCCACAGCCAGTACTCACACCTGCCTGGTAATAACTATTTATCTCCGTTTATTTGCTGACAATGTTCAGGAGCTTGCAAAGAACGATGGCACACCACGCTCTGCCATTACCGGAGGTAAATCCACTGCAGCTCTTAAGGCCGTAAAATGGAAAGCCAGGTACCAAGTTAAATTTTGAAAGCCACAGAGTGGTACATCACAAAGAGATTGAAATTATGACAAATCCAACTACAGCATCAGCCTGTGAAAGGAGGAAACACAAAGCCGTGGAACAAACTTTTATATTTCCCTTGTCACTAAAGTTTTACCAAATACGTTTCTAAGTGTCTGCCTCTATCAATATACCAACAAGCCAGCTTGACCAGCAGTGTGTCAGTGTATCTGTTCCAACAGGAGGCAAGACAGAGGTCTGTGGGAGTTGGACTGAGCGATACTAATATTAAGATTAATATTTATTACTAAGGTGTTGATCATCCTCTAAAATTCGAAAATATAGAAAGTTGCCTTCCATAAAGATTCTGAGAAATGGAAATGCACTGCCTCTAATTAAATTGAGAATTAATGAATAGTAATAGTAATGTCATCAGCAACAATAACTAACCTTTGAGTGCTTATTGTTGCATCAGGTGTTGGGCTAAGCTCTTTACTTGGATTATCTCATTCCAGCCCTGCAAAAACCCAATAAGGAAGGTATTGATATCATTCCTATTATTTAGAAAGGGAAACTGAGTCACAGGGAAATTAAATGGCTCGTCCAAAGTCACACATCACAGAGATGGTGGAGATGGAATCACTCCCAGTGGGTACCCCGGCAACTCAGCCTCCCGTCAGCCCAGATGGCTCACCAGTTGCCCATCTCCGCACGCACGCGCAAATGCACCTCCACCTGCTCGCGCCCGTTCTAGCGGGAATGCGTCGCGGCGCACGCGCGTGCCCTGGCGGCCACTTGCCGGCTCCGGAGGCTCCTCTGCAGCTCCCGCAGGCCGGGTGTAGCCCCCGCTCCCCTCACGGAAGGCTGGGCCAGGAGCACGCTCCCCGCCGTGCAGTGTCACTGTGCCACCACTGTGTCACTACACACCTGCCCCCGCCTCTCGCCACTCACCGCTCCCCTTGCCCGCCTTCCCGGCCGACAGTCAGTCACCCACCCGACGCTCGCCCGTGCGCGCGGCCACGGCAGTGTACCTGGGCACGCGTTGGTGGCGGCAGCTTCTGTGACCCTGCGTTTTTCGCAGGAATTCCTCAGTGCAGCCCTTGGCTGAGAAAGTGCGGCTCGCAGCGAGCGTAAGGAGTGGGAATGGAAGGGCCGGCGTTCCCCAGCCTCCCGGCTCCAATCCCTGCTCTCCAAATTAATCACTTTCTCCCTGCTCCCTCCCTCCCCACGCACACTCTCACTCAAAAAAAAAAAAA
>NW_004443956.1:1033763-1042378 GCF_000243295.1 Trichechus manatus latirostris
CCCCCGCTATCCTCAGTTCCCTCTCTCCAGGCCGGGGGTTGGTACGGACCCCTGCTGATATCTGGAATCCTCTCCTGATAGTGGGAGCAAGACAGGGTGTGTGTGCGGGGGTGGAGGGGGTAGAGGTAGTAAAGGGCGAACTGAGCCCAATGACCCGAGAGGTGGACAGTGGGAGAAAGCCTGGGATTGACCCCAACCCCAGCTTTTTCTCGTACCCTTCACTGGAGACAGGGCTGGAACCTCAGCAGGGTCTGGAATCCTCTCTAGGGCGTGGGGAGGGATGGAGGAGGCGAGGTTACGGGAGAGACACAGGGTCAAACTATCGGTGACCCAGGGGAGAGCCTGGGGACTGGAGGCTCCGAGGAGACCCTGTTGACTCCGTCCACCTGACCCGGAGCTGTCTGAATCCTCAGCTACCTGGGGGCGGGGCTGGCAAAGAGGGTGTCCTTTTTCGGCTTGGGGCTAGGGGACCTGGGACCATCCCACTTTGGGCAAGGATGGAGCCTTGACTGCACACCATTCCTTTTCATAAGCAGGTTGATAACCCTCCACTGTCGGACAAAACCTTCGTTAACCTTCCCCCAACTCCCCCACAGAGTTGGCTAATGGGCAGGGTAGGGGAGCCCTCTGGGCTATCAAGGGAGATGCAAATTAGCCCTCACCCCTCAACATACCTGAGTCTCCTCAGCACCCGATCCATCCGACACCTTCCCTCGGGAAACTTCTCCCCTGAGCTGTCTTGGAGCGGGGAGAAGGACTTGCAGCGTCCGAGCCGCTCTGGGCGGATCCAGGGGAGTTTCTCGCTGGCCGCTCCCCGCTGATCCGCACGCGGATCTGCCGGGCGAGGTCCCGCCGGGCCCCTCCCGCAGCTGGCACCGGCAGGGAGGAGGCGCAGGACCTGTTCTGGCTTGCAACGGATCCACACCCTGCTAGCAGAGGCTGGCTCGCGCTCTCCTCCTTGCTTCCTCGCTTCTGCTTCACCACCCCTCACCCACGCCGCTTCTTTTCCCTCCCTTTGCACACTCCCATGGGACAAGGAGAGTTACAGGTTTAAGACTTTCATTCCATGGTGCAAAGCAAAGGACGAAGCCAAAACTTTGCTTGTCATTTTCAACATCTATGGTCAGAAGAGGTAGGATCTCGGCCCCGTTTATCTGTGAAAGAAAATTTTTAAAAGAAACCCCTCCCGTCTCCCGATGGTTTCCCTCAGCACACATTCCAGACGCGGATCGCCAGTCTGGGTCTCCCTCACTGCTGCATGTTGGAGGGGTGTGGTGCCATATACCTATTAAAACCAGTCTCCTTCCTTTCTTTCCCCTTACAGAGACGTGGTGGGGCTAGCTATTTAATTTTCGAATGGTGCTTCTACCATCAACTGCCGAATTAGCACATACTTAAATTTAGGAGCTTTTACTGTTAGCATTTTTAAAAAATCTGTGCTAATGCTTATGGTCCATAATTTTATAATATTGTTCCCTAACGTCTTTCTTATTTATTCTCTGCTAAGTCACTATTATAGAATAAAGGAAAGCCCTATGGGCTTATTTCCAATGCAAAAAAAAAAAAAAGTTATTTCCAATTCCACCAACAAATATAAATATTTGTTAGGATCCCAAAATTAATATGGGAAAGTTACCGGTTTTTGCCGTATAAATGATTCATATTTCCTCTTTTATCTTTTTTCCCCCATCATGCAACCATGAATCATATTTTCCAAATTTTTCACCCAATTCCACTTAAAACAATCCTGTTGAATGTAACTCCTCTTTGATGGTGAGAGAATCGCCGCGTCTAAGTTTTACTCCAGTAAGGCTGTGAGGTTGACCTTGGCGTCTCATTTTGTTCTCATCGGGTGTGTTGAACAATGAGGACCATTGAGAGCTGGGAGCTACCGTCAGAGTTGGATGCCAGTACAGGGAGGAGCAAGAGCTAAGGCAGCTCACCATTCTGCTTCAGAAGCAACTGAATACAATATTTTCAAAATGAATCAATGGACTTTTAAATTTTAATAATGGCTAACCTTGGGGCCCTGATTTTGTCAGTTCATGTGTGGGCATGGTTCCTACTGACTGGGTTGGCAAATTGCAAATGCAAGTGAGGGCAGGATTTGTCCTGAGTTTAAATTGTACTGCTGGTGTAATTTCTTTGCCGGAGGCATCATTATTCACGTGGCATGTTTTCTAAAGTAGAAACAAAGACTATTGAATAAAATTCTGACAGGGAAAATATTGTGCCTGTACGGAAATATTTTCCAAGGTCAAGGAGCCACAAAAGAGACAGAAAGCCAAGTTGGTATCAGGAGTTCACCACCTTCTGGATAAACATCCACCCAGCAAGAGGCTCACAACACCATATTGGCCAGACCAACAGGGTACTCTTAAACATATAGGTCTTTTTTTCTTTGCGATTTATTTGTTTGACATTAGGATCTTTTAAAATAAACACACACACACACACACACACACAAAATATATCTATTGAGCATCTATTTATCAGTTACTGTTGTAAGTGCGAGGGTACAATGGGAAACTCTATAGACAAGGCCAACTGCATCTTTTCTTAATCACATATCCAAAGTAAATTAGAGCGTACCAAGGCAAAAGAAGATGAAGTGCCAGTTATTAAATATGGGTTTTTCTTGAAAGGGAAATAACATACTTCTGAGCCTCCGACACTGCATATAAATAAGGAAATATATGAATAGGTGTCCATGGCTTATGGGCAACAGCAATTAAGTCAGCACATATACAATACAATTTACCCCAGGCAGCCAAATTTTAATAAAGCAGGAAGAGAGAGAAAAAGGAGGGTAGGAAAAAAGGAAGGAGAACGGAAACCAATGATGAACCAAGAAAGGAGAATGGTATTGAGAGAAAATTAGAATGTATTTTAACCAACTACAACCAGTTCAAGAAATAATACTAAGAGAAAGACAGAAAGTACTTTAACCAGTTACAACCAGTTCATTCAGTAGATTCTGACTTATGGTGACTGTGTGTGTGTCCGAGTAGAACCGTGCTGCATAGGAATGTTTTTTTTTTTTTTTTCAGAAGCAGATAACCAGGCCTTTCGTCCAAGGTGCCTCTGGGTGGACTCAACCCTACAACATTTCAGTTAGCAGCTGAGCATTGTTAACCTTTTGCACCATCCAGGGACTCCTTTAACCAACTAAACCACCCACTGCCATCGAGTCGATCTGACTCATAGTGACCCTATAGGACCAAGTGGAACTGCCCCATAGAGTTTCCAAAGCTGTAAATCTTTAAGGAAGCGGACTGCCACATCTTTTTCCCTCTTAACCAACTAAAGTAAGTCTTTAAGAAAAAATGCAAAATGAGGGCAGAGGGCTTAGTTTTCCACATCCAAGAAACACCCAAAGGCTCTTAACTCCAAGGATAGGCTGACATTGTTAATGCATTATCAAGGAGGGGTAACAAAATTTGGCTTTCCCAGCTCAAGGAACTCACAACGCCACTGCCACAGCTTCTAGGAGGCTGGAATCTGAGGTCAGAGAGGATGTTTGTGCTGAAGGCACCTTCTGCTGCTGCTTTGGAACCCTCTCCTGGCTCCCATTCTACCGTCTGACACTTTGTTCAGACCCATTTCTCACTTAACAAACAACCCTAATCTATCAGGCATCACACAGTAGCACCTAGGTGCTAGAGAAAGACTAGATTCCAATCAGTCACATGGTAATTTGATTACAAGAGCCTTGAAAGGTGTGAATTTCTCTCTCACAATGGGCTCATCAGAGAAGGCCACTTAAAAATACAACTATGAAACCACAAAACAAAGGGAAAAAGGGTTTTTTTCACAATAGAAGCAGAAGGTGAGAGAGATAGGCCAGTCATCTGGAAAAAGATAAAAGGTATTAAAAGCGGGAGTATTTTTTAGCTTTTATTGCTGATTTACTGCCTACCCTCATTCTGAACCCTCATTTGGTATCATTCCCGGAGCTAAGGCCATTGGAGGAGTATTGCCTTTTGGCAAAGCTGAGTAGCTAGTGATATGGCATCGTTCCTAGAAAAACTGTTTAGCAGAAGAGCTGGAGTTTTGGAAATGGCATTTCAGTCTAGCAGTTCAGAAGAGTCACAGATCGACAGGGGTTTTCTTGCCAACTGCTGTAAGGAAGGAAAGCAGGATATCCTACTGAGGAATAGACCCTTCAAAGGCAACCTTGAAAGTACAAAGCAACCACCTTCAGCTTAGGTATTAATAAAGCTAAAGAAGACCACAAACAAGTAAAATTTTGCAGAAGATAATTCAAAAACAATTGCAGCAGTACATTGACAGGGAATTGCCAGAAATAAAAGGCAGATCCATAAGAGGATGTGGAATGAGGGATATCATTGCTGATGTCAGATGAATCTGGGCTGAAAGCAGAGAATACCAGAAAGATGTTTACCTGTGTTTTATTGACTATGTAAAAGCATTGGATTGTGTGGATCATAACAAATTATGGATAACATTGTGAAGAATGGGAATTCCAGAACATTTAATTGTGCTCATATGGAACCTATACATAGACCAAAAGGCAGTCTTTCAAACAGAACAGGGGGATACTGCATGGTTTAAAGTCAGGACATGTGTGTGTCAAGGTTGTATCCTTTCACCATCCTTATTCAATCTGTATGCTGAGCAAATAATCTGAGATGCTGGACTATATGAAGAAGAATGTGGCAACAGAATTGGAGGAAGACTCATTAACAACCTGCGATATGCAGATGACACAACCTTCCTTATTGAAAATGAAAAGGACTTGAAGCACTTTCTGATGAAGATCAAAGACTACAGCCTTCAGTATGGATTACACCTCAATGGAAAGAAAACAGAAATCCTCACAACTGGACCAATAAGCAACATCATGATAAAAGGAGAAAAGATTGAAATCATCAAGGATTTCATTTTACTTGAATCCACAATCAACCCCCATGAAAGCAGCAGCCAAGAAATCAAACAATGTACTGCACTGAGCAAATCTGCTGCAAAATACCTCTTTAAAGTGTTCAAAAGCAAAGATGTCACATTGAGGACTAAGGTGAGCCTGACCCAAGCCATGGTGTTTTCAACTGCCTCATATACATTGGAAGGCTGGGCAAAGAATAATAGGAAAGACCGAAGAACTGACACCTTCGAATTACGGTGTTGGCGAAGAATATTGAATATACCGTGGACTGCCAGAAGAAAGAACAAATCTATCTTGGAAGAAGTACAGCCAGAATGCCCCTTAGAAGCCAGGATGGTGAGACTTTGTCTCACATACTTTAGACATGTTATCAGGGGGGATCAGTCCCTGGAGCAGGACATCATTCTTGGTAAAATAGAGAGTCAGTGAAAAAGAGGAAGAACTTCAACGAGAAGGATTGACACAGTGGCTGTAACAATGGGCTCAAGCATAACAGTGATTGTGAGGATGGCGCAGGACCAGGCAGTGCTTCCTTCTGGTGTACATAGGCTCACTATGAGTCAGAACCAACTAGAAGGCACCTAACAACAACAATGAAAGAAGACCATATTAACTCTGCAGTTACACAGACAGTGTCAGGGCTCTTTTAACTTGACCTTTAATATAGGAACAAAAGGATGTGTATTAAAAATCAAAGAGCAATAATTCTGGAACAAATAAAAAGATAAAATCTTGTATTTCATACCATGGATCATTAGTATGTGTGGTTTAGCCTTAACAGGTCATGGAATCTGACACTTGATTTTAAAAGGGTCAGGCAATTGTATGGCCATTAATAACATTATAATTATGTAACAAAGATAATGTCTGTGGTCTTAGGTGCCGTGGAGTCAGTTTTGACTTTCAGAGATCCCCTGTGACAGAGAAGAACTGTCCCATAGGGTTTTCTATGCTGTAATCTTTATGGGAGCGGATTGCAGAACTGCTATATGAGTTCAAACCGCCAGTCTTTCGATCAGAAGCTGAGCGCTTAGCCGTTTGGGCCATCTTATCCTTCTAAGATAATGCTGAGTATTGTCAAATCTCACGTTTTAAGATATCCATTGATTGCTTGTGGAGGTCAGAAAGATTTTCCACCCTCCAATCAGAAATGCCCAACTACCTACCCTGGCTAGTATACTCTCCTATTAGTGTTCGCTCCAAAGTCGTATGCTGCCAAGTTTTATCTCAAATGCTTGTAAACTGGATTATATGATGGATTCAGATTTGTTGAGCGTTAATGCCTTTCCAAAGCCTTGTGTCCAAAAAATTCTAACACTGCATCTGAACTCGGCAGGAAATGGCCGAAGTGATCTATTAATGATGTTTGTCATTGATATTGACATTGATCTACAAAAAACAACACTCACATGCTAGGTATTTGCCATCCTTCTCTTAAGGCATTCTTAGTTTAAGCTTTGGCATAAACCTAAATATGTGTGGGGTCTTTCTTTTTTGAAATATGATATAATGGTACATCCTTTTTAGGCGTGTTTTTAGCAGTTTTGAAAAGATCCATGGTAAGCCCTCTCCATGCAGTGCTTAGAGACTGTAATTCATGCCTTTAATTCACTTATCGTGCAAAAATAAACACACTAATTAGCAGACATGCATTTAAATCATAAATTACTAGTATGTGATATGCTAGGCTAACATAAACTATAACTCCATTCTCCACAAGCATTGCATTGGGTTTATTTTCTTTTAGGGGTTAAATGAGACTTATCAATTTATTTTTTACATGTTGTTTTTCAGAATATGGTAAACAGAGAACCCCAGTAAGGCATTCAAAACTGCATGCCACAGTACAATAAGCCCACAGCAAGGGTTCCAAATCTCCTGTTTGTATTGACAAGAAAGATTTGCCTTATCTTATAGGCATTTGTGTCTCTATATTCTGTCATATCCTTTGTGTTTCTAAGTCACGTAACTTTTTACCAGCTCACACTAAAACTATTAAGGGCACATGACCAGGCATAAGTTTCACATAACTCTTGTATCGCCCACTTACAGAGATTCCTCTAAACAGGCAACATTTATTCCTTTTCTTATATAGCTCAGTTCATCCACACTAATATAAATGTGAAAAAGGTTAGCAAACATTTCTATCTTGCATATAGACCTTATCTTTAAAGTTTTCTGAAACTAAGTAGATTTTAATGTCTTAAATATGACTAAAGGAGGAAATTTAATGATGAAAATCTCTAATATTTATGAGTTTCTGAAGTGCTCCGATACAGTTATCCAAAGAAAAAATAGAGAAGTTAACAGGCATAATGAATATATTCTACATGTATAATAACAAAAAAAGCAAATCAAATTAAATAACTTGATAACATCATTTACAAATAAAAATATAGCAAAGTCAAAATGTAATTGCATTACCCAGTTTCAGAAGGATGCTATTTTAGATACTGTTAATGGATGCAACCATTTTAGGAAAAATAATTTCATTATATATTATTATATTAACATTAAATTAAAAACATTAATTGTTTCCAAGAGGTTTAAAGATGTCCATACATTTGGATCCAGACATTGCACTTCTAAGACTCTATAAAATGTAAATAACCAGGAATGCAGAAAACTCTATATGTCGATAAATATCAGTGATAAAATTAATTAGAAATACATACCAAAATAATTATTAGGTTGAACGATATGAAATTGCCACTACTTGACCAATTTGACCTGCAAAAATGGCAATTGCATGTTGTTCAACCTAATAAATGATTCAGACACCCTATGATGTTGTTAGTTGTGGATGAAACAACCAATAAAAATATGTTTTCCAAGTTTTGTAATATGAGAAGTATTTTCAATGTAAAGTTACGGACTTTTGATAATGTCTCCTTTAGGGAACAATACTCCTGCAGAGAAAAACTGTGAACTACAGGTCGATGAAAAAAACAAATGCTTGAAAGCACTAGAAAGTGCCGAAAAACAGATACTAGAGGAGGTTGACCCCTGGGAGAAGGGAACAGCACTGGGTGAGTTTCTTGTTTTACAGCTTTTAGCCAGAGGGCAGGAACCAGTGTGTCCAGGGAAGGAGAATAAAAGAAGGAAAGCAAACATGTGATTTTACAGGCTTGAAGAACCAGAAGATGGAGTGTGGGCAACCACAGTGACTGGAAAGTAAGAGGGAAAATCTCATCAAGGAGAGAGCTAGAGAAAGAGAGGCTCACATTCTGTGTATAAATGCTGTCCATTCTCTGGTTATGCTCTGAAATATACATTAGTAGGGCAGCATCTGGAGTCCTTGTATGGTGCAAATGGTTAATGCGTTTGGGCAGCTAACCGAAAAATTGGAGGTTTGAGTCCACACAGGGGCACCTCGGAAGAAAGGCCTGAAAAATCAACCATTGAAAAGTTTATGGAGCACAGTTATTCTCTGACACACATAGGGTGATGTAGGGGAAAAAAACATCACAAAGTTGAGTAAAGCAAAAAGAAAGTTTTATTTGGCATATATTCAAAAGGACAAAAGTGGGAAACTGACAAGCATGCTGCCACAGCCGTGTCTGTCCAAGTCCAAAGAATATTACAGAATAGGCAAGAATGGGAAAACGGACAAGCATGCTGCCACAGCCATGTCTGCCCAAGTCCAAGGAAATATCACAGAACAGACAAAAGTGGGAAAATGGACAATCATGCTGCCACAGCCATGTCT
>NW_004443956.1:1042478-1186732 GCF_000243295.1 Trichechus manatus latirostris
CAGCCATGTCTGCCCAAGTCCAAGGAAATATCACAGAACAGACAAAAGTGGGAAAATGGACAATCATGCTGCCACAGCCATGTCTGCCCAAGTCCCAAGACCATTACAGAGCCATCAGTATATACTAACATTACAAATGGGCAAAACCATTGAAAGCTTAGCCTTTTCAGATTGGCTAGAAACTATGATCCTACATTTTGAATTGTCTTTCTTAACAATCATTGGTACAGTTTTCAGTAACGACAGTCAGGAGGGTCTTCATTGGTCCAAAAAATATCTATTCACTAAATGCTAATAGAAAAAGATAAGAGTAGAAAGTCTTTTGTGTTCTGTTTGATTGGCTTTATGTGAAAGTTTCCCTAAAAGATATTTTCCAAGATTATTTTAGCTACTGTCTTTATACCTCAGGGCCCAGTTGATGTGTCCTTGTGAGTCCTTGAGAGCCTAGCTCCAGCTGGGTCACGTTCTCTATGCTCAAGGAAAGGGAATAAATGATTGCAATATCACTTCCTAAATCAAGGGTCACCATGGAGTCAGAATCAACTCAACAGCAACTGGTTCTTTTAGGACAGCCTCCTAAAAACTCAGCGGAGGCTAAAAGAACCAAACTGAGATTTCAAAAGCCATCCACTGAAAAAGAGAATGTTTGTAGTTTGAGTTCAGTTAAGTTTACTGCCTGCTAAGAACAAAATAAATCAATACTATTTGGAGAACATGAAAGAATCTGGAATCTCTAGAATGCCCAGAAAACAATCCAAAATGACCCAACATGTGGGAAAGAAAGAAAACAGCACAGTGGACTCTAGTCTCAAAGAGAAGACAATGAAGATCAACCCCAAGATGACCCAGACATTGCAATTAAGCAGACAAGGCTGACAAGGAATTTAAAGCAGCGATTATAATTATGCTCAAGGAAATAAAAGAAGATAGTCTCAAAATGAATATAAAATTAGGAAACCTAAACAGGGAAGCAGAACCTCTCAAGAAGAACCACAGGGAAAATCTAGGATTGAAAAATACAATACCTGAAATAAAAAGTTTCAATTGGCTTAGCAGCCGATTAAAGATGACAGAGACCAGAGTCAGTGAACTTGAAGATAGTTCAATAGAAATTATGCAGTCTGAAACACAGACAGTGAAAAGACTGGTGAAAAAAAAAAATCGACAGAGCTTCAAAATATTTAACATGTATGTAATTAGTTTCTCAAAAGAGAAAAGAGAGAGGGATGGGATATGACAATTTATTTGAAGAAATAGTGGCCAAAAGTTAACCAAATTTGGTGAAAGTCAGATATTTATAGATTCAAGAATCCCAGAAAATGTCAACAGGATAAGTCCAAAGAAAACTCCACATAGGTGCATAATAATAAAACTACTAAAAACCAAAGACAAATAGAAAGCCTTGGACATAGCCCAGGGTAGGGGTGTGGGGGGGGGGTGGCTGGTACACACAGGTGAATAGCAAGCTTAACGTGTTAAAGGAAAAAAAAAAACAAAAACTAACAGTTCACCAGAATTCTATATCCAGTGAAATTTACTCTTAAAGCACATATGACCAATTAAACCAAAAAGGCCCAGCTTGTATGTAATAAAAATTTAGATAATTTCCCCAACTCAATAGAAAATACACGTTATCACATGTACATAAAAACATAATTTCATATATGAAGAAATGTTTCAATAGTCCATATTTCCTGAATTAAAATATAGCCTCATTCACAATGTTGATTTCATCGAGTCTTTTATGATTAGCACAGCTAAAGAAGCCTTCAGAAATTCTGCAGAAAGAACAGCCCAATTAGATAAAAATGAGAATCCTCTTTTCAGATCTAAATTTTGCATCATTATCTCTCTAGGAAGAGATCATTAAATTATGGTTCAGTCACAGGGCTCTTTACTGATTAGAATGCAAAATGTTTAAGCATTTGCATTTGAAAATGAAGTTAAAAAAATATAGCTAGTCCACTTAAAATAAAAGAACTTAAAATTTATCTAAATTTGAAAGCATTGCTAGAAGGGAAGTACAAATTACGTCTTTGCCTAACCTATTGTGTTTTTTTTCTATTATGCTGCCCAAAGAAAACTGTTTCTGGAAGAAATGGCTAGGACTAATTAATTGATAAATACCTTACACATAAGCTAATTAATTCTTGTACATCAAACATGGTTTACTTGCTTTATGTAATGAAAGATACATTTTGAGACAGCTCATTTTTATTCTCAAAATTAGATTAGATTAAATTGTTCTCATAATTAGTTGTTAATTATTAGAGGAGCAGACCCAATTATTATAAACCAAGGAAAGGTTTCTTTCATGGTATTTCATCAAATACCATATCATGTCTGTCTTTTGATGCAACAGTGGAATTTCATGGACAGAAGTTAAGGTAATAGTTTTAAGTTTTCATAATGATCTAACTACAAGTTAATTGTAAAAGCATAATGCATAGTACGTTTTTGTGTTTTCGAAGCTTTGATGTGTGTTAAAAGTCCAGTGAAAAGAGGACAGGAGGGAATAAATAGAAGTAAGTTGGTTTTATATTTATGCCTTTTTTCTTTATGGAATAAGTACACAGAGGACATTGTTTTTTAACATACATAAAAAGTATCACAAATCTAATGTACAGAAAACACAATTCTCCATTAAATGCTATTCAGATGAAATGCAGGCTCAGTTTTTCTAATATGGTATTATCTGTCTCTTAGCATGTCTTTAATTTACACATCCCTGCCAAAATTTCAATACAGTGAAAATCTAAAATGCTCACAAGATATGTAATAAACCATAATAACAAGTTTTTGAGAAACTTACAATGTGATTGAAATAATTTTCATTTTGATATTAAGTTAATATATTTACGAGAGGCAAATTGCTAAGCCTTACTGACTAATTCTTACCCAAATGGTTTAGAATATCAAATTCTGGTGCCAGGTTTTGAAGGCGATAGCAGGCCATTAGCTTCTCTAAAAGTTTGTGAATAAGGCATGGCATGTTCCACACTTGACGAATTACACACATCCATTATAAGATCTAGAAAAGAAAAGCATTCCCATGCCAACCTTCAGACGGACAACAAGAATTTATTCAAGCTATAACTCTACACTGACGACAGTGCAAACCAATATAAAATGGGGACTTTACCGAAGGAATTGTTTATAGAAGCGTCGGAGGAGGTTTCCCATAAAACGCTGTAGAAACCCAACTGTTTTGTTCTGCTCTACACTTAACAGTAATAAACTCCTATCCTTTAAGTTATAGAGTTTTCTCACCATCATGTGATCTAAGACGTAAAGTGAAACAGGCCCTTGTTAGAATTATCTCAAAGAAGGAAAATAAAATATGTTCTCCGAAATGGTGACTGTGGTTTTGTGGTTTTGTTTGGCAAATGAATTAGCCTCCTTGGGAACTGGTAGTTAAATGAAGTTCCAATAGTGGAGAGCATTGCCAGTTTTGGTCTTACTACTGTCAGTAGGTATAATCTCGTATATTTGTTGAAGATGGATGACTTTGTTTTAGCTCTCGCTTCCTAAGAGATTGAATTTCAATAAAAGGATAAGGAAAGTATTGTTAAATTGGGCCAATGAAAGTCAGAAAAATGCATAGCAAAGTAAAAAAATAACAAGTCTAAGTATGAGCAAACATTGCTTCTCTAAACACAGTGATGGTAAGAGAGAAAAAGGAAAAGAAAAAAATAGTAAAATAAAGAACAAAAACAGCATTGTGCATACTAAAAAATGCTCCTCTAGAAACAATATATATATACTTTTATTTTATATTCCTCAGGAAATAAATGACCTTATCAATATGATGGAGATCTGGTGATGCAGTGTTAAGAGCTCAGCTGTTAACCAGAAGGTTGGCAGTTCGAACCCACCAGCCGCTCCTTGGAAGCCCTATGGGGCAGTGTCCTATAGGGTTGCTATGAGTCGGAATCAACTCAACGGCAACAGAAATCAGGAATCAATATGATGTGCGGTATTCTGGGGTTAAAGTGGTAGAGTAAAGTTACAGAAAGAAGATCATTAAGAGTTTAGACCAGGAGAAGGTCAAAGAATATCAGCAGCCTCCAGAAGCTGGAAGAGACAAGGAATGGATTCTCCCCTAGAGCCTCCAGAGGGAGTCTAGCCCTGCTGATACCTTGATTTCAGTCCAGTGAGACTGATTTCAAACTTCCAGCCTCCAGAACTGTGAGCAAATAAATTTCTGTTGTTTCAAAAAAAAAAAAAAGAGTTTAAACCAGGATAGGAGAATATACACATACACACAACTGATACCTAGATGCATTTTGTGAATATCAGATTTATAAGACATTTCTCGGGTTTGCAAGTGAAGAATCAGGTGAAAGTTTATTAATGATATCATTGTTGGTGTAAATTATCTTAGCTGAAAAGAATAGCTTGTAATGCTACCCGAATTAGCATCCAAAAATTAAAAAGATAGCATACGTATGGTAAATGTGCTGCTTTTCCTTGAACCAGGATAATTAATTTTCCAAGTACTTAGAATAAATGGAACTTCAGTATGCTTTAAGATTTCCTCTGTGATTAAAGCAATAAGGGTGACAACGGCACAGACCATCGTGAACACCTTAAGGAAGCACTAGTTCACTTTCTATATCTTCAGTTGGAGGGATTCCCCACCTTCTTAACAGCCTAATCCTTACCAAGAAGTGTCCTGTGGAGATTTTCAGTTTGGGTCATAATAGGGATCCCTTTCATCTGAAACACAGCTCTGATAGCAGCACTGCTTAGAGGATACTCAGAAAGTGAATAGAAGACGTCCATCCTACTATCAGCTGGAAACCACAGGCAGGATCCTCCACAACGCCGAGGGGCCAACGGGGACACTCCAAAGACAGAGGCATCTTTCCTAATGCAGATACATACAATGCATACAACTCATGCCAGGTGAAATTCAATCTTTGAGCCTGATTTGTCTGCCCTTCCCACAACAGGGCAGTTGTAGACAAGACAGACTCTCCCAAACAGCCATCTCATTAAGGCCCAGTGAATACAGACTTAACGTAGTAGCTGGACAAGTTATGAGTAAAATTTATTTTTTCTGAGAGGTTAAACTATTTTAAATAGCTCCTTGGTTTTTATGAGCATTAGATTGAAACAACAAAATCATTAAAGTAGAACCCAATAAGATGTTTCCATTTAAATTAAGTGATTTGTTTTCACAACAGAGAAAACATCAGTGATGCTCACAAAATAAGCATATCTCTGTAGAATAATCAAGTTCTTAATCATCCTGAAGACTGTACCTCAGAACCATAATCAGTTCAGTTTGTATTTTAATGTACTTTTACAGCAATGAAGATGGCTTGGTTGATTTCTGTAGGCTTTTTTTCTTGTAACAAAGCACTGCACAAATTTTTAACCATAAACTTACATTTATCTAATAGTACAGAGTGTAACCTTGGAATAAAGTGAGAAAATGAATGCATCTTCATAAAGTGAAGTAATTCAAAAATTTCTTAAACTGCTAACTTCCAATCAATCAAACAAGTTATATTTTAATAAATGATCAAGTATTTGCTAAACACCTATTATATACCAAAATAAGAAACTAGAAATAAGACAAAGTTCATTTTTATTCCACTTGGGACATTGCAATACATAAATAATAATAATAACAAAAATTATGTAATTCGCCTTAATGATAGAGATCAGTCTAGACATGCATGAAGGAATAAGGGGACTACTATAGAAGACTGACTTGTTTTAAAACATTGATTCCGTCATATTACTCCTCTACTAAAAAATCTAAAATGTCTCCACGTTGTAAACAAGAGGAAATTCACATTTCTTGAATTCCTAGTAGAGGTCATCACCCACCATGTTCAGTTTTACCCAACACCACCCACAAATATGAAACCTGTGTTTGAATGGGAGTGTTCCAAAGATTGGCTGGAGAAGGGCCACAGCTCATTCCAGCTTCCCAGAATCACTGTAACTCTAGATGACTCATACTGGCTCTTAATTATGTACAGCTTTCTTGTAGCAATGTTTCTTTCACTTTTATTAATAATAACAATGAAAATAATAATGGCTAACATTTATTAAGGATTTATTATATGTTCAGCCCAGTCCTAAGGCTTAGGTATATGCTACCACCTAATTCACACTTCACAAAAAACCTGTCAAACAACTACCATTATTATCTTCATTTTACACATGAGAAAATGAGTCACCAAGAGGTTAAGTAAACCATCTAAAGTTGCAGTAAGTGACCTATCCAAGAATTTAATACAAGATAGTTTGATTCCATAGCATGTGCACTTGATCAGTGACCACTGTCCACTAAGAGAATATACACTTGTGAAAAGCAAGGAGTGTCCAGGTATTTCATGCATCTCTCATAGTGAAGACCACAGACTCCACCAAAAGTAGGACAGTAATAATTACTGAATGAATGGATGAATGGGTCAATGAAGAGACGGATGGAGAGACGCTGAGGGCACAAATTAATTCAGGGATGAGATCTGAGATTTTTCTAAAGGAGATGAGGAAGGGAGGATATCTTGAGGGAAGAAGGACAGGATTTGAAAGTGAATGAATATGAGAGGAGAGGAAGCAGGAGAGTAGAAATTGACTTCAAAGTTTTAACCCTGGGAAACAGGAGCAATGGTGAAAAGTCGAAAAGAGGAGGAAGGTTTCAGACAATGTCATAACTTTGGTTTTAGACATGCTTTGACATGAATGAGATAATAATAAAGCTGCTAATGTGGGAATTTGAAGGACTGGGCCTGAGGATCCTCATTTATGTGTCTTCACGGGTTGCTGAGTTGCTGCTGTGAAAGTGTACCCAAGACTATGGGTATGTTACAGAGTTTCATTTTGGGGTGATGGAAAATTTTTAGAAATAGATGATGATAGTTGCACAACATTGTGAATAAAATTAAGGCCACTGAATTGTATACTTAAAAATGGTTAAAATGGGGCGTTTCACGTTATATATAGTTTTACCACAATAAAAAAAAAACTAAAAAGATTGTGGGTATGGGAGAAAAGGGGAATGGGAATAAGCCATGTAAACCATCATGTTTTAGGGGTCAGATAAAGAGAACCATAAAATAGGTGAGCAAGAAAGTACCAAAAAGAAAAAGATAATTAGAAGAGTACAGTGTTGTGAGCATTATAGCAGAAAAGCGGTGGTTGACAATGTAGTTTAAATGAAAGTCTTTGAGCCAAAAAAAATTGTCATTGTTGACTTTGGTAAAAGAAGAGTTAGAGAGTTAGAAGAGTTTTGGTTCTGGAATTCATATTGTATTA
This sequence comes from Trichechus manatus latirostris, assembly GCF_000243295.1. NCBI lineage: Eukaryota > Metazoa > Chordata > Mammalia > Sirenia > Trichechidae > Trichechus > Trichechus manatus. Next base: position 1,049,757 of record NW_004443956.1, read on the forward strand.
AGGATGAGATTATTGAAAAATAAAATAACAATATTAATAAACTATTATCAAGCGCTTACCAGGTACCAAGCACGTAGCTTAGCAGTCTTATATAGGTTAACTAATTTAATCTACACAAAAGCAGTCCTCTGGTTTGATACCGTAATTATGCTCACTTTAAGAATGATGATGAAGTTGGGGTTTAGGAAGGCAAAATAAAGTGCCTGAGTCTCAAGGTCTTGGAGTGAAATATCAGAGACTCAAACCTGGATCTGTCTGATTCACACATGCTTTCTTGTATAGTTTGGCAGATATGAGAAATGTACTAAAAGAGATAGCAGTGTCCTGAGAAGGCACTTAGGTAACAGAAGACAGACCACTATAGAAGGACAGAATGAAGATAAGAGCTCATAAGGGTGAGTACAAGATCCTTCAAGATTTAAGAAGCAGAGAAACCAACAAAGGTTATCTTTACAGGCGAGAAAAAACAACTTTTTCTCCTGAGAAAAATCAAAGTAAGAAAAATTAACAACTTCTAGCTATGTCCCACAACTTTCTTAGACTGTGTCACTTTATCTCTACTTTTATAACCAGGCCTGCTGGATAGATTTGATTCCAAGGCCAATTTTCACACACACAAAATTTTGTTCTTATTGTTCTGCAGAAGAAACCCCATGTACCTTGACTAGGTAAATTAGGGCAGAGCAAAGCCACATTTCGATGTTGGTACTGGCAGTCAGCTAAGCTCACTGTCTATGAACAATTACCTCAGAACACAGGACTGAAATTCTTGCAAAATGACACGCTACCTAAAATGTTGGATGAAAACTTGGCTACTCATGGTCTGTCGGCCAAATCTGGCTCACCACCTGTTTCTGTAAATAAAGTTTTATTGGAACATAGTCATGCTCATTTGTTTATGTATTGTCTATGTCTATTCTGTGCTACATTGAAAAGATGAGTAGTTTCATGTGCAAAGTCTAAAATATGCCTAAACTTTCTGACGTTTTACAGGAAAAGTTTCCTGATTCCTATCCTAGACTTAGGACTGCTAGCAAATTTTTACATGGTTGAAAATAAATTCCCAAACCCAGATGGTCTTTTGAATTACCTTGATAGAAATACACCCTACATCGAATTAGTTACTCTGCCCTTCCCCCTTTCCATTATACAAATAAGGGTGCACTCTATAAGTTTAGTAGGCCATGCGGCAGAGACTGTAAATATTAATCAAGATTCCATTCTCCTCTTGTTCTGGGGCACACAACTAAAAAGTCTCAAGAGCCCACACTTGAACCCAAATCTGTCTGCTCTGATTCCAGAGATTGTAAACACACAGTATATTACCTCTGTGTATTTGTACAGAAGCTTTTCCGTTTGTGAACATCTAACTTATGAATGTCTATGGATGTGATCAAAGTGAAGTCACAAAGCAAAAGCACATCAATTCTGTCAGCTGCCAGCACATGGCATGTGACACACGGTCATTTTAGTCACTGTCATTGTGTCAGCATAAAATTCATTTTCGATTGATGGTGGAGCCATGTTTTAGACACCTTTGTAATACACATAGTGCCTACTAACTTGTGTGTATGTCTGTTGACATTACACAGAATGTAGGCACAAATCAAATGGAAAAATGATGATAACATCAACCTTAGCCAAGCATACTACCATGATTTCACATATTTTGATGAATAACCATTCATCCTAAAAAGAAAGGATAGGAAAAATTATCCAGAATTGAAGTTTGTGTTATACTCCCACTCTTGATCATTTCTCCCCTCTTACCAAAGGTATCAGATTTATATAGCTTTCAAAATATGATCTGCATCTTTTTTTCTTACAGAACAAATAGGTTAAAGAAAGCAGTTATAAGTACAGAATATATAAATTATCTATTCATGTTTGCATGATAAAAAATATATGTATGAACACACACAGATGTATATATTCGTACATATATGTTAATCTACAAAGCAACAAATTAGAAATTGATTGTTAACTAAATTAAATATCTAGAATATTGTTTTACATTTATTTGTTTTTAAAACCATGACTGCTCATTTTAATGCCATGACTTAAACTATATCTACATCAAATGAAATGAATAACAGAGGCAGTCATCCAAATAATGCAGAACCAATCAACTTTAGCACAAAATAATCAAACAATTTTTCTTTTGCAATGATCTTGTTAACTGTTTTTACTCTGAACTTCACTTTGCTTGTATAGAAATAGCATTATTTCTAAATCGATATGACTGTTAAATCTTGATCATTCATTAGTACATTTTTAGAGTTTAGAAGGAAATTACATATGAGGCAACATCTACTCACATAAAGGTTAGCTCTGCTGAAAGATGAATTTTATGATCAATGCATTAAAAACATGCAAAATGGTTGTCCAAACTGATAAATCAATTAAGTTTATACAACAAAACTAACTCCACATATATACAGTTTGAATCTCATTTTTTCTGTGATGTTCTTTCCAAGTTAGCAAGAGCTGAAGACTCAGTTTATGAAAATTCTTTTCCCCAGGTGTATTGTGGGCAGTCTATAGAAGAAAAATTATTCTCTGGGTCCAAAGAGATAATCCTTACATTTCCAATGAACTGTCTCCGTTTGACAAAAATGCATACAGGCAAAGATGTATGTTGGCTGTTGTAAATAAGTTCTTTGAAATGAAGAAATGCTTACTACACATTTAAGAGGCATGTTAGTGAAAGGCAAATGAGACCCAAATTTAGTTTGAACTGTGGTGAAATGGATAAAGAGGGATTATGGCTGTTTGTTCTGATGAGGTTAGTAGCTTGGCTCATGACCTCCTGAGAAAAATAAGATGGATTGTTCTAATGGGTTTTCCTTAATCTAATGTAGAAATGACATTGAATGATGATTGTTAATTAGCTTCCTCCTCTTTACCTGCATTTGGTGTGACACTCCCACATTTGCTGCTATAGCCTGAGAAATGCAAAACTAAGCCTCAAAAGACGTGCTGCTTACTTCTTTTTGCAATGAGGAAATGAGAATGACAAGTTTAAATTGGTTCTGTTCAAAGGAGAAAAGAGATGTTGCCTCTAATTTTCCACATGTAACACAAACTGTATTACAAGGTCATACAATGCTGAACCATGGACAAAATATAATACATCTAGTTACTTTTATGAAATTTAATATATACCCTTGAATCTATTTCTCATCAGATACATAAAGTTAAAAAAACACATAAGAATTACCATAAAAAAACCTATTGCTGTCTAGTCAGTTCTAACTCATAGCGACCCTATAGGACAGAACAGAACTGCCGCATAGAGTTTCCAAGAAGCAGCTGGTGGAGTTGAACTGCCAACCTTTTGGTTAGCAGCTGAGCTCTTAACCAATGTGCCACCAGGGCTCAAAAATGTCAGCCCACAACCCTGCAATTCCACTCCTAGGTATATACCCAAAGAAATTGAAGACAGGAACTCAAACAGATACGTGAACACGAATGTTTATTGCAGCATTATTCACAATAGCCAAAAAGTGGAAACAGCTCAAATGTCCATCAACAGATAAATAGATAAAGAAAATGTGGTATAAACATACAGTTATTATTCAGCCATAAAGAGAAATGAAGTTCTGATACATATTACACCATGGATGAACCTTGAAAACATGCTAAGTGAATAAGTCACACATAAATGAACACGTATTATATGATCACACTTACATGAAATATTGAGAATAGGCAAATGCAGAGAGACAAAAGATTATTAGTGGTTACCACAGACTGGGTAGAGGGGGGAAAAGGGAGTTATTGCTTAATGGGTAATGAGCTTGTGTTTGGGATGATAAAGTTTTGGAAATATATAATGCTGATGGTTGTTCATTGTTGTGAATATAATTAATGACACTGAATTCTACACTTAAAAATAGTTAAAATGGCAAATTCCGTTTTACATATATTTACCACAAAAAAATTAAAAAAAAAAAAAGTACAGAGCAGAAAAAGCATGGTGGTGGATGTTGATCATTTTCAAAGGCTTTCAGGAGCACTATCCCTTAAGAGTCTATGCATATTAGTTCATGTTGTGTTTAATGATGCAAGGAAAGGGTGCCAGATTTATTTTCTCCTTATTGCTTAATGATACAGTCCATTGTCCAACGTTTCTGTCTGTGAAACAAGAAAGATAAAAAGAATATAATATTCTGAAAGTCCTGACTCAATTAACCCAGTGTCTGATTCCCTACCTTTGGCTAACATAATCCCTTACTCTGAAGAGTTTATTTAACTTTCTTCTAACATTTTTCTTTTGGGAATCTACTAAAGACCTCAGAAAGGCATAGGTTGTTTGGTAGTGGTACTTTTGAGGGTGTGGGGAGGGGGGTGCTTGTTACTGTTCTGACCCATGTTGTAAGATAACCCCATGTCAGGAATTGAATTCAACATTCAGAATCCATTCCAATTTCTTATCTGTAAAGCCACCTAGAGCTGGTAATTCGGAAGAGCTGTCTGGATAAATGGAAAACCAGATTCTAATTTCCTCAGGAGGATCAGGCTTATAAATCCCTGCTGGATCATGGAAATTAAGCATTTCCCCAAACCAACCTTTTCTTTTGCCCTAGGATAACCTGATCAAATTTCTTGGCTTCGTTTTCTCTATCGGGCTGGCAGTAATGTGAAACTGCAGAGCCCTGTCAGATCTAAAGCCAATTTCAAAGGAAAGCCAGTTCCTCAGGGGGAAGGCGGCCATGTACAGGCAGGATTGTGCTAATAGTTCAACTTCAAATGCCACCAACTGTCTTAAGAGAAAATGATACAGGAAGAAGAATAAGAGAGAGAAAGGACCTGAGGAAAACAGCAGAAATGAGAGAGAACAGCATAAAATGGAGACAGAGGGGAATCAGAGGAAAAGCCTTATGATGTTTTAGGAAATGTACTAATGTGGGATCCACAAGCTGAATTTAGACTATTCTTCACAAATAATTTGAAAAATTCTTCCTGCTAATTAGTATACAATTGAATTAATTCAAGGTGACATTTTACAACACATCTCAAAGTATTCTGGTTAAATGCATGCCTCTGCATATCTCCACAAAAACAAATAAAATATGAATCACCAGGGGGAAACAGCTATTTATTTATTTATTTAATGGTATGTCAATTTGTAATATTTACATTTAAATCCCTTGTAATTTTGGAGAAAATTTAGCTAACTAATATTTTCTGAAAAGTATTGACTATTACAGATTATGTCCAAGTATTATATAGAGAGATGTTTGGGGAAGAAATTTTTGGCATTATGTGAATATGTATATTGAGGAAAATATTACTATTAAGAAAAATATACAGAATAGAAATATTATTTCATTTGCTTAGTGAAATTACTTTTGAATTAAAGATTCCTAGTCCCTGGTGGTGCAATGGTTAAGAGCTCAGCTGTTAACCAAAAGGCCGGCAGTTTGAATCCACCAAGTCGCTCCTTGGAAACCTTATGAAGTAGTTCTACTCTGTCCTACAGGGTCTCTATGAGTTGGAATTGACTCAACGGCAATGGGTTTGTTTTTTTAAGGTACCTGGATGCTAATGGAAATAATGTAGGTTGTTAACATGGAAATTACTTAATGACAAATCTTTTTTTTTTCAATCTCTAATGGAAATTCAATATAAATTCAAATTAGTATATAGCAAAATTCATGTAAATATTGTTAAGAACACTGTTCACTTCAGAATTTTCTCAACATATCTTGCTTCAGCTTAATTTGTTCTGAAATTCTCAAGCAACCGAAGAAAAAATGAAGGGTTATTTTCAGTTGCTTAATGATCCAAGTATTCAATATGCAGAAAACATTTCAGAGAAAATGTGCCCAAAGACGACTTACTTCCTCATGCTTAGAACAGTGATATAAAGGTTTGCAAGTCTTTATCTTTTTACTCTCACTTATTTTCCTTAAGAAGTTTCTATATCCTTTGTTTTCACGGAGTGAATGTCTAGAATATTAAGTCATTATGATTGTGCTAACTGTGGATCCGTCGTTGGTCATTCTGGGTCTCCTAATTAGGTGGAACAATAGTAATGATTCCAAATTCTCTTCTATCTCAACATCATTTCTATTCTTAGTTCATTATGACTATGCAGAGTCGAGTACTTAATTGAATAAGTTATCTGGATAATTCAGGCAAAAGATATCTTGCTATTAAAAGGAAGTGAAGTAAGTAAGTGTTTGGGTGTGTATGTGTGTGTATGTGTATTCACTCAAGCTCACATGTACATGGGAGGGAGAGAGGGAAAGAGGGAGTGAGAAAGAGAGAGATCCAATTTTGAATAACAAGCTTGTCTTTCAAATTAATTAACTTAGCTTAGGATAATGCTCATTTGATGGCCACATTACATAGTGGAAATATTAGCCAATATTCTCTTGATTTCAAATGACAAAAATAGAAACTCAGTCACACTGGTTTATTAAAAAAGGAAATTTAATGACTTATGCATTTGCAAATTCTAATAGTGTATTGCAGATTTAAGGCATGTTTGGTTCCACGGACATAAGCAGTACCCTTTGACCACTATCTCTCCCTTCATCCCTAAGCATTTCTTTTACTTGTCTTCATGTTCCAATATTTCCTGTTTGGTGGGCAAGCTGGCCTCTGCAGCTGCAGACCCATACACTCCCATCTTAGCAACTCTGGAAGAAAGATGACAGCAGTAGCAATAACAACCATAATAAAAGCTAGTATTCACCTTTATTTAGTGAGATTTAACTTTATGCCAGTTCATTTCTAAGTCCATTAATACTTATTTAATAATCAAAATAACTTCATGAAGTGCGTATATAATTATTTGTATTTTACAGAGGAGAGAAGAAAAAATCTGTTGTTAAGTCCATTAGAAAATTCAGGAAATCTCTGATAGATCTAGTTTGGCTCAAATGTTTATTGCTGGTATAATCTAGATCTAGGGCAAATTTTATATGACAGTTGGTCCAGCCTAGCCCCATCCCAGCCCTATAGCCAAGGAAATGTGTGGGATGGTCCCCAAAGATGGAGGCGAGGAATGTGTGCTAAAAATACCAGTCCATTACAGCTTAACGTTTGAATCAGGTCATAGTTCACATCTAAATTTCAATGACTAAACTAGAATTCAATAAATAATCACTGACGACTATCATAACTTAGACTTTGTAAAAAAGGGATAAAAAGATTAGTAATGTAATTTGTACTCTAAGTTAGAGGAGATAAACAAGTATACAGAGAGTAATAACTGTAATAATACAGAATTGCAAGAAAATGGGTGGAAACAAAGGGAAAATAATTTTAACAAAGGAAGAATTGCATGCAATAGGAGAAATAACAACAATTATAGCAACTATCATTTATTCAGTGTCCCTGGGTGGTGCCAGTGTTCAATGCACTCAGCTGTTAACCAAAAGGTTGGAGGTTCCAGCCCACAGAGGCATTTCAGAGGAATGGTGATCAGCTTCTGAAAAAATCAGCCATTGAAAACCCTGTGGAGTACAGTTCTAGTCTGACATGTAAGGGGTCACCATGAGTTGGAATCAACACTATAGCACTGGATTATCTTTTATTGAGAAGCCATTATGTTCAAAAAGATGAACTAGTTGCTATAATGTTGATTCCAACTCATGGCAACCCCTTGCATGTTAGAGTAGAACTGAGCTCCATAGGGTTTTCAGTGACTGATTTTTCAGAAGCTGATCACCAGGCCTTTCTTCTGAGGTGCCTCTGGATGGACTCAAACCTTCAACGTTTTGGTTAACAGCTGAGTGCGCTAAACATTGTCACCACCCAGGGACTTCCAATAAAAGATGGCTACTATAATTGTTATTATTTCTCCTATCGCATGCAATTTCTTCCTTTGTTAAACTTATTTTCCCCTTGTTTCCACCTATTTTCTCACAGTTCTGTATTATTACACTTATTACTGTCTGTATACTTATTTATCTCCTCTAACTTAGAGCACAAATTACATTACTAGTTTTTTTTATCCCTTTCTTACAATGTTTAAGTTATAATAGTCAGTGATTATTTATTGAATTCCAGTTTAGTCATTGCAATTTAGATGTGAACCATGACCTGATTCAAATGTTAACCTGTAATGAACTAGTATTTTTAGCACACATTCCCCATTTCTACCTTGAGAAGCTATTATGTGCAAGGAGTCCCGGTGGTGCAGTGGTTAAGCATTCGGCTGCAACCGAAAGGTCAGCAGTTCGAATCCACCAGCCTCTCCTTCGAAACCCTGTGAGGCAGTTCTACTTTATCCTATAGGGTAGCTGTGAGTTGGAATCGACTTAATGGCAATGGGTTTGGTTTTGGGTTTGTTACTTGCAACATGCGGTTAACCAATGTGGTTAATACTTAAGATTTCTCACACTTTCTGGAAACAAAAACTGAGGCCAACAGAGAATAAGTAACACACTCAAGGTAACTATGAAATTACCAAGACTAGATTCAGTCTAGATCATCAGACTTCATAGCATTATCTCCTGATGGCTCTATTTCCTGAATAAAACAGGATTTCAATAGGATTTATTTAATTTAATTAAAAAACTACACCCTGAGCCATGGGATTTTTTTATATCTTATACATTTCCTAGTTAAACAATTCTTTAAGATTGTTCTAGAAATTTGTAATGTGTAATTCCAATTTGTAATTTATAATTTCACTTCCAGAAAAAGTAGACACATTTTGTATATCCATAAAGAAAATAAATTTCTTTAATATTTTACCTTAAATCCAAAATACAAGCCTAGAAGAACAACATCAGTTATGAATCAAATTAATGAACACATTAATAAAATCCAGGTGCTATTACCACAGTCCAGTATGAAATACAACCCCAGAAAGTGCCATCATATATCAAAATAAAAATACATTTTGCTAAGTTGGTAGGAATGATATGCTATGTCTTATTTCATAGCTACTGTTTAAAGACTAAATGGTCTGATTGTGGCATACCCTCCTCTAATGTCAGATTAAAATGGTAAGAACCACCCTTGGAATTTTCAACGAAGTAAAGTATAGTTGATCACCTCAGTATTCAGTTGGTATCAGTCAGTGCCTTCGCAAGACTAGAGCTGGGAACAATTCAAGGTCGTTCACTTGTCAAGTAAGAGTTTGTAAAGAGAGAACCACATAAGTGAATTTCAAGAATCAGTTCCAGTTCAAATTAAAAGGCTATCCTGCTATGTTAACACACCACCCCAGATTATACTTTATAGCACTTGAGAATTTTTTAAACTTAAAAAATTGCACCTTTATAATTTGATGTCAGATGGAGTGAAATTGTCTCTCTATTTTTGCACAGGAAGAAATCAATAATGATCTTAAAATTATTAAAATTCTAAAGATCATCTTTAATTTATATATACTGGGTGCACCTACCCCAAATGCATCCTCTGCTACCATACCCAACACTGTGATGTTTTGCATAATATGAGCAAACTATAACATAATCATGAGGACTCTAGGAAGAGTTTATGTGCTTGAAGTCCCCAGAAAAGTAGACTTAGGGTGACGTGTTGAAGATTCCGGCTCTGTATGGATAAGACAACCACTCCAATGGCTAATATTTTACTTCACATCCTTTTATCTTAAGCATCCCATAGCACTGTCAACTCAGATTTACAAAGGTGAAAAGTATAACAATACCAGAAAGATTTGGAGAAGTTTTGCACCGATTTATTAAAAAATCAATTTGCAAACCCAAAGAGGATATCAAGATATCTGTAACAGCCAACTCTGATTTGTCAGATACAAATCAAGCTAAGTAAATCCAATTTCTTTTTTGTATCAAAAGAACTGACCTTGCAAGCAGGGAAAATTCAAATATAAGAATTGCCTTAATTTTCACGTTCTTTTTGAATCTACAAGCACATGTTTTTATTGACAAAATGTTGAAGATTATAGATGGGATAAGACTTAATTTTGGGAAGAATTTTTTTTTGTATATGTATGATAAATACACGCACAAACACGTATATATATTGATAATTCAGGCAAAAGAAATTCTGCTACTTAAAAGAAGTGAAGAGAGAGATAAAATCTTGAAGACTTTAAGATTTATACGGACCTACACAACCTCCTGGAGGTGTCTTGAATTTCCATTCACAGTTTTGCAATTCCAAATTACCTTGCTTTTAGGATAAATAGAATTTAGATAAGAAATGAAGTTATACCAACAGCGAAACACATTACCAAATGCATATAAATAGGTACAATTATAACTTATCTATTATATGCTCAGAAGACTGGACGATGCAGGGTTGAGGGTTGTGTTGGTGAAGAGTGGCAACAGGGAACGGTGGCAGTCAATGACACTGGGTAATTAAAGAGAAGCAAAGGACTTCAGACTCTCATATATTGGACTTGGGGACCACGAAGGATTTGAACAACAGCAGAAGTGGCTTGGCTCCAAAAGTTTGATCTTCAGTGGAAAGTAGGATGGGTTAGAAGAAAGAGAAAATCTGGGAAATGAGCTAGGAAGATGTTGCAACAATCCAAGCGTGATTGTGAGATGGTGGTGGGATGGGGGTGGGTGACATGATGTACAGGAGAACATTTCATAGGCCGAATTGGGAGAACCTGGTCTTTCCAGTTCCAGTCCAGCCGATTCGGACTCATGGTGATCCCGTGTGTGTCAGAGTAGAATTGTGCTCCTTAGGGTTTTCGATGGCTGATTTTTCAGAAGTAGATGCCAGGTCAATAAGGAGTAGATTCCAAGGCACCTCTGGGTGGACTCAAACCTTCAACCTTTCAGTTAGCAGCAGAACTCAACCATTTTCATCAACCAGGGAGTCCTTTGAGTCTTTATTCCCTATACACTAAGGATTCAAGCTTGAGCAATGGGGAAAAGTAGATGCTTTTTGTCAGCTCTGAAATCTATGCTTCTACAATACAAACTCACTGAAAGACTGGCCAGCGTGAAAGGGACTGGAATGAAGTAAAGAAAATGTGAGGAGGTAAATTTGTTTGAATAACAACGCATGCAATGGAGTACTTAATATGAACCTAGAACTGTGCTAATTATTTTATATTTATTATCTTGTTTACTTCTCACAACACACCTGTAACAAAATAGGGAAGATTAAAAAAAAAAAACAGCAAACAGAAATACTTGTCAAGGGAGACAGCAAAGTCGCCTCTTGGGAAATATTGGATGAACTGACAGGGCATAAATCTGAGGGTTTTCTGAAATGTGGAAATCTCCACTGAATCCGGCCCAAGTGGCCTGAGGTTCAGTTTTTTATGAACTGGATGATATCTCTGGTTTCTTTAATTCCCAGTGGCCCATATGAAAAGAAAGGGCAATGACACCTATCTTCGTCTGTTGCTACCAGCAGAGCTGTGAATCTTTTTTTTTCCTGCTTGCCAGCCTCAGCCCACTAAATTCTTGTAGGGGCCACTTTACCACGCCATTTCTGCATCAAATGCATTCTTTTGGATCTCTCTTGACCAGTGGCAAAGTAGAGAACAATTCTTTAGGTGACATTAACACTCGAGTTTAGATTAACGGTGCCAGATCTGATTTATACTGTCTTTCCCCAGCCACACGATCCAGCATTCTCCGTGCACTTTCACCGCGCTTGCACTTTAAGCTGCATGCTTTAGAGGTTTTCTACAACAACTCCCAGATCACTTTCCTCATCAGTATTCAGCAGTTTCTTTCCCTTCAGGAGATGCACATTATTTTCTTCTTTCTTTGTTCTCATATTTATTGTTCTAGGGTTTATCAGCTTAAACTGCCTTCAATGTTTATCAGAATGGTGTCAATAATGACCCAAAGTCTCCTAAAAATATACATTTAAATTACTAGATGACAAACACACACCTGCCTGTTTATAGGAAAATTAAGGGAAAGAATTTATGAGGAATTCCTTAAAATAAGACATCATTCTTGAATTGGGTAATTAAATATTGACAGAATGTTAAGAATTATTAGGTTTATGGTGGAATCTTTTTGTTTGTTTATTTTTTTTACTCTTAAAAGATCTTAAGAGTAAATGATCTTACTGTGGGTAAAATCACTTTACTCAAAATAAGTACAATGGCATTGATTTGTTTTTGGAAGAGAAAGAAATAGGGTACTATTGTTTTATGAAATTATTACAAGACTTTAATTTTTCTTGAACCTCTGGTATAGAATTTTTAACAAGGCAATCAGTTGCAAAAATGTCATTGAACCAAACTTGGACGTAAATTATTTTCTGCTTTCTTGAGGTTAAAATGTGCAAAGCTTGATGAAAATCTAAGAACACGAGAGGAAAAGTTACAGATAATAACAGTCCTTTCATTCTGGGCTCACAGACTTCTAGAGAGAAAACACAGGCAAACAAAAACACTAGTCCCCAGACTTCAGAATGAGGGACAGACACCCTTACAATCCATTGGCTTCCTCAAGCGGTGGGCAACGTGATTCACCAGTTGAATTCTGGCTCGAACTGCCCTTGCTCCGTCGCCGCCTATTTTTCCCCAGACAGGACAGAATGCTGCCTTTGTTGCCCAGCTTTACAGCAGCACATTTGCAACAATCAACTCTTGCAACTGTTTTTTATTCATGCCTGCAAGAATACAAATTGCACTGAGAAATGGCGAGATAGGTAATGCTTAAATTCTAAGCCAGTCAGATTATGCATTTATTCATTCATTTATTCAGTCATCTCTCATATACATGCCAGTTGTTGTTAGGTGCCGGCGAGTCGGTTGCGATTCATAGCGACGCTATGTACTGCAGACGTAACACTGCCCGACACGGTGCTAATTGCTGCGAATAAAAGGTGAAGAAAACCAGACGTGGTCCCTACACTCAAGGAGCTTACGGTCTAGTGCGTGTAGGGAGAAGGCAGGAGACAGTAATCAAACAGTCACAGGAATGCCTGAAAAACTGCAGTTATGGCATGTGCAATGAGGAAGAGGTGCAGGGGCTACCAGAACCTGTAGTAGGGAAATATACCAGAGTCAAGAATCTTAAAGAAAGAGTCCCAGAGAGAGTAACAGTTAAGGCACTGAGCTAAGGTCAAAAGATAAGAAGAGGTGAAGAAGGGAAACGAAAGAAGGGAGGCAGAGAAATACCAAAACAAACAAAACAAAACAAAACAAATTAACAGACCAGTTGCTGTCAGGTGGATTCCAACACATAGAGACCCTATAGGGCAGAGTAAAACTGCCCCCACAGGGTTTCCAAAGAGCAGCTGGTGGATTCGAACTGCCGACATTTTGGTTAGCAGCTGATCTCTTAACCACTGCACCACCAGGGTTTTCGGTAGAGGAATAGGAGGGGTGTGAGAAGAGCTTGGTGCCTGTTAGGTTGTTAGTTTCCCTGGAGTGGGCTCAGACTCATGGCAACCTTATGTATAACAGAATGAAATATTTGTTGGTATATCTGAGTCTGTTGTGTGGCTATTCTGTTAATCCATCTCCCTGAGCATTTTACTTGCCTTCGTTGGCCCTCTGCTTTACCAAGCATAATGTCCTTTTCTAGCAATTGGTCTTTCCTGATGACATATCCAAAGTAATTGAGTCAAAGTCTTACCTTTCTTGCTTCTAAGGCACATTCTGTTTATATTTCTTCTAAGACTGATTTGTTTATTCTTCAAGCAGTCCACAGTATATTCAGTATTTACTGCCAACACCACAGTTTGAACACATCATTTTTTTTCTTTCTGTCTTCCTTTTTCATTAGCTAACTTTCACAGCATATACAGTGAATAAAAAAATCATGGCTTGGGTCAGGCACATCTTCGTCATCAAAGGGATATTTTTACTTTTTAAAACTTTACAGAGGTCTTGCGCAGCAGATTTACCCAATGCAATCTGTCGTTTGATTTCTTGACTGCTGCTTTTATGGACGCTGAGTGTTGAACTAAGTGGAATGCATAAAAGACTAAACTACTAGCTTTGCTGGAGCACATTTTATTAGCATTTGGCATCATAGGGAGAATCCAGATGAAGAAGGGTCCTGTAGGCCATGATACGGAATTTTGTTTTATCCCATATGAAATGGGAAGCTATTAAACTGTTTTCAACAAGGGGAGGCATCATCAGATTTGCACTGTGAAACAATCACCCTGGCTCCATCCAATGTGGAGAATAGATTATAGGAGAAAATCAGAAAAATCCCCACTGCTCTTCACGGTCTGCAACGCAAACAACAAATGATCAGGCAATTTCATTATCATGTCACCATTGACTGTTCTGAAATAAGAAAGACCAGAAAAAAAATACACTTGGACTGAGCTGATTGCTCAGGGTGTGGCCGTATTTCTCCGTCAGGAAAGTGGATGTAAGTTTTTACTGTAATAATGTGCTATTTCAATAACCTAATGAGGTTGGAAAAAGGAGCCCTGGTGGTGCAGCAGTTAAGTGCTAGGATGCTAACCAAAACGTCAGCAGCCCGAACCCACCAGCCACTCTGCGGGAGAAAGATGTGGCAGCCTGCTTCCGTAAAGATTTACAGCCTTGGAAACCCTATGGACAGTTCTACTCTGTCCTATAGGATCGATATGAGTCAGAATGGACTCCATGGCAACGGGATAATAAGTTGAAAATCAAGTTCTCTATAAGTCTCTTTACCTCTGCGACTACCCCCCTGGTCTAAGCCGCCATCATATTTCTTTGCGTTTCCTCAGTAGCTGTCTAAGTGGTCATCCTGCCCTACCCTGGTCCACATTCCGTCTAGCACTAATGTAGCCGCAAGAACAATCCCTTTAAAATGTCAGGTCCTGCCAGTCTTCTGCTCCTCCAATGACTTCCCTCTAACTTGTAGTAAAGTTGTCACCAAATGGCTTACAACATCTTCCCATCCTCTTCCTCCAATCCTGCTATTACATCTCCAGTCTCGTGCCTTCTCTATATCCCCTCACTCTCTTCTCTCCAAGCCAACCCAGTCACTTCAGTGTTTCTTGAACAGGCCTAGTCTTGCCTCCAGATTTGAACTTGTTTCATCTGCCTGGAACACTCTTTCACTTGGCTGGCTTCCTCATCTCTTTCAGGCTTTTTTTTTAATACCACCTGCTCAGAGAAAGCTAACATGATTAGTCTATTTAAACTTGCACATGTCCCCATTCCTCAGGACCTCCCTAACTTATTTCTTCTCCCCTGCTTCATTTTTCTCCAAAGTACACATTATTACCATAAAAAATACTATGTGTTTTGTTTGTTGATTTTATTTCTTCTCTGTCCCTTCCCACTAAGACTTTTTTTTTTTTCTCTCTCTTTTGTTTTCTGTATCCCAAGTGTCTAGAAGAGTGCTTGATGCATCATGGGCCTTCAACAAATTTTTGTTAAATGAATGAATCTTGGGCTACTATAAAATGCTCCTTCCGAAGGGATCCAACCAACAAATTTCTCCTTCCAATATTTTGTTGCTAAATCAAAGCTGAGTTCTTCTCTAATTACATCATGTCCAGTCCATATCAGCTACATTCCTTTGTTAGATCCATTGATTCATTCAAGATTCATTAATGCAACAAAAATTTATAGGATGCCAACTGTGAATGGATTCCATGTTTTATGCTGGGAGGGCAAACATAATATGCAGACTCTGTCCTCAAATATCCCAGTCCAGATGAGGACTCACATATAAATCACAGGTATAAAATAGTATGCAAAGCGTTACCCTGGAGGTCTACTTTGCTCCTTCTGGAGAACAATGGAGGAAATGATTAACTAGCTTGGGCATTTAGGTAAGACTCTAGACAGGAAATTATTTTGATCTAGACTTGAAAGTTGGCAATCAGAAGCAGGCTGCTCCAGACTGCATATGTGTTTAGTGTACCAGGTAGAATATACCCTCCCTCCATCAAAATAATAAAATGAGTAAACACATACCTATGTACACTGTGATTTTAAAATGGAACACTTTCATTAAAGTCTGGATTTTTAATTTTTCTTGAAAATAAAATAAAAATGAAATAGAAGATACAACTGCATTCTAGCCATATCCCACATGGCAGTGATGAGCCTGGCCTGACTACTATGTCTCTATCAAAACAGGAAGACAAAGGAATGACCAATAAAAGAGCATATATTATGAAAAAAGAGATGGAACATGTCTCTTGCTGGAAGTGTTACTTCAACCTCCAATCCATCCCCTCATTTACATTACTTCCGTGGTTCCTGTAGGCATTTCAGATTGTATGATATGACGTAGACCTTGAAACATGAGTTGGGAAGGATACTGCAAGCAGTGGGGAAGTGGGGTGGGTGGGAACATGTGCTCAGAAAACATAAGTTGCTGGAGAGAAGTGAGATGAAGAAGTGGTGGGAGCAAGGTTTTGAGATGCTAAGATGTTGAGATTATCATCTTGGGAAAAACTGAAGCAAATGTATACTTCAAGCTGTAGAATAAATTCATCATTTATCCTGTTAGGACTGTGATTAAAAAAAGAATAAATAAGACTGAAAAATGCAGATCGGAGGGATTTTCTGTAGATTTAGCTACACCGATTTGATTACAACTCTTTCAGCTGCTCAAAGGTGTTTGTTGCTTCCTGGTCCGTGAGTGTGTTGTGATGAGTTTGAAGCTATGGGAAGAATAATCTGCAGGCTAGTTTTTAAATAAAGCTTACTACGCTAACATGAATTCATACTTGATTTACAAACTTAAGATACTGTAAAGATTAAGATACAGTAAAGATCAAGATACGAAGAAATGTAAGCGCTATGTACACGTTATTGATAGGCTACCCAAAAGGCATTTTCAATCCCTGAGTCCCTTTCGGTTCCCATACTGAGTTTAAAGATACATACCATCCACCCTCACTTCCAGTTAGAGAGCCCAAGTGACTCTTTATTGCCCACGTGACATAGCAGAAGTCTTTCAGGAGGAGCTATTGGAAAATATTTACTCTCCTAAAAAAAAGGAGAGGCATGCCTAGATAGACCTTCTTTTTCTGCCTCTTTTCCCCTTCTTCCTGACAAATTTCAAGAGGATGACTGGAGTTTAGATCCTATCTTGTCAGTCCTGAAAATCTTTATCTATGGGACCTCTCTCAGGGCTTCCTACTATTTGAGAAAGCTAAACCCCTCTTTATTTAAGCTAGTGATTCTCAATCCTGGCTGTGGTACGCAGTCTCTAAGATGGCCCTCTCTGATGGTTAATTTTATATGTCAACTTGACTAGGCTATGGTGCCCAGGTCTGTGGTCAAACACTAGTCTAGATGTTCCTGTGAAAGTATTTTATAGATGTGATTAACATTTACAGTTCACTGACTTTAAGTAAAGGAGATTATCCTCAATAACGTGGATGGGACTCAAGCAATCAGTTGAAGTCCTTAAGAGCAAAAACTGAGGTTTCCAAGAGAAGGAATTCTTCCTCAAGACTATAACAATGAAAATCATGCCTGAGTTTCAAGCCTGCTGGTCTGTACTACATATTTCAGACTTGCCAGCCCCCAAAATCACATGAGTCAATTCCTTAAAATAAATCTCTCTCTCTATATATATTATTTTGTAAATACATACACGTAATCTCCAGTTGGTTCTGTTTCTCTGGAGAACTCTGATTGATAAATCCTCAGTGATTCCTGCTTCCTGGTATTCAGATCCTTATGTAATCCTCTCCCCTTGAGGGTACGTTAGACCTAGGGGTTGCTTCTAATGAATGGAATATGTCAAAAGTGATGAGATGTCACTTCCAAGATTAGGTTACAAATGGCGGTGGCTTCCTTCCTGGGTGCTCTCTGTTGCTCTCTTTGTTGCTTACTCTGAGGGAAGCCAACTGCCTTGCTGTGAGCTGGTCTATGGAGAGGCTCACACAGCAAAAATTGGTGTCTTGAGCCAACAGCCAGAAACGACAGAGGCTGCCCAACAACAACAGGGGAGGCCCTTGAGATGACTGTAGCCCTGGCCGCCACCTTGATTGCAGCCTGTGAGAGAGCCTAAGCTAGAGGCACCCAGCTAGATTACTGACCTGCAGATAATAAGTGTTTGTTATATCAAGTCACTAAGTTTTGGAGTGATTTGTTATTCAGCAATTTAAAAAAAAAAACAAAAAACTGTTGCTATAAAGTTGGTTCTGACTCATGGCAACCCTCATGTGTATCAGTGTAGAACTGTGCATGCTCCAGAGGGATTTCAATGGCTGACTTTGCATAAGTAGATTGCCAGGCCTTCCTTCTCAGGCACTTCTGGGTGGATTTGAACCACCAACCTTTTGGTTAGCAGTCGAGACCTTAAGTGTTTGTGCCATCCAGGGATCCCATTATACAGTAATAGATAACTAATCCTAGAGGAGTGTTCTGGAAATACCTATGCTTGAGCTCTTAAAGAGACTAATTTCATAAAAAACTGAAGGCTGGGGCTCAGGATTCTGTAATTTTATAAACCTTCCTGGGCAATTCTTTTTTTTTTTAATAAAGTATGTATAACATAAAATTTCCCATTTTAACCATTTTTTTTCATTTTAACCATTTTTAAGGGTACAATTCAGTGACATTAATTATATTCACAGTGTTGTGCAACCATCACCCCATCCATTTCAAAACCACTCCTGACAGTAACTCTGTACCCATTGAATAATGACTCCCATTTTCCCCTCCTCTGAATCGCGGTTCCTGGGTAATTCTAATGTCAGCCAATGTTTAGGACAGCAGTTTTCAGCTATTTGTGTTTGGTTTTTCTGCTTATTCTTACAGTTTAATAAATTCTTAACCATTATGATTTCTAACAAGTATATCATTGAATATTGTGTTACCTATCAGTTCTTAATTTAATTCTGGCTTTTGTTTTTACTTTTAGCAAAGTGTAACTTACTCAGACGGATAGTCCACACGCTTATTTTCCTTAGTTGTTGCCTTATCACATTATAAGAGTTTTGATTATCTGCACCCTTGCAAAAAAAGCCTGACAATCTACTTCTGATAGAGCTATTGAAAATTCTGTGGCACACAGTTCTACTCTGACACATATGGGGTCACCATGAGTTGGAGTCGACTCAGTAGCAATTGATATGGTATAATATTTTTAATTTTAATAAGTCAGTTTGGGAGGGGGGAAGAAAAATTTGTTGTTCTCATAGTAGCCTTATTTGTCTATGTTGTTTTTCTTCTAAGTTCTGAATAAGAACGGAAAGAAATATCACATTATAGGATTATATTAGGCACTACACAAAGACATGCAAAACCTTGTGCTCGTCTTCTCCCACTCTGTGCAAAGACACTATAGAAACCACAGTCTGGTAGTGAGGCCCCCTTCCAGACAACGTCAAGTCACTATGATTCTCTTATTTATTAATTTTTTAAAGGGCTCAGGCCAAGTGTTTTTTTTTTTTTCTTTATTTTTATTTTAAATGATTTTACAGACTTAACGTAACATTTATAGAAAGCACATCGGACCCAGAAGGAACTACTTTTGAATTCTTATTTATTCATTTATCAACTAATTCATAGTGGGTGAATTCTACTTGTATGAAGCCAAATTTCTTCATTTATATATAGGAATATAATATGCACAGATTTCTTGTAAGATTTACACATTAAAAAAATACAAAGCTCAAATATATTCTAGGCACTTAATACGTGCTTAATAAATGCTAAGTACCAGTGTTGTTATTATTCATGTTTTTATTTTTAGTAAACAAAACAGAAGAGTTACATAAAATATAATACCATGGTTAACTCACCAAGGATAATAACAATAATCTTATTATTTCTAATTTTCTGGAAAGCTCCTTAAAAGAGAAGGATAAAGTATTGCTTCTTAAAAATCATGTCCTTATAGAAATTATCTTGTAAAAATGTTCTGTTTAAATCCAGGGTATAAACCTCAAAGAATTTCAGGGGTGGTATGTAACAAAAGTATACATTTAAGATAAGAGTCCACGGATACCTTTAAAACTGAAAAAGAACCTAGTAGGAATTAGCAGTCACCGTAAATTTAAGTGAGGCAAGGGACTGGATTAATGAGTCCCATGAACATATTTTATTGGGATTTATATTCATTCACATTTGGATCCTGCAAAAGCAAGTTGTCCACAACAGAGAGTAAGATGTTTAACTGAGATTACAGTTTAATAGCTAAAACCACTGGAGCTTTTACAGGTAGTATTCTCTAAGCCTTCCTGTAAGAGTTCTCTGAATTCAGTTCATAATTCATCATAAAACTAACCACAATCTGAGCTGTCTTACATAATGAATCTAGAGATAAGGGTTATGAACATTAAGTAGTAATAAAAATCTAGAGAAAAAAATAATTAGAAGAAGCCTGAAAACACTGACATTTAGAACTGCCCCATAAGGTTTCCAAGAGCACCTAGTGGATTCCAGCTGCCAACCTTTTGGTTAGCAGCCATAGCTCTTAACTACTGTGCCACCAGGGTTCAAAGTATTCTTTAGATACTGGGAAATATGACAGAAGCTAGAGCTGTCCTCTCCCCTAATAAGAGGTCAGTGAAACAGGCAACCTTGATACTTGCATGGAGCTTAGACTTTACTTAGACAGAAGTAGAATGAGTGATACAAACATGTTCGGTGTAATCATGGAGAAGTACAGGGTACTAGTTATAGGAGAGTATAATAATCAGACCCTATGGATCACAATGGTACGATCTGCAATCAATCATGGGGATGACACAGGACAGGCAGCATTTTGTTCTGTTGTGCGTAGGGTCACCATGAGTTAGGGATTGGGGGGTGGGGGATAAGGGACAACTTGATGGCATCTAACTGCAGCAACAACAACCACCTAGGCTGAGCGTTTAGCATATGCTTTCTAGAGGATGTGACTTTTAAATTCAGATCCCAGAATTGAAATGCTATTATTATGGACATATGGAAGTCTCACATAGTTTGGACAAGTTATCTGGAGAGACCAGTCCCTGGAAAAGGACATCGTGCTTGGTAGAGTAGGGGGTCATCGAAAAAGAGAAAGACCCGCAACGAGATGGATTGACAAATTAGCTGCAACAATGGGCTCAAGCATAACAACAATTGTGAGGATGGCGCAGGACCTGACAGTGTTTCGTTCTGTTGTACATAGGGTCACTATGAGTCAGAAACAATCTGATGGCACCTAACAACAGCATGGAAGTCACGGTGTTTTAACAGCCTTTTACAAAAGAAAGGATTATTAAAATTGAAGGAATTTTAATTGGGAGAAATCTTGAAGATTATTCACTGTAGTTGAGAATCATAAATGATATGCCTAGGTTCAGAAGAAATTGTCTGGTCAAGCAGTTATACAGTGGACGTGGCAACAGAAAGTGATTAGCGTGGGAAAGCATAAGGGCTTTCTTGCTAGGTGCCAGGGATCCAGTAACTGAGAGAAGAATAAACTCAAAGATACTGTTTGCAAGCTTGGTGACCAAGCTCTTCCTATAAGACTTTCCTATTTAAGTGATCTGGCTTTAAGGTAGCATCTGGCCCTCTGTGCTGAGAACTCTTTAGTCTCAAGAATACAATTACGGGCTAAGAGCTTTCCCTTTCTGCTCAAAGCAAATTTGTCAAGGGGGAATAAACAGATAAATGGATAAACAAAATGTGTATGTTGTTGTCGTTGTTAAGTGCCATCGAGTTGGTTCCAACTCATAGCAACCCTATAGGACAGAGTCAAACTGCCCCATAGGGTTTCCAAGGAGCTGCTGATGAATTTGAACTGGAGTTTTTACGGGTAGCTTTTTACAGGTAACCTTTTGGTTAGCAGCTGAGCTCTTAACCACTGCATCACCAGGGCTCCCAAAATGTGTATATACATACAATATAGAGAGAAAAACGAAGTTCTGATACATGCTACCACATGGATAAACCTTGAAAACCATCATGCTGAGTGAAATAAGCCAGACACAAAAGGACAAATACTGTATGATCCCACTTATATGCAATAGGCAAATGTATAGAGAACGAAGTTTATTAGTAGTTACCAGAGGTGGGAGGGAGCGGGAAAGAGAGAGTCTATGCTTGGGGCCACTGAGTTTCTGTTAAGCGTGGTGGAATAGTTTGGAAATACATAGTGGTGTTGGTTGCACAACACGATAAACAAAATCAATGTCACTGAATTGTACATGTAAGAAGTGTTTTATCATATATATTTGACCACAATAAAACAATAAAAAAATTATCAAGGAGGAATGAGCAGCTATGGAAAGGTTGGCCTCAGGAGAGAGTGCAGGTGAGCATGAACTGGAGTTAGAGAATATGGTGCATTGCGGCTGGGTACCTGTTACAAATCACTCTCTAGTTCAAAAAAATCAAGGAACTCTAGTAGGAAATACGTATGTAGTGCTTACAACGCACCAGAAATTATTACAATACCTTCACATATATAAGCTAGCTTAATTAATAGCCTAGATCAACAAGCTGAGGTTAAATAACTTATCCAAGCTCACACAGCTAAAAAGAGTTGGAATAAACCAAAAACAAACCAAAAAACCCAAACCCACCGCTGTAGAGTTGATTTCAACTCATAGCCATCCTGTAGGACAGAGTAGAACTGCCCCATAGGGTTTCCAAGGCTGTAAATCTTTAAGGAAGCAGACTGCCCCATCTTCCTCCCACGGAGTGGTTGGTGAATTTGAACCGTCAAACTTTTTTGGTTATCAGCCGAGTGTTTTAACCAATGCCCCACTAGGGCTCCTAGAGCTGAAATAAGAATCTAAAATTCTCAGTCCAGTATCTCTATGTTCTTAAACATGTCAAAGGCCAGGTTTTGATGTTGTTTGTCTTAATTTTTTAACAGGTTGATGAGATGTGGACAGCGAAGCAAGTAATAATTAGTGATGACAATATTGGAAGTGCTAGAGGTTTTTAGTGTAATCCCTGGGTGGCTCAAACAGTTAAGCACTTGGCTACCAACAAAAAGTTGGTGGTTCAAATCCACCAAGAGGTGCCTCAGAAAAAAGGCCTAGTGATCTACTTCCAAAAGATCACAACCATGGAGTGTACTTCTACTCTGAAATGCGTGGGGTCATCATGAGTCGGAATCGACCTGATGGCAACTAAGTGGTTAGAGGTCTTTGGTACCAAATACAGTGAGTCATTTGAGGATTGTGTTGACTTTCTTGGACTCCATTAGATGCCTGTACAGAGATGATGTCTGCTTTCAATTAAACTTGCCCTACCCCAGACCGGTGGCTACCCTGGTGGCGTAGTGGTTAAGAGCTATGGCTGCTAATCAAAAAGTTGGCAGTTCAAATCCACCAGGCACTCCTTGGAGGCCATATGGGGCAGTTCTACTCCATCCTATAAGGTCAC
Organism: Trichechus manatus latirostris; assembly: GCF_000243295.1. Lineage (NCBI taxonomy): Eukaryota > Metazoa > Chordata > Mammalia > Sirenia > Trichechidae > Trichechus > Trichechus manatus. The sequence continues at coordinate 1,072,930 of NW_004443956.1, forward strand.
TATGAGTTGGAATCGACTTAACGGCAACGGGCTTGGGCTTGGACCCCAGACAGAGTTAAATTTTATAGCTTTGAAAGTGGAGGGGCCAAAGGCAGTGTGTGATTGTGCAAATCTCAGACGTATGTGAGGCTAGGTCTCCAGAACAGGTGAGAATACTATTAAAATAGATGGGCCAAGTCTGTCTTGGATATGCGCAATTATAATAAACTTTAGGGGTGGATTTACGAGGCAGAATTTCTTAACATCTCTTGAGAAAACAAATCCTTGGATATATGGCATTGTTATTTCTCATTGTTATTTACAGTATACTGTGTGTAGCCCTGGTGGTGCAGTGGTTAAGAGCTACATCTGCTAACCAAAAGGTCAGCCATTCAAATCCATCAGCCTCCTTGGAAATCCTATGGGGCAGTTCTACTCTGCCCTGTAGGGTTGCTAGGAGTCAGAATCGACTCACCGGCAATGGGTTTGTTTGTTCTTATGTTAGTGTTGTTGCTGTTAGGTGTCGTCCAGTCAGTTCCAACTCATAGCCACCCTATGTATGACAGAACGAAACACCATCCAGTCCTGCGCCATTCTCACAATCGTTTCTGTATTTGAGCCCATTGTTGCAGCCACTGGGTCATTACCATCATTATCTTCAATGTCATTATCATCCCTGCATCACAGTTTTTGTTCCATCATGACAAGGAATGCATCTGCTTCGCTCACCAGTGTAGACATGGTATCTCACAGAGTGAAAGTTTACAAGACATCTGTAAAATAAATGTATCTTAGTAGAGAGAAAAATTTTATTTAAAATTCACATTAATTCTGGTAGGCTATTTATAATAGAAGACAAACGTAAGTACTCAAAACCTAAATTATGAGTTAAGAAAAAAGAGAGAGAGAAGTGCTTTAAAAAGCACCTAGAGTGTTCTGGAAAAAAAAAAAAAGCATGGTTTTAAAGGATATGATTATTTGATATGATGCAATAATAATTTCATTTGCCCTGTATTTTCTGCAAAGAGTCGCTGGGTGGCACAAATAGCTAAGCGCTAGGCTACTAAGTGAAAGGTTGATAGCTGGAATCCACCCAGAGATGCCTCAGAGGAGAGGCCTGGCAATCTGTCTTCAAAAGGTCACAGCCACTGAAAACCCTACGGAGTGCAATTCCAGTCTGAAACACATGGGGGCGTCATGAGGTGGAGCTGACTGGACAGCAACTGGTTTGGTTTGGTATTTCCTTTTGCATATTTGCTGCTAAGACTTCCCTTGTCTGCTCTCCGTTTCCTCATCTGTAAAATAAGTTTCATAACTGCAACAATTTCATTTAAGATCCTTGGAAGAAAATGTCTCTATCATTGTAAGTATTTGTTATACGTATGGGAAAACAATATCTCATCTTCTTTGATTATAGAAATTTTCTAAGAACATTTTGGGTACTACAGCTCTTTCTTACTTTGATCTCAAGCTTGATTCATGTTCATAGTCAAACTGTACATGTTTCAGACTATTTTCTACAGGTAGTGTCAAGTTCATTTTTTGCCGTGGGTGGTTTGCCTTGGGTGAAATGACCTACTATTTGAATGTTTATTATTACCTATCACCAGCTCTGAAGTATGGCTTTTACACAGAAAACACAGAAAATACTTTTTTAAAAAAGAAAACAAAAAAACAAGCACAACTTTGCTGACCAGGCAACTCTGCCGAACTTGGAAGCAAACCATCTGCATTGGCACCCAGTTGAGTTTATGATATATTTCACATTCTTGCTAATCTCACTCTTTTTTCTCAGAGAGAGGAGCTCTTCAAACCAGATTCTACTGTTTCTCTGACAAATGTATTCTGACATCCGAAGCAGCTGGCAGGAGATTTTCAGGGTTTTTATTTCTCATTTTGCCCGAAGAGCTTGATGCTGTTTTTTCTTTTTCTTTTCCTTTTGCATGCACTCTTACGCACAGCACACGCATCTGTGCACACACAAATGTACACGTACAATTTTGCACGTATTAGGTGAGAAGCTATCCGTGCATTGAGATTTCAGTAATGATGAAAGGGCCCCATCTCCTTGATATCACCACCTGCAATGCCTGTCTGCTCTTGAGGTTGCCTTTGTAAGGAACAAACTTTAAAGTAAATAAAAATAATTCCAACTCGGTTACCCATCATGATCTGAGCTAGGTCTTTGATAGGATGCCTCAGAGAGAGGAAGACTAAGAAGGAAAAATCTGCAGGCAGCAGTATCTGAGGGTTCCAGCAGGAAACAGAATCCAACCAGATGCTTTAAAAGACTTTAAAGGAAGGGACTATTTACCCATGTATAACCAGTTCCGACTCATAGTGACCCTACAGGATACAGTAGTACTGCCCCATAGGATTTCCAAGGAATGGCTGGTGGATTTGAACTGCCGACCTTTTGGTTTGCAGCCAAGCTGTTAACCACTGTGCCACCGGGGCGCCAAGCTGTGTGTAGACAAGGTTAAAAGAAACAACAGTAGATGTTGAGGCCTAGAGCCTAGCAACAGCAAGAAGCCATTACAGCTCTTAAGCTTGAGGCTGGGAAAGGAGGAAATAATATTTTTAGAGACCAGAGTAAGCTAAAAGTTTGGAGCAATGGTTGCCTGACAAGAACTGTACCTCATGGAGGCATGCAGCCTCTGTTGTAAAATGTGACCCAGAGTAAGAAGAAAGCATAAAAAGAATAAACCTATCTTTCTCTGTCTATACTTAGATCTCCTGCTGGTGGCTGCCATCCACCAAACCCTATAGCAGTGGTTCTTAAACTTGTTCATGTATCTGAATTGCTGGGTCCCTTCTCTAGAACTTCTGATTTACTAGTTCTGGGGAGGAGCAAGGAATTTGCATTTTTAACACAAAAGTTCGTAGGTGATGGTGATGTTGCTGTCTAGGGACCCTACTTTGAGAACCACTGGTCTACAGGCAGCCATCCAGAAAGCGAGCCTAGCTGATGCATTAGATAAAAGCCCTACCTCCCCTGGGACAGAGCAGAGAAAGAGATAGTGTACGGCCAGGGATAGCCAATGGAAAATAACCAATACAGAGAAAGACCATCTGTCCCTCTGAGGTCCAAGGAAGAAACCTGGGAGACAAATACAATCTGTAGTTCTCAGGTGGTGTGATTCAAGTTTAGTGACAGAAAGTAGGAAGAATTCCAAGAGCAGCTGAGGGGGCTTGGTTCTTTGAATGAACTTGGGGAGCGAGGCAAGATTCCAGTTCTAGGGCTGAGAACAGAGGTAAAGATCAGATGAACTAAGAACAATACAGCCTCAACATAGGGTCCCAACTGGTGGGATAAAGGGGAAGGGGCTTGGTAGTGGGTTACAAGAAACAAGGCAGGAGGTTATAGTAGCAGTGCTATCAAGGATCCCATGATGCTCAGCTTTGAGTTATTGACAGAGACTTCTTGCACCATGGTTTAAATTATTGCCATTCAAAATGTGGACAGAAGACAAGTAGGGATCAGCATCACCTGGGAGCTTGTGACAATTGTGAAATGTTGGTGTTGAACTGGTGTCTCTGGAGGTGAGGTCCAGGAATATGTTTTAACAAGGTTTCCAGGTGATTCCAATGCAGATTGTAGTTTGTGAAGCACTAGTCAAAATCACTGGTTCTCATCTTGGTTGCACATTGGAGTCACCTAGAATGTTTAAAAGATAATCACTGCCTGTATCTCACTCCCAGAGATTCTGATTCAACTGGAATGAGCATTATAGCAGATTGTTTTCAAACAAGGCTGCGATAATCTCCCATCCTCCTATTCAGGGTCCTTTACCATTCCACCCATCAAGAGGTTGAGTTTATTTCTCCACACCATGAACTGTTAGAAGAATGAACAAGTCTGTTTTGGAAGAAATACAGCAAGAGTGCTCCTTGGAAGTGAGGATGGAGAGACTTCATCTCATGTACTTTGGACATGTTATCAGGAGGGACAAGTCCCTGGAAAAGGACATCATGCTTGGTAAAGTACAGGGTCAGCAAAAAAGAGGAAGACCCTTAACAAGACGGATTGACACAGTGGCTGCAACAATGGGCTCAAGCATAACAAAGATTGAGACAATGGCGCAGGACTGGGCAGTGATTCGTTCTGTTGTACATTGGGTTACTATGAGTTGGAACCAACTCGCCAGCACCTAACAACGACAAGAATCTGGGCATTATCATATGACTTGTTTTGGCTAGTAAGTTATCAGGAAACATGATGCAAGCATAGGCTTGAAAAGTACTTGCATGTTGGGGCTTGCTCTTTTGGGCTGCTTTGGAATTCTGAGATAATGTTGCAAACAAATCCAAATTAAGCTATTGGAAAGCCCACGTGGAGGAGATATGAAGTGCCCTAGACTAAGTATCTTCCAGCCAACAGGCATATGAGGACATATTAAGTATTTCAGCCAGGTGACTACACAAGTGACCAGCAGAAGAACCAACTGGCTGAGCCCAGCCCAAATTGCAATTAAAATTGTTGTTGTTTTTAAACACTAAGTTATGAGATGGTTTGTTATGCAACAATAAATAACTGATATAAAGTAGGATCTGGGCATCTGAGTTTTTCAAAGCTCTCCAGGTTGTTTTCATGTACAGCTGGTCTAAATCAGCTTTTCTTACACTGCGTGTTAGAATTGGCTTTTAATAATAGTTATGGCAGGGCCCCAACTCTCAAAGATTCTAATATAATTGATAAGGGATGTGTCCTGGTCATTAGAATTTTTTAAAATTTCCAAGGTGATTTTAATATGCAGCAAACTTTGAGAACTATAGCCCCTAAAGGATTGATAAGAAATGTCAATATGGAAATGTACAATCATTTGTACAAACATTTAGCTGCACAGGCGCCATAGGGGCAAAGGGAAGCAAAAAGAGATGTAAACCTGTCTTTGCCCATGGCTAGCCTTACACACACCTACAGTCTTTTCTTTTTTTAAATTTTTTCCCAGACAAAAATTTATACATGCATTGTTACGTGACTCTAATTGCTCTCCCCATACTGTGACAGCCCACTCCTTTCTACTCCTGACTCCCAGTGTCTGTTCAACCAGCTCTTAACCCTCTCTGCCTTCCCATCTCACCTCCGGACACAAGCTGCCAGTTTAGTCTCTTGTATCTACTTGAGCTAAGAGGCACACTCCTCACGAGTATCACTATATGTCCCACAGTCCAGTCCAATCCCTCGTACAGTCTTTTTAAACAAGTGTCTACAGGTCCTGATCCTCCTGAGACAAATAGTACCTGATGTGAGCATGGTTCAACTTGCTAAATATGAAACTCAATGAGTATGAATTCTCTGTACCTATCGTTATGATATAAATTTGAAGTTGTCTACTCTTTGCTGCCTATATTCTCACTTTTTAAATGACTGCCAAATTTTTAAAAACTAAAGCTTTACTTGAATACTAATATTGAGAAGTTCACATAATAAAATCAGGATATTCAGCTATTTGAAAAATCACGAAGTCACAGCAACATTGACCCCTTTTCCCAAAAAGCAATAAATTAAGTGAAGCAACAATAAAGTAAGAAGCTGCTTCTAGATGGAACTTGGATCTTCATTTCAAGTGAGTTCCCCACAGGACGGCTCACTGCTGAGGTTACTTTTGAGGTCTTAGTGGGCAGCTGGTATTTTGAATCCCTGGATCATTCCTTCCTCAACTTCCCATTAGATTACATTTTGCTGTTTAATTACATTTTTTAAAATGTTATTGTCTGTTGGTTTATATGAGCAAATCGTCCTTCTTCAACTAGATTGCAAACTCCTTGAAGCCGGAGGTAAAGTATAAATTTATTTGCTATTTAACCAGAAGTGTTAGACAGACAGCAGAATGCTTAATAAATATTCATTGAAAGAATGCTTGGACGACTTGGAAGAGGGTGGTCATTCATAACTTGAGTCAATTACACATCCCCTTGATTATAATTACTCTTCAAAATTGAATGAATGGTTTTGGAGCTCCACAAAATTACCATTTTACAGCAGACCAAATTTGGGAAATAAAAATTATTTCTAAAGGTCAAAAAGTGATTCACACTAGCATTTCTCTAGGATTGTTTACACTGTATATGTTGTTGTTAGGTGCTGTTGAGTCAGTTCTGACTCATATTAACCCTATGTACAATAGAACAAAATACTGCCCAGTCCTGCACCAACCTCACAATTGTTGTTATGCTTGTGCCCATTGTTACAGCCACTGTGTCAATCCATCTTGTTGAGGGTCTTCTTTTTCACTGGCCCTCTAATCTACCAAGCATGATGTCTTTCTCCAGGGACTGAACCTTCCTGATAACATGTCCAAATTATGTGAGACGTAGTCTCACCATTTTACCTTCTAAGGAGCATTCTGGCTGTACTTCCTTCAAGACAGATTTGTTAGTTCTTTTGGCAGTCCATGGTATAGTCAATATTCTTCACCAACACCATAATTCAAAGGCATCAATTTTGCTTCGGTCTTCCTTATTCATTGCCCAGCTTTCACATGCATATGTGGCTATTGAAGATACCATCGTTTGGGTCAGGCGAATGTTAGCCTTCAAAGCGACATCTTTGCTTTTTAACACTTTAAAGAGGTCTTTTGCCGCAGATTTGCCCAAAGTGATATACTGTAATGTAGCATGTTAAATTCTGGTAAAGTATTTCCATACTCTAACTTAATTAACCTGCTTCTGCATCCTTTGTCAATGTTTTCAAATCATATGTCTTAACATATAGCTTCCCTGTGCTTCACGTCAGGTAAAAAGGAAAATACATGAGATAGTAGCTTGGTTCGTTCATAAGTGCACTCCTGCAAGCAAATTTTAATCATCAAAGATACTGCTGATGTAGAGATATGATAAATTGCTTTTCTACAGGGTAGTATAAACCTTAACTAGTATGATGAATACTTCTGCCTCACCAGGAAAACTGAAATAGTGCAAACTGTTTAAATATGTGCTACCTGATAAATGAAGATGATTTCTGCAAGTATTCTGCATGCGACACAGTACGATTTTCATGTTAAAGTGAAAATGTCTTTTCAGGAAAGAAGGCTTAAGGGAGGCCTTTTGAAAAAAGAAATAGACACATGGAAGTGTTTAATATAACCAGTATATTTTGTGGAAAATATCTTTGAAACAATAATTTCAAAAAAATTCATTCCCCAGTTTATAATTATCAAACTTAAGTATAATTGCTTTTCAAAATTCCTTCTGAATGCTAATTTTCAAGGCTGATTATGAAGAAAGGTCTTTAACAACTGAAATCCCTGGGGTTTAAAATTCATTAACACACAGAACACTTGTTTTCTATGATTTCCTCATATAATTGATAATAAATTTGGCAAAAAAGACCAGATAAGGGGTCACTATGCTTACTTTCTTGCACATGACAGAGGAGAGTAATATCCTGGCATCTCACAATCACATGACCAATGGCACCAGCAAATTCAGTAACCAGAGGGAGAAATTTTTTCCTTGTCAGTATGCAGTTAATATCTCATTTTCTTTTGGGGGTATCTCATTTTATACAGTGTAATTATTTTTTGCTTTTATCTTTATGCATCTCCTCTCCTTTATTTGGTTTTCCTTTGTTATTACTTTACCTTCTCAAAATACATGCTTACTTCATTTATTTTTAATTTTTCCCGCTATCTGTTTTTGCCCTTAAGGTTGTAAATGTTTCTCTTATTGCCACCTTGGCTTCATTCTGCAAAATTTTATGTAATGCTCTTAAAATTTACATTTCTAAATCATTTGTAAGTTTATTTATCGATATTTTTAGTTGCCTCTTTTCAAGACTTATGTGGAAGTGCGTCCTTGTTTTAATCTTTTAAGGCATGCTGTTTGGCTATTCTTTAGTTCTTAAATGTCTAACTTTATTATCTTTGGATCAATTATTTAATCTATATAATTTCTACTTTGAAGACTACATGAGATTTTGATTTTTGTTCTTGTGTTAGTTTCCTGTTGCTGCAGTGACAAATTACCAAAACTTGGTGGCTTAAAAGAACCGTATTCTCTCACAGTTCTGTTGGCTAGAAGTGCAAAATCAAGGTGTCTGCAGAGTTGATTCCTTCTGGAGGCTCTGAGGGATAATCTGTTCCATGACTCTCTCCAAGATGCTGGTGGCTGCCAGCAATCCTTGGTGCTTCTTGGCTCGTAGACACAACATTCCATTCTCTGCTCTGTATTCATATGGTATTCTCCTCCATGTTTGTGCCTTCTCCTCTTCTGTCTGTCTGAAATCTCCCTCTGCCTGTCTCTTTTAAAGACTCTCGTCATTGGATTCAGGAATCACTCTAAATCCAGGATGATCTTATCTTGATATCCTAAACTTAATTACATATGCAAAGACCCTTTTCCCAAATAAGTTCTCATTCATAGATTCTGGAAGTTAGGAAATAGACATATCTTTTTGGAGGACACAATGCAACCTAGTACAGACCTAATGCCAGATCATTTTTGTTAACGATCGATGTGTTTTTTTTTTTTTGAAAAAGTATGATATCTCTTCTTTTGGGGGGTTAAAAAAATTCTAGACATGGTTATTAATCATTTGAAACTTATTAATCATATTATTCATATCACTTGCCTTATTCATACTTCAACTTGATGTGTCATTTCTGAAAGGGAAATAATTTTCATTGTAATTATGGCAAATACTTTTGTTTCTATTAGTTTTGCAAATAGTATTTCAATTTTATGATTTGGTTAAAATACTACATGTAAATGAATATTAAAAAATAAGAACCATAAAACACTGAGAGGACAGCAAAATGAAAGCTAAAAAAAATCTCAGCATCACACTGTATGTGCAGTAGAAAAAATGGTTGAAGAATTAGGAATTTTTAGTTTATAGTCGATAAGACCTGGTGAGGGGGTGGGAGTGAAGGAGGAAGTAAAGCATTCAAACCTAAATGTGTTGTCACATCTCTGTGCCATCTGAGGCCGAGAACTGTGTTTGTCATGTTGTTGTCATTGTTAGGTGCTGTGGAGTCGGTTCTGACTCACAGCAATCCCACGTACAACTGAACGAAACACTGCCAGTCCTGCACTATCTTCACAATCTTTACTGTTCGAGCTCATTGTTGCAGCCACTGTGTCAATCCATCTCGTTGAGGATCTTCCTCTTTTTCACTGACCTTCTATTTTACAAAGCACAATGTCCTTCTCCAGGGACTGGTCCCTCCTGCTAACATGTCCATAGTACATGAGACAGAGTTTCACCATCCTTGCTTCTAAGGAATATTCTGGCTATACTTCTTCTAAAACAGATTTGTTCATTCTTCTGGCAGAGCTATATTCCTGGATTAAATCCTACATTAAATCCTGGATTAAACCCTACATTCCTGGAATAAATCCTGGTCATGAGATATTAGTCTTTTATTATATTGTTAGATTTATTTACTAAAATTTTGTTTAGAATGTTTGCCTCTATATGCATAAAGGATATTGATCTGTAGTGTTCTTTTCAGATAGTGCTTTCATCTGGAGTTGGTATCAGGGAAATGTTGGCCTTATATGAGTTCCAACTCATGGCGAGCCTGTAACATGTCCAAAGTACTTGAGACCAAGTCTCACCATCCTCATTTCTAAGGAGCATTCTGGCTGTACTTCTTCCAAAACAGGTTTATTCGTTTTTTTGGCAGTCCAATATTCTTCACCAGCACCATAATTCAAATGCATCAGTTCTTCTTTGGTCTTCCTTATTCATTGTCCAGCTTTTGCATGCATATGAGGTGATTGAAAATACCACGTCTTGGGCCAGGTGCACCGAAATCCTTGACAGCTTCAATACTTTGTCTGTTTATCATAATGCTGCTTATTGGTTCACATAGGACCTTCTAAATAAACATTGAATACCTATTTTTTGTTTGAAACAAATGAAATAGGAAGCTGTGTGGCAAAGTGAAAAAAACAGTCAGCTTTAGCTTTAGATGCGGTCCCCCTGCATACTAGCTGTGTGATCTTGGTCGACTTACTTGTTTCCTTTGAGCGTCAGGTTCTTCAACTGGAGATAGTAACTTCTTATTTGTAAGGCTACTATGAGGATCCTGATAAACGGAGAAAAGATTGAAATCGTCAAGGATTTCATTTTACTTGGATTCACAATCAACATTCATGGAAACAGCAGTCAAGAAGTCAAATGACACACGGCATTGGGCAAATCTGCTGTAAAAGACCTCTTTAAAGCCTTGAAAAGCAAAGATGTCAACTTGAGCACTAAGGTGTGCCTGACCCAAGCCATGGTGTTTTCAATTGCCTCATATGCATACGAAAGCCGGACAATGAATAAAAAAGACCGAAGAAGAATTGATGCCTTTGAATTATAGTGTGGGCGAAGAATATTGAATATACCATGGACTGCCAAAGAACCAACAAGTCTGTCTTGGAGGAAGTACAACCAGAATGCTCCTTAGAAACAAGGGTGGTGAGACTATGTCTCACATACTTTGAACATGTTATCAGGGGGGGTCAGTCCCTGGAGAAGGACATCATGCTTGGTAAAGTAGAAGGTCAATGAAAAAGAGGAAGCCCCTCAACGAGATGGATTGACACAGTGGCTGCAACAAAGGGCTCAAACATAATGATTGTAAGGATGGTGCAGGACCGGGCAGGGTTGTATATAGGGTCACTATGAGGCAGAACCAACTTGACGGCACCTAATGACAACAGCAACTATGAGGATTAATGAGATCATTTGTATTGAGTACCTAGTGATGTGAAAGTGTCTGGCACATAATAGGTACTCAGTAAAGGGCAGAACTGTTGTAGTAGAACTATTAACACTAATATAATTTTTTTTTTCATGAAGTTTCTTAAGGAGGATTAGCATTCAAACCAGAAGGGGCAGTGTATTATTTATTAGGTATCTATCTTATGGATTGAATTTTGTTCCCCCCCCACCGGAAGTGTGTGTCAGCTTGGCTAGGCAATAATTCCCAGTATTGTGTGGTTGTCATACATTTTGTGATTTGATATAATTATCCTATGTGTTGTAACTCCTAATCGCTATGATGGTAATGAGGCAGGATTAGAGGCAGTTATGTTAATGAGGCTGGACTCAATCTATAGGATTAGATTGTATCTTGAGTCAATCTCTTTTGAGATATAAAAGAAAGAATCGAGCAGAGAGGAGAGGGACCTCATACCACCAAGAAAGGAGAGCTGGGAACGGGGCATGTCCTTTGGACCCAGGGTCTCTGTGCTGAAAAGCTCCTAGACTCAGGGGAAGATTGATGACAAACACCTTCCCTCAGAACTGACAGAGAGAGAAATCCTTCCCCTGGAGCTGGCACCTTGAATTTGGACTTCTAGCCTTCTAGTTTGTGAGAGAATAAACTTCTGTTTGTTAAAGCTATCCACTGTGGTATTTCTGTTATAGCAGCACTGCATGCCTAAGACACCCATGATCAGTTGTGGATCAGACCATTTGATCCACAGGATTTTCATTGGCTGATTTTTGGAAATAGATTGCCAGGACTTTCTTCATAGTCTGTCTTTGTCTGGAAGCTCCGCTGAAACCTGTTCAGCATAATAGCAACATACAAGCCTCCACTGACAGATTGGTGGTGGCTGTGCATGAGGTGCCTTGGCCAGGAATCAAACCCAGGTCTCCCAAATGGAAGGTGAGAATTCTACCACTGAACTATCACTGTGCACTCACCACAAACTTAGCAGTTTAAAATCACACACATTCATTGTCTCATAATGTCTGTGGGTCAGGAATCTGGGCACTGCTTAACTGGTTGAGTTTTCTGCTTCAGGTATCTCACTAGCCTGCAACCTAAGCGTTTGCCAAGACTATGGCCTCATCTCATGTTTTAACAGGGAAATATCTGTTTCCACACTCGTGTGTTTGTTGACAGATTCCATTCCTTGCAGCCTGTTGGACTGAGGACATAATCATAGAAGTGACATCCCATCACCTTTGCTGGATCCTTTTGGTTAAAGTCACAGGTTCCACCCACACTCAAGGGGATTACATAGGACATGGACACCAGGGGGCAGGGATCATAGAGAATAATCTAAGAGTATCCTCACCTCAGGGAGAAATTAGGGATAAGTGTTTGGCTTCATATAAGAAATACCTTTAAATGAATTAGAAGTATTTAAAGAAGGAATAGGCTGTACAGTGAGGAAGTCCTCACATTGGCTAGATGGTATGTCAAAGATTTTAGAGATAAAAATGTGATTACTGAGTGGATTTATGGACCAGCTCATTTCCAAGTTGTCTTCCCAAAACTGTATAGTTTCCTTAGGAACTTCTCAGAGTGCTTCAATAGGATTGTTCTTGAATCATTTTCTAGTTGTCAGCTTAAAGGAGACCGATGTTTTCTTAAGGTATAAGTTTTCAAGAAAGTAGATTAAGACTAGTTGGCCCAATATTCACTCTCCACTATCCAAAAACATTTGCGAAATTTAAACATACTTGTAAAATTCAATTGTTTTCTCTGTTAAGTATTTGAGAAATCATTGTACAGACAATCCACCCCCACCCCCACCCCCAGTTGACACAGAGTCAACTCCAGCTCGTGGCAATCCCATGTTGTCAGGGTAGAACTGTGCTCCCTAGGGTTTTCAATGACTGATTTTTTCAGAAGTAGATCACCAGTTCTTTCTTCCAAGGCACCTCTGGGTGGACTTAAACCTTCAACCTTTCAGTTAGCAGCCAACTGTGTTAACTGTTTGCACCACCCACCTAATAAAAATACAGTAGTAACATGGTTTACAAAATCAGATTATTATTTTGACAGAAGAGGTCTAACTGGGCTCCTAAATAATAAATTTGACAACTGTCATTCCTGGTTTCATATTCAGAAAATACTTCAGGAGTTCCTCAAATATTTGTTGAAGGTGTAACACGTCTTGCTAGAAGTTAAGAAAGGGCTTGGAGTAAGATTGACAGGTTCTAACCCCTTTTCTAATAACGAATTCTGTGTGACTTTGGGCAAGCAACTTCATTACTCTGCCTCAGTGTCAGCATCTGTAAAAGTGGAGATAATCGTACTACTCTTCAAAGAGTTATTTTTAGCATTAAATAAGTTAATTCCTGTCAAGCTTTTACCACAGTACATGGCATGTCCTGTGTGCTTAATAGGTGTTAGTTATTTTTATGATACTATATTAGTCAAAATGAATTAAAAACAGAGGCCAATAATGGCTTTTGGAAATTAAATAAGGATTTTTAAAACAAAACAAGGGAATTTTTGTAGGTATATAAATAGCCATCATGAATTAAGTCTTCACACTTCTATTTATCACTGATCTGGTAATTTATAAGGCACATATAGAGCTACCCCTTGCCCATTTGTTGCAGCTTGATTGCAAAGCTTTTTTGTTATTCTTAATGAAACCCTTGGATGGGATTAAAATGAAGGAAAACAGGTGGTTTCTCACATTTTAATAATAGCTGGGTAATGAAGCCTTTGTCTTCCAATTTAATTAATAAATTGTCCCCCTTTGATCCAAAAGCAGTAATAGCTTTTGGTAAATAATCAGCCTGCCAATATTTGTCAAACATTTCACATTAAATTGCTATCATTTGGATTACAGATGTATTCGAGTCACAAACCCTCCCACTGGTTTTTTCCCAGGAGCCATATGCAACTAAATCAGCTCAGAAAGAACATGAGGATTTGGAAGAACTGATTTGAATATGTTAGAAGACATTTCACAACAGTGCTAGTTTACATTCTCGCACAGACTTAAGCAATGCTAATAAATTGCCCTGACTAAAAAGGCTGTTTCCTTCCCTTTTCCACTTTGTTTGTAGGAGGGAATTTATAGATAAAAAATTTTACATTGATGGCGAGAGCTTCTGAATTAACCCGTAAATTGGAATGGTGTAGCCTGCCAGAATGCCTTTACCATCTTCAGTTTCCTTGTCAACCAGAGGTCTTTTTCTTTAATCCATCAAAAATTATGCCAATTGCTATGAGAGCATAGGCCTTGGGCCACCAGTGAGCTTGGACCTCACAACTATTTCTGTCCAGAACTAATCAGATATTAATAATCTCCAAGAAATATTATTCCATGCTCATCTCTACCTTGCTGTTCTTTTTACTGTGAGCTAGGGACAGTCTTTCTGAACATATTTGTACAACTATAACCCATTGCTGTGGAGATAATTCCGACTCATAGCGACCCTATATGAAGTCATACTTTAAGAAAAATACAGAAAAAGATAGCTAGAATGGTTATACAACTTGAAGAATGTAATCAATGTCACTGCACTAGACATGTGGAAATTGTTGAATTGCTGTATATTTGGTTGTATAAAAAAACAGAAGAAGAAAGAAACAGAGACAAGCTTCTATAAAGCAAAAAGAAAAGCAGCCAGATTATACTAACCCATGACTAGGCAACAGAGACCTCTGCCAAGGGTGAAAGTTTTCAATTTACTGTGTCCCCACCTTTCTTCCCCTCTTCACAGTGCCTGCTAGCTTAAATGCCCATTAAATCTGTGCCACTATTTATTGTGTAATGTTAGCACCTGTGTCTCAGCTACTAGACCAAAACAGCCAGCTGATTTCGCATACCATTGAGCAGCAAATAGACATCACCGTCTCAAGCTATAAATTTTACACACACACACAACATTCAAAGGTATAGTGTGTCTGTCCAGTTAAAAGGAACAAGAGAGAGAAAAAAAATCAGTAAGGATAATAGAAATTTTCTTTTTTTCCCACAAAATGTCCCAACTTTAATACAGAGAAGTGGTCTAGCATAAGAAAATTCTGGAGGCAGACTCTGATTTTGTACCATGGGGTACCTTGGGCATGGTATACAATGTCTCGGTTCCTTGGTTTTCTCACTTGTAAAATGGGAATAATAATGGATTTTTACATAATAGGGTTGTTGCAGTAATTGAGTGAGTTAATACACGTAAAGTGCTTAGCACAGTGTCTGGCCTATCATAAATATTAATAATTATTAGGTAGAAGGAAGTAGCAGCAGCAATAGGAGTTGTCATGGATTGAATTGTGTCCCCCAAAATATCTGTCAACTTGACTAGGCCGTGATTCCCAGTATAGTATGGTTGTCCACCATTTTGTGATTTTCCTGTGTGTTGTAAATCCTACCTCTATGATGTTAATGAGGCAAGATTAGAGGCAGTTATGGTAATGAGGCAGGACTCAATCAACAAGATTAGATTGTGTCTTAAATCAGTCTCTTTTGAGATATAAAAGAGATAAGCAAGCAGAGAGACAGGGGGACCTCATGACCACCAAGCAAGAAGAGCCAGGAGCACACATCATCTTTTGGACCCCGGGTCCTTTCACTGAAAATTTCCTAGACTGGGGAAGATTGAAGACAAGGATCTTCTGCCAGAACCAACAGAGAGAAAGCCTTCGCCTGGAGCTGGCATCCTGAATTCAGACTTCTAGACTCCTAGACTGTGAAAGAATAAATTTTTCTTTGTTAAAGCCATCCACTTCTGGTATTTCTGTTATAGCAGCACTAGATAACCAAGACAGGAATTTATCTTTATTTCCTATTGAAGATGGTGACAGCAACGAGAAATTATACCATATGTATATTTCTCCTTGGGTGATACAAATAGTTAAGTGCTCAGCTGCTAACTGAAAGGTTGGTTGTTTAAGTCCACCCAGAAGCACCATGGAAGAAGGACCTGGTGATCTACTTCTGAAAAATCAGCTATTGAAAACCCTGCTGAGCACAGATCTATCCTGAAACACAGGGAATCGCCACGAGTAGACGCCATGAGTAGATGTATATGTATACACTCCTTCAAATCTCAAGTCTTTCCCTTGTTTCTTCATTTCACCACTAAAATAGACTTAAAATAAAAATAAAATTAAGAGTGCTGGCGCATTGTGGGGAATGAAACCAGTGTCGTGGAACACTTTATGTACAAACTATCTAATGGGAAACTTATTTGCTCTATAAACTTTCACCTAATGCACAATAAAAAAGTTTTTTTTTAAGGTATAAAAATTACAGTCTTAGAAACCATATGGGGCAGTTCTACTCTGTCCTGTACGGTTGCTTATGAGTCAGAATTGACTCAATGGCACACAGCAAGATCACTTCTAACTCTAAGGATTCTGTGCCCAGAGGGAGTTTTATTTATTGATCTCTCCTACTTAATGGCCTATTTATCACGGTAGCACCAAAGTTATTTTAAGGAAGAATAAATTTTTAGAAGTTAAAAAAAAATCAACTTTTAGATGATTTGGAATTCTCACAGTCAGAAGTAGGAATTATCAGATTATCTATTTGATACAACATCCAGATACACAGTTCTCTAGATAAATCTTAGAATTTAATCAGAGCGGACACCAAGAAACCCCATGTCCCCTTAGCAAATGCCCCAAGTTCACTTCTATGAGAGGCAGTGGCACTTAGAAATAGCATGAGTTTAGAAGCCACGTAGACTCAGTTCAATTAAGCCACTTACTGTACCTTGAAAAGTTATGTTAGCTTTTCTCCAGCAGCAACTTAATATGAAAACATTATATCAAAACCAAACTTGACCCCTTAGATTATTGCCCTGAGATGCCCTTTTAACCTGGAACTGAAACCACTCCCGAAGGTTACCTTCCAGCGAAATAATAGATTAGCCTCTAAAATAAACAATAACACCAGTGAGGAATGTGCTCCTTTGAGCAACTAACTATAGAAAATTAAACAGTCGACATTTTCACAAAAGCAAAGATGAGAAGGCAAGGAGGGGCAGCAAAATTGGATGGATGGAAACGGGGCAGGTGGGGTGGAAATGGTGAGAGAGCTGACACGTTGCAGGGATTGTAACCAACATCACAGAACAATCTGTGTATGAATTGTTGAATGGGAATCTAATTTGCTGTATAAACGTTCACCTAAACCACAATAAAATATTCAAAAAAATAAAATTTTGGCTTATGTCAGTGGCAAATATTTCATCGAAATTTCCATCATTTTTTGACATATTATACTTTCGGGAGACAGAAATATCCTTTGGCCCATCAACTGGGAGAAATGTTTCTTTCAAATATGTGAGAACTTACGCTTCAGCTATTATAATGGTCACACAGACACATTCTGGCAGAGAATCTGTAAGCTCTTTGCATGTGGTCCTTTTTGATTAGTGCCATGTTTACCGCCCGTGAACACAGCACATGTAGAAAGACACTTTCACAATTAGCCCTTTCAACACCAATTCTGAAGGGAATGCATTCTGAACAAATTCACCTGTATTTTTCTCAACAATATTGCTCTTGTTGTAATGGCCATTTTTACATTAAAAAGTAATTTTATTTGATTTATCTTTAGTTAAAAAAAGGAAAAAAGCATGTGTTAAAAGACATAATGTAATACATTAGGTAGAACTATTTATTATTATTTACTATCTAATGTAAATTTGGGTACATTGACTAATGAAGAACAGTATTACTATTTGAATTTAGGTGTCTCTATTGTTATAGATAGGAGCCCTGGTGGTGCAGTGGTTAAGTGCTTGGCTGCTAACTGAAAGGTTGGCGGTTTGAACTCGTCAGCTGCTCCATGGGAGAAAAGATGTGGCAGTCTGCTTCTGTAAAGATTTACGGCCTTGGAAACACTACGGGGCAGTTCTACTCTGTCTTATAGGGTTGCTATGAGTCAGAATCGACTTAATGACAATAGATTTGGTTTTGGGTTTGGTTATTGTTATAGATAATGTTCATTGAGCTCCTACTTTGGGCAGATTATGTTAAAAATGCTTTTCATCTATTTCCTAGTAAGAAGTAGGTATTGTTATAAGCCTAGCTTTACAGATGAAGAAACTGAGGCACTGAAGAGTAAGTAACTGTCAACAACTCACTTACTGTAGTGACCTAGGAATTGGGTCTATCTTGCTCCAGAATCCCCTACCCCTTTTTAAAATAAATAACATCTTTCTACCACTAAAAATAATATTTCCTGGCATTGTCCTTACAGTTTTTATTTTTCCTCATTTTGTGAATGAGGAAACTGAGGCACAGAAGGGTGAAGTAATTTGTCCAAGGTAACCCACTAGTAAAAGTAAGGAGCCAGAATTTGAACCCAGGCAATCTGCCTCCACTGTGTCAGTTCAGCATCCAATGATATGTTCTTTTGAACACAATAACTATTAAACTATATTAACATATGAAAACTACAAAAAAGTATTTTCTACTTGAACTGTTTTTCATTGCCAGTAGAATAGTTGCATCTACCAGTATGATTTTTGAGAACAACATGAATTCAAATGCACTCGACTATCTTGTCTTCCATGCACCAGTGTACCTAGCCTGAAATGCCTACTATTAGTGTCCCTTCTTATATTTGAGGCAGAGTCACCTTGTACTCAACCCCATTAATAGAGGAGCATCCATTCATACATTGGCATCCACTAAAACATCAGCAGGGAATACCTAACTGTAGCTTTACAAAAAGAGGATCCCAAGAAAAGAGTCATAGTAGTGGTGAATTTCAACAACAGATTGGTAGATGAGACAACAAAGATTGGAAATAAAGTTCAATTTCCCCCAAGATCCTGAGAGAGCTCTGAAAGGGGAAAAGGGGTAGACAGCTAGACAACCCATGAAAAACAGGACTGGGGATGCACCAGCAGGGAGTGATCATAATTAGAGTCCACCAAGTGTATGAACACCCCAATCTAATCACCTCACTCCTCGTCCACCTCTGCAGATTAGCAAAGCCCTTATTATTTTACAAAGCAGTTAAATATATTTCATCTCTTGTGCACCAATACCATCAACAATGCAAATATTAAATGAAGTCTGTAGTGTGGGTAAACTTTTGGACACAAGTTTAGAAGATTTGAGGGAAAGGGAATGAGAAGGAACAAAAATCTTTTAAGTGTTTACTTTCAAAATGGCAACATTTCAAAGTGGAAAAATAACAAGGAAGTATATGGGAAACGTGTACATAATTATGAAGACAGTTGTTTCAGTGGTTGGGGGAGAAATACTGAGGTTTGCTAAACGCTATTTAATCACTTCACCAGTGACATACTAACCCACTAAGGGATATGTTAGGATATGGCTCATGAATCAAAAGGTAACCCAGGGTAGCTGTGAAAAGAGGGGACAGCACAGGGCTAGAAGTGTCCTGAAGGCTCTCAATGACTGAGGCAATTCTTTGTCTTTCCAGACATGCGTTGAAAGGAAGGAAAACATTCCCAATATTTTAATTCCATGAAAACATTTTCAATGGACTCTCCTTAGGTGAACATTTCTCTTTGTTTATGAAAGAGCAGAGATCTTTTGCAATCTGTGCTTAAATTGCAATGAAAATATTACTACAGTAAGAAGGTTTAGGGATTTGAGCTTTTGTTTTCTAATCACATGTTTAGAAAGGATTTCCAACCCAATAAACTAACATCATGAATCAAGAACTTATCTTTGTGAGAAATAGTTATAATTGTCAGAAAACACTCCTTTTTAGTGTAGTATAAAGTTGGCATTAATCACATTAGAACCTAATTTCATCCTAAAATAACCCAGCTCTGCAGGAAAATTAAATAGAAGATGGCACCTTTCCACAAACCTATTTTATTTTATTTTCCTTTTTGTTCAGCCGGAGATCCATGAAGAAAAAAAAAAAAAATTGGTAAATATAAGGAAATGAGATAAAATCATAAATCTTCTATACCTGCTAAATTCAGACAGCGATTAAATATTGAAATAGATTCACTTCACTGGAAATATGCAAAAAAAACCTCAAGGATCCTTGCAAAAAGAAAGTGCTGGCTGAGGAGGTTTCTTAATAATTTCAAAGGTCTAATAAGTAAAGTGTCATAATATAGTATACTAAATGACCCATTTTGTAACTTTATAGCTTTGTTTGACGTGATAAATTGCTTTATAATATGCTAGTACTCATTAAAAATAAATCAGATTGCTGTAAACTATGGCAGTATCTGTTTGCTCTTAATCATTTTTTACATATGACTACCAACCAACGTTACATAAATGAAGACTTGTTTCCTAATACTTGTGAGATAGATGTTAGCATGAACTCTGGTGGATTGACATGCCTCTAAATAATAGCTTAGCCTTGCCCAAATGCCCTTCAATATGTTTTCATGGTGTAGTATTAAAATGCACCTTGATCTCTACCACTGGAATGACTTCTTGATGCTGAGCTGGCAACATAAAAGCTATCTGAATAAGTTTAACACTTTTTAGTGTTATAAGTTCATAAAAAAACACTAATTTTTTTCAGGAACATATGGGACTATGCAAGGTTATAGAAGTTTTATGTAACCATTCACGTGACAAGTTTGCAATGTGAATACATTATGATTGTCTATATATAACAACTGGAGTAAAACTGGAACTTCAAAAGATGTCTTATCCTGTCCTCTTCAGTTTTCCCTTTTCTTCCTTTCTCCTTTTTCTTCACTGTCCCTTTTTTTCCTGCTTTCTTTCTTTTGCAGAACAATTTAATCTTTAAAGGTGTCAGATAAAGTAGAACAAATAAGCATCTGTGCCAGAAGTGGGAGGGGCCACTCTGGTCCAGAGGAGGGTGTGAAAGTTGAACAGGATGTCTATGTAGGAGGAAGATTCCATGGGGTGTGCTGGAGCCTGACTAGGGTAAGCAGGGCATCAGTGCTGTAGGGTGGCCTGGTGAGTATTGGAGCCTTATTGGAATGAGGAGTATGCTCAGAAAGAGGGAGGCCAGGCATGTGGTGTCTCTGTCCAAGTGGGGTGAGGAGGGCATTAGTTTGGGGGGAAAGGGTGGTGGCAGAGATAGGATATTAGACAAAGGAGGATTGATCAAATAAGTAAGAAAATTTAAAATAATGGGAACCAGGTTTCTAACTGTCACAGAAGGGAGATATAAATATGGAAAAGGAGAAAACCGGATTGATGTATTGGTGTGAACTCATGGTTTTCAATGAATATATGATAGATACAGAAATAATTATCAACATAAATGTTAATGTACTTTGTGTATACGTACGTACATTGCTTAGCTCTGTTCATCAGAGGGCCTAGGAGCAGAGACACACCAATCGCAATGAGCACACTTAGCACCCAGATCTTGGCTTCTAAATATCATTTTGGGCTCCTCAGAGAAATGTCTAACTCCAGGGCTGAGGAAGGGAAAGTACAAGATGATCCTGGAACATCGTGTTATGTTAGAAAACAAAGAAACACTCAAAAACATTGTGGAAACATGTCAAAAAGTTACAGAAGCCAACTAGTAGTTCCCAGTGACCAAATTTGAGGCAATAAAACATCAACATAAATAAGCATAGCAACGGATTTTAAGCCATGGAATAAAATAGGAAACCAGGAGTTCACGCAGATATAAATAAATGAATTCATTGAAAGTTTTATGAGAAATGACTATTTATATAATTTCTAGGACCCTTCCAATGAAAAGATTATTAGTTACAAATGAAAAAAGAATAAAGTTATAGTAGAGAAATCTGGCAGACACCATATTAAGTGATCAAAATGAGCAAATTGAATTGAACCAACAGACATCGTGTGCCAATAAGGATGCAATGCAAAGACCACAGCATCTTTTCAGTGTTATTCCTGCTAAAGATGCATCGCCTAAATTCAAGCATGAACAACCATCACCCAAACTCAAATTGAGAGACAGTCCATAAAATAACTGGCCTGTGATCTTCAAAAGTGTCAAGGTCATGAATTCAGGCGAAGATAGAGGAACTTCTCCAAACTTAAGACAATTAAATAGACATTACAACTAAATGTCATGTGTGAATTCTAAACTGGGTTCTTTGCTATAAAGGACATTACGGGGACCATTAGTGAAACTTGAATGGCATCTGAGGATAAGATGGCAGTAATGTATCAGTGCTAATTCCCTGCTTTTAATAGCCGTATTGTGATTATCTAGGGGAATGTCTTCGTTTATAGGATACTAGGTGATGACATGGCATCAGGTCAGCAATTAACTGTCAAATGGTTCAGAAAAAAAATTCTGTTACTGCACTTGCAAATTTTCTCTAAGTTTGTGATAGCCTCAAATTAAAAAATAAAAATCTTTTGTATCAGAGTCTCCCACAATACAATTTGTTATTCTTCCTATTTCAAGATAGTTGTAATAATTCAGATGGCTTTTACACTCTCTGGATTTTATTGGACATCCTAGATTTTTATCACCCTAGAGAATTACTATAACATTCAATTATTTTTCTAGCTCGGTGTATATCTCACTGTGATATGTTTCTGCACTGTACCTAAGGATAGTCTGGAAAATCAACTGTTTAACAAAATGAAATGCAAGCCCTAAGACAGTATATACCACTCTCGTGTTTGGTTTCAAATACACGTAATTCCATTTTATAGCAAAATCAGATACAATTAAAATTCTATGTAAGTATTCTCCAGAAGTTAGGTGAGCCCCCAAAACGATTAGCTACCAAGAAATTTTAATTAGTTTGATGAAATCTGCCTTTTAAAAGCAGTTGGAAATTTGGAGATCCAAGAAAATGATCTTTTTTTTTTTTTTTCCTTTAGAAAAACCAGATGAATTAAAATGCTTTGTCTGAGAGGAGCAGAGGAGCAACTTCCTGCCAGCGTGGCACAATTTGTATGCAACCCTGTTCCTCCACAGTTATCTCTGCCTTAACGTGCATGAGGCGTTTAAGATTACAAAGCAACAAAGGTGTGCATGATCCTCGAAGGCAGACGGTATGGATTATTGACATTATATTTTATATAATACTGGCTGAAACAATGAGCCTGCATAGCGAATCTGTGCTGAAAAGACACCAACTTATCACATTACCATGGATCAGTGTGAATTCCCCTTTCATTGCTAAGTCCTGACTAAGATGGGGAGCCAAGTTCTTTTCTAACTCTGCATATGCAAAGACTTCATTTCAGACACCTTGGGCTGGAGCAGCATGCAAATTGTCAGGAAAAAATATTGCTAGCCTGAAGCTACCAATGAAGCCAGTTGTACAGCCAAATGTGCAGATTTGGCAAACCAGCTGTTTTCCCTGCTCAAGGAATTTTCACATTGTACTCCCGCTATGCAAATCAAACACGCATTATGTTGGTGCCTCTTATATTCCAATAAAACCTGAGGGTGTTGTGGAAATTTAAACAAAGCCTACTCAATATTGTATCTCTTCTTTTGACGATTATTTCTTCACTTCTTTCATATGTACAAATTCCAAATACTGAAAATACTGATGCAAAGTTATCTTACATATGGTGTTTTTCACTACCATAAAAATAGAGGGAAAGATGGGGATTAAGGCCAAGAGAAGGATGAGCAGGTTATAAGAACATAATGTTCTTTGTTTCTAGAATAATAGATCCATAGGCTCAGCAACTTTTATCTATTACATTCACTGCTGTATCATTAGCACGTGGAAAAGTATCTAGCAGATTGTTGAATAAGCCAATGCTAATTTCTAGGGTGGGCAGTATGGGTGGCACAAGCAGTTAAGCACTTGGCTACTAACCAAAAGTTTGGCTATTCAAATCTAGCCAGAGGAACCTCAGAAGAAAGGCCTGGCAATCTACTTCTGAGAGATTTAAAAAAATCCAGTTGCCATCAAGTCAGTTCTGACCCATGATGACCTCATGGATGTAGAATAGAACTGCATTTCATAGTGTTTTCAAGACTGTGACCTTTCAGAAGCAGATCAACAGGACTTTCTTCTGAGGTGCCTCTGAGTGGGTTCAAACTACCAACCTTTCAGTCTGCAGTCCAGCACATAACTTTTATACTACCCAGAGACTCCTTCTGAAAGATCACAGCTATTGAGAGGGAATCGACTCAGTGGCAACTGTTTTGGTTTTTTGGTTTTAATTTCTGGGGCAAAAAGAAGTGAATGTCAAGTTCTCGCCATGGGTGTAGATCATTATTCCTAACTTTGGAAAGGTAATAGAGGATGAAACCTCATAAAATGAAAAAAAGAAGCTTCCTCTTATTACTGCTTCCTCTGAGAACATGGCTTTCCAGTCAAGCCTCCCAGTCATATCAGAAGACAGTCCAGAAAGAACAAGTTTCTTAGAGTATCATTCTCTCATTTAATAATATGTATTATGTATCCACTATATGTCAAACACTGCTATGTCCTGAAGATATAAACATGAATGAACAATGTCTTTGTCTCAGGAAGCTCCATGAGGGTAACTGAAAAAAATTCTGTAGTACAAAGTGATAAATACTAGGAAACATACATAAAAGGATGAAAAGGACAAAGGTGTGGCCTCTGACCCAGATGATGCTAACATTCATTGGGGTGTTGTTGTTGATGGTGTTAGGTGCTGTTGAGCCGGTGCCAACTGAGCAATCCCATGTACAACAGAAGGAAACACTGCCTGGTCCTGCACCATCCTCACAATCATTGTTATGCTTGAGCCCAATGTTGCAGCCATTGTGTCAATCCATCTCCTTGGGGTCTTCCTCTTTTTTGCTGACCCTCTAGTCTACCAAGCATGATGTCCTCCAGGGACTGTTCTCTCCTGATAACATGTCCAAAGTATGTGAGATGTAGTCTCACCATCCTTGCTTCTAAGGAGCATTCTGGCTGTACCTCTCCCAAGACAGATTTGTTCGTTCTTTTGGCAGTCCATGGTATATTCAATATTCTTCGCCAACACCATAACTCAAAAGCATCAATTCTTCTTCTGTCTTCCTTATTCATTGTCCAGCTTTCACGTGCGTAGGGGGTGATTGAAAACACCATGGCTTGTGTCAGGTGGACCTTAGTCCTCGTGGTGACATCTTTGCTTTTTAGCACTTTAAAGAGGTCTTTTGCAGCAGATTTGCCCAATGCAATGCATTGTTTGATTTCTTGACTGCTGCTTCCACAGGCGTAGATTGTGGATCCAAGTAAAAGGAAATCCTCAACAACTTCAATCTTTTCTGCCTGTATCACGATGTTGCTTATTGGTCCAGTTGTGAGGATTTGTGTTTTCTTTATGTTGAAGTGTAATCCGTACTGAAGGCTCTGGTCTTCGATCTTCATCAGTAAGTGCTTCAAATCCTTTTCGCTTTCAGCAAGCAAGGTTGTGTCATCTGCATGACGCAGGTTGTTAAAGAGTCTTCCTCCAATCCTAATGCCGAGTTCTTCTTCATATAGTTCAGCTTCTTGGATTATTTTCTCAGCATACAGATTGAATAAGTATGGTGAAAAGATACAACCCTGATGCACACATTTCCTGACTCTCAACCATGCAGTATCCCCCTTGTTCTGTTCAAACGACTGCCTCTTGTTATATGTAAATCTTCCTCATGAGCACAATTAAGCTTTCTGGAATTCCCATTCTTCACAATGTTATCTACAATTTGTTATGATCCACACGGTCGAATGCCTTTGCATAGTCAATAAAACACAGGTAAACATCTTTTTGGTTATTCTCTGCTTTCAGCCAGGATCCATCTGATATCAACGATGATATCCCTGGTTCCACGTCCTCTTCTGAATCTGGCTTGAATTTCTGGCAGTTCCCTGTCGATGTACTGCTGCAGTGGCTTTTGAATGATCTTCAGCAAAATTTTACTTGTGTGTTGTCATGGATTGAATTATGTCCCCCAAAAATGTGTGTATCAATTTGGCTGGGCCCTGATTCCAAGTATTGCGTGGTTGTCCTCCATTTTGTGAAGGTAATTTTATGTTAAAGAGGATTAGGGTGGGATTGTATAACACCCTTACTAAGGTCACATCCCTGATCCAATGTAAAGGGAGTTTCCCTAGGGTGTGGCCTGCACCACCTTTTACCTTACAAGAGATAAAAGGAAAGGGAAGCAAGCAGAGAAAGGGGGGCCTATACCACCAAGAAAGCAGTGCCAGGAGCAGAACATGTCCTTTGGACCTGGGGTCCCCGAGTGGAGAAGCTCCTAGTCCAGGGGAACACTGATGAGAAGGCTGACAGAGAAAGCCTCTCCCTGGACCTGATGCCCTGAATTTGGATTTTAGCCTACTTTACTGTGAAGAAGTAAACTTCTCTTTCTTAAAGCCATCCACTTGTGGTATTTCTGTTGGAGCAGCACCAGATGAGTAAGACATGTGTGATATAATGATACCGTTCAGAAGTAAAAAAGCTGAACAGAAGATTTCAAAGTGCATCTGGAGAAGACAAAGTAAAGTATTATACTGACATATGCAAAGATCTGGAGTTAGAAAACCAAAAGAGAAGAACGCGGTCAGCATTTCGCAAGCCGAAAAGAACTGAATAAAAAATTCAAGCCTCGAGTTGCAATATTGAAGGATTCTGTGGGAAAAATATTAAACAACACAGGAAGCATCAAAAGAAGATGGAAGGAATACACAGAGTCACTGTATGAAAAAGAATTGGAATTCATTGGGAATAAACATAAAATAAGATGCGTCTCTCTAACAATGAGAGAAGGTGAGTAAGGGAGAAAGACAGAAAGGCTGAATAGTTTTGGTGCTCAGGCATAAATGCCCTCAGGACTGTCTTCCAAGTGAAGGGACAGCTTCTGACTTTCTAGTAATCCTTTGACTGAGCCCACTGGCCTTGACTTCAAACTGCCTGAAATCTCACTAACAAACATTTGTCCCATTTAAGTTACCCTTCCACGAGCTACTTTTTATCAGGCACTGTGGTGAGTGATTTGCATTTAATCTTTTATTTTGAAACATTTTATTGTGTTTTAGGTGAAAGTTTACACAGTAAATTAAGTTCTCCTTTAATAATTTTTATGCAAATTGTTCCGTGCCATTGGTTACAATTTTTACAATGTGTCAGCATTCTCATTATTTCCATTCTGTTTGTTCCGTTTCTATTAATCTCTACTAATCTCTTCCCTCCTTGCCTTCTCATCTTTGCTTTTGGATAAGTGTTGACTGTTTGAACTCATATAGCTAATTGTTTAAGGGAACACATTACTAATGGGGGATAGTGTTTATTTTATCAGCCAGTCTATTATTTGGCTGAACGGTGACTTGAAGAAACAGCTTCAATTCCAAGTTTAAAGGGTATCTTATCTTAGGGTGATAGTCTCAGGGGTTCTTCTAGTCTCTATCAGTATAGCAGGTCTGGATTGTTTTAGAAATTTGAGTTTTGTTCTACATTTTTCTCCCATTCTACTCGGGACACCAGATTGGTAGTGGTAGCCAGGCACCATTAATGCTCTCAGTCTCAGGTGGGAAAAGGCTGTGGTTCATGTGGCTATTAGTCCCGAGAACTAGTTTCTTCTTTGAGCCTTTGTTTTCTTCATTCTCTCTTGCTCCATACAAGTAGAGACCAATAGATGTATCTTAGATGGCTGCTCACAAGCTTTTCACACCCCAGATGCTACTTACCAAAGTAGGAAGTAGAACATTATCTTTGTGAACTATGTTATGCCAGCCGACTAAGATGTCCCCTGAGACTGTGGTCCCAAACCTTTTAACCCGGTAATCTCATGAGTTGTATGGATATGTCTAGGAAGCCTCCATAATTGTGCCCCCTACATGGTTTGTTGGAAACCCTGGTGGTATAGTGGTTAAGAGCTACGGCTGCTAACCAAAGGTTGGCAGTTCGAATCCACCAGGCGCTCCGTGGAAACCCTATGGAGCAGTTCTACTCTGTCCCATAGGGTCACTGTAAGTCGGAATCGACTCGACAGCAACAGCTTTGCTTTGGTTTTTTTATGTAGTTTGTTATATATGTGAATATATATGCACCACAACCAAATGTGTAAATACATATGCCTACAGATACACCTATACATGCATGTGCGTTTACTCCTACCTGCCTTCCTATACACATATATGCATGCATATCTATCTACATAACCACACATATTTTTGGGTTGTTTTTACTGTTGTCGCAAAATTGTATATGTATAGCATTTACCAAAATTGTCCCTTTTTATCATATACCACTTAGTGTCTCTATTTACTTTGGTCAATTGTACAGACTTCACTCATATTTGGGATTGCCTTTCCCATCACCAGGAGTAACAAGTGTCTACTATCTACAGAGTGATTGCCCCTCCCTCTTCCTCCCATCCCTGGTAAACATCAAAGTACTTTGCTTTCTCTGTATGTATCTATTCCAGACTTTTTATAATAGTGGGACCATACAATACTTGTCTTTTTGTGATTGACTTATTTCTCTCAGCATAATGCCCCCTGGATTCTTCTATGTTATGTTTCTCATACTCCTCATTACTCTTTATAGTTGTGTAGTATTCCACTATATGTACGTACCACAATTTATCTATTCATCTGTTGATGTCCATCTTTTTGCTATTGTGAATAATGCTGCAATGAACGTAGGTGTACATATGTCTATTCACGTGCATTTAATCTTTTAAAAGTGCTGCAATTTAGATTTTTCTATTTTTAATATACAGAAGAAGAAATTTGGGTTCAGAATGCTTAATATCTTACTTCTAGTCCAAGGCAGGAATACCATGTGCCCTATTATCTTTCTTACTAAAGCAATGACCTTCAAGAAATAACCCAGCTCATTCTTGTCTTGGAACCAACACCTCTAGCATATTTAGACCTTATCCAACCTGGGCAGTTTAGTTTCTGTGCCACTGCCCCAATGGGCAATTAGCACTATGTGATTTAAGACAGTGCTCTGTTTTAGTGGGCTTGTTTCTGAGCCCCAGTTTGCTCTACTAAATAAGAATTTCATGGAGTCGAGTTTGAGAACCCACATTTTTAATAAGATGACCAGGTAATTCTAATGTAAATGATCCACAGACCACACATTGAGCCATATTGATTTGATCATTTCAATACGGTAATTGGAGTCACTCAGAGTGTGGGATGGGACTGCTATGTTACCTGTAATGTTCAGCGATGGAGGCTCTGTAATTAATGTGGGAAAACGAGCTTTGTAAGACTTTTTATTTATTATTTTAACACGTATTTCCTGAACACCTAACTTGCCCAAGTGCTAGCAATAAGAATCGAACTGGGAACTGGGAGCAACATAGACAAGGTATCTGCTCACAGGAAGCTTTCTGTTTTATTTACAGAAACAGAAAATAAACATAAATGAAGTAAGAATGTGTCAAGAGGAGATAAGTTCAAAGAAAGAAATAAAACTGGTTGAATGATAGCAACGTCTTGGGAAGCTACTTTTGATTGTGTGGTCATGAGAGGCTTCTCTGAAAAGGTGACATTTAAGTTGAGATCTTTGAGATAAGGAGGAGCCAGTCAAGAAAATGCCAGGAGGAAGAGCAGAGGGAAAAGCTAGTGGGGGTCCTATAGGGGAAAACAAGCTTGACACGTGTGGGGGAAAAGAGAGGAGATAGTGTGGCAAGGGTGCTTTCAGTGAGGGCAACAAGGACACCAGAAAAAGTTAGAAGGAAGCCGGAGAAAATTCATACAGTGCACTTCATTCTAAGCATAATGGAGGCCACTGGAAGGTATTAACATGGCTTGCTATGTAACTTTTTACCATAACACATGCAAAAGGATTTATTGCACTAGATGGGACTGTACACCATTTATCAGCTGACAGAAGATCCATGAGTTGGTCTTCCTTCATATCTTCCTTGTTGTTGCATGACATCTAATCAATTCTGACTCTACCCTATAAGACAGAGTAGAACATCCCTGTAGTATTTTTAGGCTGTAATCTTTACAGTAGTAGATCACCGGGTCCTTTCTCCTACAGATCTGCTGGTGGATTTGAACTACCAACCTTTTCATTAGCAGCTGAAGACTTAACCTTTGCACCCCCAAGGCTCCTTAGATCTTCTTTAGAGACTAATGTATTCCAGTTTCTATCATTAATGTGAGGCTTTTACCTTCATATACTGGCCCAAATTTTGTTTGAATCTAGCTACATTCCCAATCCTTCCTGCTTAGAATTTTAGAACTTTCAGAATTGTCTGTGCCATTCATGATTGCATAGGTCTCAATCGTGGTGCCTGCCTGTAAGGAAAGACTTGACACAGCAGGTCTGGTGGCTTATTTCTTACATGTCTCCAAGGGAAGCTGGAACCAAGATTGACCATTGGCCATCCAAGAGGAATGTAGCCCTTGGAAGGTTCTTTATGTTCATGATTGATGAATTCGTTGTGTACACCTGGAGCACTGGATCATGCCATATCAGCTTGTTGAGATTGCTTCGCACAAACATCTAGATCAGTAAAGTGCACTTGGTTTCATTGTTGGGAGCTTTCGTTGCTGTGGCTGGCCGCATGGCAATATTGTGTGTGACCAGACCCCATGAAAGCCTCAGACCCTGGACTTCCCTGGGCAGAGACATATCACACATGTTCCTGTATTTCGCTACTAGACAAAAGGCATGTCTTGTGTGATTGTGGATGGGAAAGGACTCAAGAGCCTGTGCCTGACCTCTCTCGACTCTTCCTGATGCATACCTTTTTTCTGCTGCTTTTACTCTGTATCTTTTGCTTTAATGAACCTTAGCCACGGTGTAATAGCTATTGGGTCTTCTAAATCCTAACAGATCAATGAAGTTGGGATGGTGCCGGATTCTTGAAACACAGCCTCGTCTTTGTTTTGGCTGATAGAAAAACTGCAGTGCTTTTCGTCTGTTGTTAATTGGGCTTGTTTCTCCGTTCGTAACTTCACTGTCTTCTTTTTTATTCTTTCTGATAATTTACTATTAAACTCATTGCTGTTGAGTCAATTCTGACTCATAGCAACCTTAAAGGACAGGGTAGAACTACCCCACCAGGTTTCCAAGGAGCAGCTGGTGGATTTGAACTGTGGACCTTTTGATTAGCAGCCGAGCACTTAACTGCCCTGCCACCACTGCTGCAATTTACTACTAGGGTCTATTTTTATGTATAGACACATGAAAGAGATGCACACATACATGTATGGATTTGTATTTATTTTACATATAAATTTACATTATATATGCATATATTGAGAATGAAGCCCTGGCTATATGAATGATAATGCCCAATATTTCATATACCTTTTTTTTTTTTAAGTTCCCAAAATCCTTTGAGAACAATGTATGAGGCCCTCATTGCCTCTGTCCATGGTGGAGATTATAGTCAATGTCCTTCATTTCTTATTTTGATTTGATTACTAAGTCATTTTCTTGCTCATTAAATTATATACATGCATATATATATTAAATTATATATGTGCATATATACAGTACCTAGGAAAGTAGTGGGTAGGTGTTCAGTGCTCAATTCATTTTGGCTTTCTTTGTACCCAAATCTTTTGATAGCTCCAAGTATCTCTTATTAGCAGAGGCTCTGACAAGGTAAATCCTTTGGAGATGAATGTTCCTCTTGATTCTTTTTCTGAAAATACAGTCCCCCCCCATTGGAGGACCTCTGTCAGACCAGAGGAGTTGCTATAGCCATCAACACATAGCATAAATGGACTTGTCTGCATTCCCATTTCTGTTCTCACTCCTATCCCCACAGCCCTACATTCAAGGGAAAAACAAATGCTTTCCTGGGATTACAGAACTTGTTTGATAAAACCATTAGTGCTTCCCCAAAAATGAAAGAATGGATGTTAGAGACATGGTTTTTTGGCAGGAGGAAAGCATTTGAGATTAACACACATGAATAGGAATGGGATACTAAATTACGACCAATATCTGGGGAAGAACTCCAGCCGTTATTTGGATTAGGTTCTCTTTATATCCGAAGACAATTCTTTTATGAACAAAAATTGGTTTCTTCAGAGTTCTCCTTGCCCTAATTTCTTTCCATCTTTGGTGCTTCTACTCATTTGCATGATTGGCCTAGAGAATAATTTATCATCCCTCTTTTACACATCTGATTGTCTAAAGGTCGACTGGCAAGTCAGGGATGACATTGGGCATATTCTCTTGGGTAGCATCTAATAATTGCACCTCCTCCCCAATGCTTTGGGTGTCTGGCACATTTGTAATTGACAGAAGGATAACAATGCGATCTGGCTGGTTTCCAAGGCCACCCTCAAAAGAGAATTGAACGATGCGGGATGGCTAAACTGCCCATATCCATCCCTCAGCCCTCAGGAACACAGGCTGAGAGAGCAAGAAGGGAATAAAAATTCCAAAATAAATACATACTTTGATTGGGTCATATTCTGTTTCTCTAATTAAAAAAAAAAAAAAGGTGAAAGAAAGAACTCATTTAACCAAATATGAAGTTGGA
Organism: Trichechus manatus latirostris; assembly: GCF_000243295.1. Lineage (NCBI taxonomy): Eukaryota > Metazoa > Chordata > Mammalia > Sirenia > Trichechidae > Trichechus > Trichechus manatus. The sequence goes on from NW_004443956.1 coordinate 1,104,916, forward strand.
TAAGCAAGCTGAGAATAGAATAGAAATTTGAATATTCCTTAGACGCTTTCCAGCTATCTTTAGAAATGCCGACCTATTTCTGTCTATGACACCCTATCCTTTTATAAGCTCTTTTGTGCACAAAGAACGATAGGACTGAACTCTCCTTACAGATGAAAGCTATGAAAGGGAGTGTGCGCTGGCTTCTGAGTGCTGGTTAACCAGACTGATCCAGCTAAAAGTGTCTGTTTCTGAAATGATGTAGGGATTCCCAAGTGAAGAGAGTTACACCAATCTCATCTGCGATTAGAGTGGTTAAAAAAAAATGAAAAAGCATCAATGATTTTTATCCTTTAAAATGTGATTAAAATAAAAAAAGGTGATTTCTCCAGCAGCACGTGTCAGCCAAGTAATTTACTAGCAGACACAGGACGTATCAAGATTGCCTTTGTAGGTAAGACTGTACACAATACTGGGGAAGCCAGCACATCTTGTGCAAGGTAAGGTCATGAAAGCTCCAGACACACCCAAACTCCCTGAGGGACTGAATTGCTGGGTGGAAGGATGTGGGGACCATGGTCTCGGGGAACATCTAACTCAATTGGCACAACATAGTTTATAAAGAAAACATTCTACATTCTACTTTGGTGAGCGGTGTCTGGGGTCTTAAGCGCCTGTGCGTGACCATCTAAGATACTCCACTGGTCTCACCCCTTCAGAAGTAAGTAGAATGAAGAAAACTAAAGATACAAGGGAAAGATTAGTCCAAAGGACAACTACCATGTCCAGTACAACTAGATGGTGCCTGGCTACCACTACTGACTGCTCTGACAGGGATCACAATAGAAGGTCCTGGACAGAGCTGGAGAAGAATGTAGAACAAAATTCCAACCCACAAAAAAAAAAGACCAGACTTACTGGCCTGACAGAGACTGGAGAAACCCTGAGAGTATGGCCCCCAGACACCCTTTTAGCTCAGTAATGAAGTCACTCCGGAGGGTCACCCTTCAGCCAAAGATTAGACAGGTCCCTAAAGCAAAAGAAGGCTAAAGGGCCAGGGGCAAGGACTAGAAGCCAGATGGGACAGGAAAGCTGGTAATAGGGAACCCAAGGTTGAGAAGGGAGAGTGTTGACATGTCATGGGATTGTTAACCAATATCATAAAACAATATGTGTACTGTTTAATAAAAAGCTAGTTTGTTCTGTGAACCTTCATCTAAAGTACAATTAAAAAAAAAGGTTGCCTTTGTGCATCTGTTGGTAACCTTATATTGACCTATTAAAAAATATGTAAAGTTTTAATACCAAGGATTATTGTTGTTATTTTATATAAATTCAAGGTGTTATGATGACAATGAAGGATTATTTATTTCTCTTCTGATACAGTTAGAACAGTTGATTAAATGGTGTAAACCATAAAAAAAATCATATTTTTTTTGCTTGAAAGTTTGAGTAAAAGATAAGTACACAATTTGATTAATGACAAAATTTCGAAATTTTAGTAATAATAATACATTATATTCACATGGTCTCTCTAAGCAAACTGCTTTTACATTTTAATGGTTACAATAAAAGCTAGGTGTGATATATTACATGAATGATGCCAGTTCTCCACCCCTCCCAGTCTACATGCCCATTGCCATATGATTCTGCAGCGACTCTGACTTGGGTCATGTGATCTGCCTTGGCCAATAGAATGAGGTCGGAGGAAATATGTGCCTGATCTGTTCCTAGACCTCAAGAGGCCTTGAATGTTTCTGCTTGTGCTTTTGTGCTTCAGCCATGAGAAAGGCATTCCCAGGCTGGCCCGTTTGTTCCAAGGTGGATGAGACATACATGGAGCAAAGCTTCCCTACTAAGCTCTCCCAGCCAAGCCAAAACTAGGCAAAGTCCTCAGCTGACCTGCAATTGCATGATCTCTAACAACAAATAATTGCAGTTTTAAGTCCCTGAGTTTGGGATTGGTTTACTATGTAGCAATAGCTAAGTGATTCAGTAGTGGGTAAGGCTGGAGTGTTGCACCGTTCACAGCTTACTAAAGACAATACAGTGATCTTGAATGGTTAAATGGCTTGTTCAAGACGACGCAGCAAATCAGGATTACAACGGGACTTGACAATGTTGAATTTTTCCTGAACCCTCTGATTGTGGAAAGCAGTGATGGTTAAAGAAACCCTCACCCTTTCAGTTCCAGAAAATAGCTTACTGCTAATAACCGCCCTTCCCTACATGACTTAGAAAAGATTCACAGAAACCCCTTTGTGAGAAAACCAGACACATACCCTCCAAATGTCCATTCTTTGTCTCATAACTGAGTAGCTGAACTGTTTGTCCCCGCTGATCAATCAGAAACAAAATGCTTCTTATCCTAAACCCTCTCCTTCTCCCAAGTCCCTGAACATTGGTCCTCTCTCCGCCTGAGCCAGCATACAACCCTTCCCAGGGCCCTTTTGGAGAATACTCTGGCCTCAACATAAAACATTTTCTAATTTACTATTGGATTATGCCACACTTTCATCCACTTCCACACACCTGGGTCTTTCCAGCCTTGTTTACTCTCGTATCTGTAAAAGAAAACCCCTTTTTGGCTAATTCTTGGTGATCTTGTTTTCAGACGGTTCTCCCTAACAAAATAGATCTCCACGCCTCCCTTACCCTGTGCTGTAATAGTCCCTCTCTGCATTGCAATAGACTTGCTTTCTGAATAAAAGCCTCTCTCTCTCTAAGTCCTCTCCTATCAAAGATTTGCTTTTTGTATGACAGACTCAACCCCATTTCTGGATTCCAAACCCCCATGTTCTTTTACTCTGGAAAAGCCTTTCTAGAAATGGAGTATGACTCTCAAAGTGTATGAAACCTTAGACAGGAAACCTATTATTGTGATCCAACCCATTCTGCTGCCTCAGCAATGTCACTCACGGGTTGAAGTCACGCGATCAGAGCCGTGGGAAGTAAACTCCACGTCCTCTCATCAGGTATAGTGCACTGTTCTCTGTGAGTACACACTACTCTTGTTCAGTGCTTAATACCCAAGGACTGATTGGATGCCTTAATTTTGAAAATAGTTGTCATAGAAAGGTGGAGAAGGGTTTAAACATTGCTTTGCTTTTACCAAATTCAACCCTTCCCTGAGCTGAGAAAGAAAGATCAAGAGCTATTAAGCTTGAATGAGTGAAGACAGCTCTGCCTCCCATTAGTATATATCCCTCTTCATTGCCTGGGGCTTGGAAAGTTCCACACGGCTGGAAACACATTAATTATTTCCCTCATAGGGAAATCCTTAAGGTCCTGTCTAATACCACCTATAAACGATTTATAAGTGACACCAAAAATATGGAGTTGGGGCTAACTGAGGCAACTTAAATTCATACATTGAAGAAAAAATTTCTACAATAGAATACTGGAAAACCAGCAGAATTCACTTCTACTTGGATATCATTTATGTTTGGGAGAGTTTTTTTAAATTTATTTTGATTTATTTTTTTTTGCTTCTCTAGGGCCAATTTAAAAGCAGGTTCTGTTTCTTATTTTCTGCTGAGGTCTTTGGGGACACATTTAGAGGCTGAAACCAATAGAGCTACTTTGGCATATTGTAATATATTTTGCAGATTCAGCTAACCAAGCAGGCCCCAGTAGAAGGCTTTGAGTAATTGGGTTTCCAACGTGGTTTGAGCACTGACAGGTAATCCTCATGCCCATAAATTTGACAATAACAGTCTCATCGAGCTCATGTTTTAACTACCATCTATATGCTGATGACTCTCGACTTTTTGACTCTAGCAGAGTCCTCTTTCCTGAGTCTCAGACTCTATACTCAACCGCTTTTTGGATATCTTCACTTGAATACCCCAAGGCTCCTCAAAATTAACATAGGAAAATCTGAATATATCATGGTCCCCTAACTACCTTTTCTTCCTGGATTCCCTGTCTCTAATGACCTCACCTTCCACCCAGTCACCTAATCTATCATCCCAAGTATCCTTGACTCATCCTATTTCTACTGTCTTCACTCTCCATGGGCACAAAGCCCTGTCAATTTAACCCCAAGAGTGTTTCTGAAATGTGTCTCCTTATTTACAATTCCTGGCTTCTCAACGTCTCTTGAAGTATTGCACCTCCAGTCTTATACCCCTCAAATCTATTTTTAAGGGAAAGCTGACCAAGCCACTGTCACACTAAATTGCTTTCAATAGTCTCCTTACTAAAATTCAAGCTCTTCAGAATGCCCTTACAGGACCCTGAGTGGTGTGGTCCTTGCGTCCCTCTCAAGTCTCATCTGCACAGAGTGGACTCTAGAGGCAGACTGTCTGGGGTCGCTACTCCCCAGCTCTGCAAACCTGAGCAAGTTTCTCAATCTTCTAGTCCTCAGTTTTCTTTTCTGTTAAATGGGATTATAATCGTGCTTGTTCAAAAGTATTTTATGAACTTTGAATGACTTAATAAGGTAAACAACTTAGAATAGTGTTTGACATATAGCAAACACTCCATAAGTGTTTCTTGAACTCCAACTTTCTGCTTCAGACATTGTCGTCCATCTGTCATTTCCTGTATGCACCATATTGCGTCTTTTCTTCATGCCTTTCTTTAAGCTGTTTCCTTTGTCTGTATAAAAATTCTTCTTTCTTTGCCTGAATATCCCCAAGTCAATCTTTAATTGATTGTCGGAGTGACTGAATTATTTATTCTTGCCTTCATTCATTCACTGAACTCTAATTTTTTGAGTAGTGACTCTGTGCTATACGAAGGGCATACAAAGGTGACCACCACCAATGTGGCACTCTGGCTTCGAGGAGCTTCTAGTCTTATGAGAAGGCAGGGGTGTTGGGGATGGACAAATACACAATCACAGTCACTTAACTAGAAGATAAATTGTGCTGTGTGAAGAAAAGGCTAGGGAAATACAGAAACATATCAGAGGGCCGCTAACTAGGCCTGGAGAAGGTATTTCAGTTATGCCCTTCTCCGGAAACTTGTTTCTGATGCCCAGATGAGATTAGATTTTCTTCCCATTACTCTCAGAGCACTCCCAGTTAGCATTTCCCAGAAAACTTACCTTAAGTTATTGCAAATAGCTACTTCCTTTTCTATTTTCCCTTTTAGACTGTAAGTGACTTGAGGGTAGGTACTGCACCTTTCAGCTCTGTATCTCCAGGGCCAGGTACATTTGCGGACACACAGTAGGTATGCAACAAATATTTGTTGAACCAAACTGTGGTTCTCAGGTATTATTCAGAATGGTGCGGTTGTTGGCCCCATGTTTGTTTTATCTGAAGCTTAATTACATAATATTTGTTAAAATCAATGTCTTAAAAATATATTGTATTTCTAACTCTGCCATTAATAAGTGAAATGACTTTGGGCAAGTAATTTCCTCTTATTGAGCCTCAGTCTTCTCCTCTGCAAAATCAGGATATTTGAGAGAACGACTGAAGTCCCTTCTACCTCTCATTCTGTGATCCTATCCTCTGGCCACACTGTTTTAGCCTCTGTGATCAATATCCTTTCTTTTCTTGAGCTTCAGGGAACCTGTCCCCCTTGATTTCCCACCTTCCTCGGTTGCCTCCCCTCCTCAGTCTCCTTTGCTGGTTTCTTTGTAGGCTCCTCCCTCTTGGTAATGGGGAGAGTCCCAAGGTTAATTCCTAACCCTCTTTTGCTTCTCTAACCATATTCATTCTCTAGGACTGGGTGAGCAAGCTAAGTCTGCAGACCAAATCCACCTCCCCTCATCCGGGTCTGTTTTTGTAAATACAGTTTTATTGGAACACCAAAAACACCCAAAACCAAACCCATTGATGTTGAATCGATTTCGACTAATAGTGAGCCTACAGGACAGAATAGAACTGTCCCATAGGGTTTACAAGGAGCAGCTGGTGGATTTGAACTGCTGACCTTTTGATTAGCAACTGTAGCTCTCAACCACTGCACCACTAGGGGCTCCATTATTGGAACACAGCCAGCCTGTTTGTTTATGAATTGTCTATGACTGCTTTCTCTCGGCAATAGCAGAGTCGAGTACAGGTAGACTTTGACTTATGATAGTTCTGACGACTCTGATATAAGTCAGTTCTGACATAAGCTGGATACCACATTTTTTTTTTTTTTTAAGTTTTCATGATTACTGCCTTTTATTATCAGTATCTTTATAAATCCTATCTTTATTTGTCTTTGAGGGTTGGAAACATTACATATAAACTTACAGATATATTTTAATACTTGTATAAATACATACATTAAAAAATACACTTGTCCATAAAATATGGATGACATTAGCATTTTGTTATTTGTGGTAATAACTCCATTTGTGGAAGGTTCTGGATCATTTGGATTAACCCTGGGAATGAGGATGAAGTTTCTAGCCAGAAAATTAGTGAGAGTTGCCTGTATGGTCCTTTCATGGGCTGCAACATTGTATTGCTATTGTTAGTACGTATTACTAACAAGATGTACCAAAAAAAAAGGCTACCTTAAGTGCAGTTCTTAACTCAGAGTAAGATGGGGACATCTGTAGTTGTAGCAGATCATAAAATATTTACTAACTGATCCTTTACAGAATAAGTTTTCCAACCTCTGCCCTGGGAGAGTTCATCTTATTGCACGACTTTAAATTTCATTTATATTCTAATGGTGAAGCATTGGTGGTTCAGTGGTAGAATTCTTACCTTCCATGCAGCAAATCCTGGTTTGATTCCTGGCCAATGCCCTCATGCACAGCCATTATCCATCTGTCAGTGGAGGCTTGTGTGTTGCTATGATGATGAACAGGTATCAGTGGAGGCTCCTGACTAAGACAGACTAGGAAGAAAGGTCTGGTGATCTTCCAAAAATCAACCAATGAAAACTCTATGGATCACAGGAGTCCAATCTGCAACCGATCATAGAGATGATGCAGAACTGGGCATCCTTTCATTCCATTGTACACGGAGGTGGATTCAGAAGCAGTTAACAACAACAACAACGTATTCTAATGATTCACAAATTTATATCACAAGCCTCGAATTCTCTCCTGAGCTCCACATTCACATATTCAACTGTCTATTCCATATCACCACTTGATATTTAAGAGGTATCTCAGAATAGTGTAGCCATTATGACGTCTCTGGAGTCAGGTGCCAGGCTGTGAATCCCGGCTTTGCCAGTTACTAACTGTGTGGCTGTGGCGCATTATTAACATCTCTGTGCCTCATGTTCTTCATTTGTACATTGGGGGTGATAATAATAGCAATAGTCACAGGGTTGTTGTGAGGATTATATTTGTCAATATACGGAGAGCACTTAGAACTGTGCCTGGTTGCTCAGGCTCTAATCATAGTACACATCATTGGCCTTCTTACTCCTTCACGCTCCACGTAGAGTTTATCAGCAAGTTCTCTCAGTTCTATCTTAAAATATGTAATTCTCAGCATCTCCATTGCTACCTTTCTACACCAAGCTACTATGATTTCTCACTGAAATAACTGATTTTCCTAATTGTTCTTTTTATTTCCTTTTTTGCAACCTCTCTCCCCAGTGCTGCTCAGTTCTCCACCTAGCAGCCAGAGTAAGCTTTTTAGAATATAATTATATCACATCACTCCCTGTTATAGATTGAATTGTGCCCTCCTTCTCAATGTATATTACAGTCCTAACCCTTGTACTTGTAGAATATGACCCCATTTGGAAACAGGAGTTTTCTTTTGTTAAGTTGATGAGGTCATACCAGAGTAGGGTGGGTCCTAAACTTCCAAACAGTGTCTTATAAAAAGAACAGAACAGACACAGAGACACACACACCCAGGGGAAAGAAAGATGTCATATGAGGACCTGTCTATAAACCAAGAAACGCCAAGGATTGCTAGCGGACACCAGCAACTAGGGGAGAGGCTCACAGAAGGAGTCAACAGAGCTGAGGTCCTGATTTGGGCTTTTAACATCCAGAACACTAAGACAATAAACTTCTGTGCTTTAAAGCTGCCCACTTGTGGTGTGATTTTTGTTATTGTTGTTACACCAGAACTAAGCAACAAAGACACTCATCTGCACAAATTCATCTGATAGCTTACACACACCCAGAATAAAATCCAAACTCTTTACCACTGGCCTACAAAGTTCTTCGTGTTCTGTCTTCAGACTTCTTTCATGAGCTTATCTCTTAACACACTTGCCCAACCATTCTTTTCCACTCATGCCGACCTTCTCGGTCCTCCTCAAGTATAACAAGCTTATTCCTGCCTCCAAGACTCTGCACTTGATATTTTCTGTGTCTGGAATGCTTTTGCTCCAGATCTTCACATAGTTCATTCCCTTATTTAATTGAGTATCCACTTGAATGCCACATCCTCATGATGTCCTTCCTGTTAACTCTATTTAAAAGGAATCCTCTACCACTCTGTATTCTCATGGCCTGCTTTTTTTTATATCTTTGTAGCGTTTATCACTGCCTGCCATTATATTGTATATTTATTGGATTTTTTGTTTGGTTTGTTTATTGTGTAAGCTCAAGAGGAAAGTGATTTTGCTTCTTGGTCACCACCATATTCCTGGTGGCTAATAGAAGATGTGTCTCTTTGCAAGCAATCAATAAATATGTGTTAACTGAATGACACCTGTTTATAAACTTTGGAAGGTTCATTGTCACCTGAAGGGTAAGAACCATGGAATGGACACAGGCTACCACTCCAGTCTCATTTACCAGCACCCTCAGTTTTGTTTCATTTTTTCTTCTTCCTCTCATAGTTTCAGCCACACTGGATCCCTTACTATGGACTTCTTAAATCCTGAATCATTACATCTCTTCAACTTTGCTTATGCTGATATTTTCACATAAACAGTTTCTTCATGCCTTCACTCCTTGCAAACTCCTACTCAGTCTGTGATGACTTATTTAACCATAATCTCCTCTGTTAAACCTTTGCTCCATTTCTTCTCTTTCCTACTTCCTGATCAAGTAGAGAAGTGTGCAACTAAATACCCACTCTGCCAACTTCCCTGGAAGTAATGTGTAGTCATATAAAACAGATCTGGCCAATGAGATGTATCTCAGCCTAGGTTCTTCCAGAAAGCCAAGCCTGAGACAAGGGGTGGCAAGTAGGAAGTTGATTTGGGAGGTCATCCCAGCTATCAGAAGTGAGGAACCTAGGAGAATAAAACAGAGAAGTACAGAAAGTCTCTATAATGGTGAATTTTCAACTTAGTCATCATTGTTGAAGACTGGGGTTATCTGGGAAGCTGTGTAAGAAATGCCTCAGAACCATCTGCCCAAGGAATGAAAAGGGGAGAATTTATCCATCAGCTTCTGTCTCCCATAGGTCAAGAAGTGTCCTCATGGGTTACTGATTTCCTCATAGTTTCAGTTTGTACATGAGTGACTGGCTGCTTCCCAGAGGTTTCCTATGTCCTATGTCGGTGATGCCCTGGGCGGAAGGTGTTGGATACACAGTGTGACTGAAAGGTGGTGCTGTTAGGTTACACCTGCATGAAGCTGCTTGCTGTAGTGTTTTCAGGAGTAATAGGTCGGCCAAGAAGACGCAAGGCAGGAAACAAAGATCTCATACAAAACGTAAGCAAGAGTCTGCTAGAAATTTCTGAAAAAATACTTGTTATTTTGATAAAGGGAAGAGATGCAGCTGGTTCTACTCCCTACTGTCTTCTGCATTGAATGTGGCTATGATGACTCAGAGCCGTCTTCAAACCCAGAGGAGATGGGCCTGAGGGAAGGGCTAAAAGAAAACTGAGGACATCACCCATGAACCAATCCCTAATAACTATATATGGAATTCTTATTACATAAGAAAAATAAACTCCTGTTCAATTAGGCCAGTGTAATTTGATTTTTGTGTTACTTGCAGGGAAATGCATTTCTGATTCCTTCCTCCACTCTGCTCATATAGCACATTTTTCTGCAGTATTACCTTAGCTATACTGCACCATACAATAATTCTTTATTTAAATATCATTATCTCCAAACGTACACACATATAGAAATAACTTGATCATCTTTGTATCCCCATCACGCGTGCACCTTGCACACGGTAGACAAAATAAAAGTGGCATAGATGTAGAATGGCTGAAAATGTTTCCTTCCCTAAGGAATACTTACATTTGAACAAGGAAAGATTATTGTAAACAAGAATCCTACATGATATTATATGGGCATCCTGTAGCGTCCAACTCAGTGACTCTATAGGAATGCAGTAAATATTTCAGTGTTAGAAAGAGGTACGCAGAAGATTGGTGAAGACAGAAAGGATTATCCCATAAATATTAACCATCCCTCTCTTCTGTAAAAAATTTGGGCAAATTTAGCACTAATGTATGTACATCTTTTAAAATCTTTATCTTTATGTGGGTTTCAAAGCATCATGCTGCAATAAGGAAGAGCAGAACTGCCCCATAGGTTTCCAAGGAGTGCCTGGTGGATTCGAACTGCCTACCTTTTGGTTAGCAGCCGTAGGTCTTAACCACTATCCCACCAGGGTTTCCTTAAAAATTATACAACATGGTAAAAAGAATAAACACTTTTACACCTAGTGCCCTGACATCCCCTTTCTCTGAAAAGATGATTTCAGATCCCACACAGAATACCCAGCTTTAATCAGTGCTGGACCTACCCTAGATGTTTTCTTGTTTTGTTTCCTCCATCTGTTTGCACTATATTTAGCTGAAATTAGAACTATGAAATGACAATAAGAATATCTTTGTTTTGCAGTTCAAGAATTCTCAGAAAAATGTCTTGTACTTCAAAATGAGAACCCACAATGTAGAAAGGTCTTGCTTGCCTTAGTAAAGCCAATTTTTAGACAGGACTCTAATCCGTCTTTCATCTCAGTCTGCCATTTCTGAAATATGTGGGGAATCAAATCGAAAATAAAACTCCTCAGGGCCCAGATCGGAGCCTAAGAGGGTATACTCGAAGATTCCGCCTTAGGAAGACATGACACACGCTTATCTTGTGCAGCTGTGAAAAATCATTGCAAGGATTTGATCACAGCAACATTTTCCTCTGGAAATAAAACCCAGACTCCTTGGTTTGGTTTTAATAATGATAGTTATTTTTTACTTTGAGTTCACAAGTATTACATTTTATTATGAAAAAAATAGCTAATACAGTTCTGCAGAACAAGGAATAAAATATCCCTATGACTTCACCTCCCAAAGGTGGTCACACTTAACATGTTAGTATATTCCCTTATAGTATAGTTTCTCTGCATATATAATGTAAACATTTTTAATCATGTAATGTCATCTGACATCCAGAAAAGATCATATTATATTTGCTGTTTAAGCATAACCATTTATTTTAAATATTTTCCATGTTCTATTCTTTTACAATACAATTTCAATCTCTGTATAGGAGTTTGTTGTATTGGTTCAACATTATACTATCTCCCTCCTTTCCCTGAAAATATGCTTAACTTCTTCCCCTTTCTCCCCCTTCATGGTATGCATTACATACCATACTGATTTATCTGTTTGATAGCTAGGTTGCTTCAACTTTACCTGCCATATTGGCTGTAGTGGACAGCATTTCTTCTTTTGGGGTAATGCCACTCCCTTGATTCTAGACAGATAGCAGTGACAGTCTGGTTGCTCATCCCTGGGCACGGTGACTTTGGCTTGACACATACTTCATCTCCTGGAAGAAGTGACTGATGCAATCAAAATCCCCTTGACATTGCTAAATTGTGAATGACATGAGCCAGGAGCTCCCAGAAGCTCTCTTCCAAGGTCTCTTGGGAGAAATCTACCTGTGGTTGGAGAAAATAAGGATGAAACATCAACGGAGACAGCTGAGAAGTTACAGAAGAGAGAAAATGTGCTAAGATTCTGGACCAAGCTGTGCCTGAAGCTGTAACTACTCCTGGATTTCTTAGTTCCATAAACCAATACATTCTTTTGCTTAAACTAGTTTGGACAGTTACCCATGATGTTTTCAATTGCCTCATATGCATGCGGAAAGCTGGGCAATGAATAGGGAAGACCGAAGAAGAATTGACGCCTTTGAATTATGGTTGTGACAAAGAATATTGAATATACCATGGACTGCCAAGGGAATGAGAAAATCTGTCTTGGGAGAAATACAGCCAGAATGCTCCTTAGAAGCAAGGATGGCAAGACCTTGTTTCATGTACTTTGGACATGTTATCAGAAGGGATCCATTCCTGGAGAAGGACATCGTGCTTGGTAAAGTAGAGGGTCATGAAAATAGGAAGACCCTTAACGAGATGGATTGACACAGTGGCTGCAACCCTGGGCTCAAGCATAGCAACGATTGTGAGGATGGCACAGGACTGGGCAGTGTTTCATTCTGTTGGACATAGGGTCACTATGAGTCAGAATCAACTCGATGGTACCTAACAAAAATAACAACAACAGCTTGGGCAGGTTTTCTGATAACATATAAGTAATAATTTTAATACAGTGGTCTGCTAAATTTTCCATGAACAAATGACACTCTCTTCATCTCACTTATATTATTTTTCTTGTGATGCATAATTGAGTGCTATATCTCCTTAACATGATAATGATGTCTTGAAAGAAAACTGGCAAAAACTCAGCTCATGAGTTAAATTTTTTATATTTATTTTTCAAAGTCGAGTAAGTTTTACGTCTACAGACCATTCTTTTAAGAGTCTGTTTAGTTCCTTCAGATGTGCTGGGCACAAGGTAAGCATACGATAGAACTGTGATGAGTAGATGAGCAAATGAGTGAATTTGCTGCATGACGAGCCCCAAGAGTTTCTTTTAAAAGGTGCATTGATTCCCTGAGGGTCTGATCAAACACTATATCAGACACTTTGAAAGATAAAGTGTTCGGGTTAGTCCTTCAATTTTATATGGTAGTAAAAAATCTTCATTGCGTTTGTTGCAATTTTTCAACATGAAATGTAATCTGAACTTTAAAAGCATGAATTTTGCCCTCAGGGAAGGCACTATAAAGTCCTACAGAGATTTAAACACAGATGATGGAACTATTTGCTAGGTTTTTGGTTTTGAATTTCAGGGAGCCACAAAAATTCTGATGGTTTGATGACAGCATAATCTGAAGGAGTTAGAAAGCTTTCTGATCCTTTTTTGACCTGTAGGATCCTATTTAAGGTCCTAGAGATAATGTCTCAGGCCCATGAAAAGAGAATAAGGAGAAAGGTTTTCATGTTCTGTTTGCTTCTCCCACCACTGAGCGGTTCCTGTTACACGTTTTCCCCCATACATCATCCTGGGAACCCTCGAGGTTTGATGAGAGTTCGCAACTATTGTCCGGGGTTAGTTAACTAAGAGGCCAAGAGGGGAAAAAACACATAGGTTTAGGTTTAGTATGAAGTTTAGATTCATTTCAATATTAGAATTAGCATAGTCACAACAGCTAATTCATGAGACAGACATCAACAACCAAAACTAAGCAAATGGATAAAACAGGGCAGCTGGCAGAGCCTAACAAACTATACACTGACCGTCAGGCCTATCAGCTATAGTAATGTTTTCTTCCCTGTTTATTTGGATGTATTTCTTTCTTTCTGAGGTTCTTTTTTTTTTTTCTGATGTTCTCGTACCAGTTTGTTACAACTGAGCCAAATATGCTATTGTTATCTCACCACCCCCCACCCCTTGCAGACTGCCATTTGCAGAGGGATAGAGAGTGTCCATGCTTGAAGGAGGGGTCAAGTGGAGGCCTGCAACCTCAGAGGAAGATGACTCTTCAGCAGGTTTTCTTGCTGGCACAAGTGAGAAGCCAAGGATTCTTTCTCTTGGACAAGACTCCCTTTATTCTCCCTTCACCTCAAGGCTACTGGCTGCTCTACTCCATCTACCTTGGGGACATTGAGATTTATTGTCATGCCCCTTCTCCTAGTTATGCTGGCCTCCACAAGAAGTCCCAGGTCTTCCAATTCTCCAGGCTCCAGACTGTAATTCCCGATGCCTTTTCTGATGCTTATTCCACCCTCTCTATCTCTTGAAACTCATTCATGGAGCCCCCTAGAACTCTAGGTCGATCATCAGCAAACTCCTACACTCACCCTCATCAGAAAACCTTCACTTCCTTCTGCTCAAACTGAGATCTCCTCCCCTCTAATTTCGCTACTTTCTATGCAGCTCTCATAAGAGGTGACTATTTTCTCTTCTCCAATTCTCATTCCATAGTGTCTGGAGGCAGAGAAGATGTCCTACTTCTCTTCACTGACACTTCCAGACCATTCTCCCTTCTCCCTTAAAAGAGCGAGCTTTGAATCTTATTTCATCAAACTCTGTTAGCGGACATTCCTCCTTATTGTTCACTGACCCCAGGTCATTCTCCTTCTTTCCTTGGAGATTTTTTCCCTAATATACTGGCACTTTCTCCAACACTACCCGTATTATAATTCTTGATAATTTCCGTAGCCACACAAATGATCTTTCCAATGCCCTTCTTTCAATTTCTTGACCATGTCTGTTCCAATGACCTTGCTCTCTGCTCTATTTCAGGGACTCTGGATCATTGTCACATGCTTGGCCACGTTACTTACAAATAATGGCACCATATTCCACTCTCCAGTCACAAATTTCTGTCTTTTTTTCCCACTTTCCTTGTAATACCTAAACTCCAATAATATTTCAACCCCTCCAGTGTGATTCATCGATTCCACCAGTTTTTCACTGCCCCTCTCCCAAGTCTTCTCTTCCCTCCACACTCAGCATAAATTTTATGGTCACTTAATATTATCTATGTATCTATTATTGTATTCCTTTCCTTGCAACTACATCATCCTTCTCTCTTCTCCTGGAGAAACCACCGAACCAGACCCATTGCTGTGGAGTCAATTCCTTCTCATGGTGACCCCTTGTATTACAGAGTAGAACTGCTCCATAGGGTTTTCTTGGCTATAATCTTTACAGAAGCAGATCTCCAGGTCTTTCTTCTGTGGTGCTGCTGGGTGGGTTCAAACTGCCAACCTCTGGATTAATAGTTAAGCACAAACCCTTTGTTCCACCCAGGAACTTTGGCAAAATCACAACCCCAGTTAAATCCAACTCTGTGTATACTCAATGTCTGTACCAGCATTCTGAAATTGGCTGGATTAAGGGACAACTTCATGAGTGATATAATTTTAAATTCATCATTAATCTCAAATTGTCCCTTACTGCTATCAGGCTTACTGTATGCCCTTAGTCCCTTCTCTCTCTTTATCTCTAGTCATTGCTTCTCAAGTTTTAAGAGTGGTCTAGGTATATAGATACATATCGCCTGGGGATTATTTTTATAATGCAGATTCTGATTTAATGGATGTGTAGTGGAGCCTGAGATTCTGCATTTCTATTAAGCGCCTAGATAACGCCAGTGATGCTGATACATTGAATAGCAATCTCCCAATGATGATTACAAACATTTTCTTCCTCTTTCAAACTTCCATTACCTATTCCCCAACCATCACTTTCAAATGTTGGCCTTACTTCCTGCCTTACCCAGAAAATTGAAGCAGTCACAAGAGAAATTCTGGAAGCAGCATCCATCATATCTGCTCATCTTCCTGCACTTGTGCTAGCGCACTTACCTTACCTCCTATTAGTAAGGACAATGGACAGTTCATATTCCTCACCAAGGTACTACTTATTTCCTCTACTTATACACTAGATCTTTTTCTTTTTCTGCTCCATTGCATCACTTCAAAAACTTTCCCCTCTCAGTTTTAGAACAATTTTTAAAATTTCTACAGGCTTATTCCCACAAGCATACAATTATTTTGTTATTTATCCCATATTAAAGAAAATCCTCTACCTTCATCCCACTTCCCCCTACACTATCACCTAATTTATCTTCTTCCCTTGAAAGTACTTCTCCAGGTCTACATCCTTTCCTTTTGACATACTCCAATCAGCTTTTTACCCCCATCACTCCACCATAGCTGGTCTTCTGCAAGTCACCAATGACCTTGCTGTTATTAAATCCTAGGTCGCTTTTCAGTCTTCATGTTATTGAACTCTCAACAACATTTGCCACAGTTAATCATATCCTTCACCTTGCAAGTTTTCTTTATGTTGCTCTCAAGACATCTCAGTTTTCTAATATTCCTCTTACCTTTCTCCAGTCACTCTTTTTTGGTCCTTTTGGTGGGTTCCTCTTTATTCTCCAACTCCACATGTTGGATGAGCCCAGGGCTCAGTCCAGCGCCTCTGCTGTTTTGAATCTAAAGTCACTCCCTAGATGATCTCATCTAGTATCATGGATTTAAATACCTATGTCTATGTTGATGCTTCCTAAATTTCTGTCTCCATTACAGCCTCTTCCTGGAAATCTGGATTTGTGTGTTCAACTATTTTCTTGTTATTCCAATTTGAATGCCTGAAAGGTAACTCAAATTTGAACATATCCATATCAACCCTGGTGGCGTAGTGGTTAAGAGATATGGCTGCTAACCAAAAGGTCAGCAGTTTGAATCCACCAGGTGCTCCTTGGAAACTCTGTGGGGCAGTTTTACTCTGTCCTATAGCGTCGCTATGAGTCGTAATCGACTCGACAGCAATGGGTTTGGTTTTTTTTTTTTTTTAAGTATCAGACTTCCAGAGCCCTGGTGGCATAGTGGTTAAGAGCTCCTCTGCTAACCAAAAGGTCAGCAGTTCGAATCCACCAGCCACTCCTTGGAAACCCTATAGGGTGGTTCTACTCTGTCCTACAGGGTCACTAAAGTCAGAATCAACTCAACAGCAGATAACAACAACAACAACATATCAAACTTCTTCTCTTGCAGGCTTTCCCTTCTCAATTAATGTCTATTCTTTCAGTTTAAGTCCCAAAACTTGATATCTTCCCTAACTCTTCTCTTTTGCCTACAGTCCATATTCAGTCTGTCAGCCAATTCTCTCAGTTTTAACTTTAAGATATATTCAGAATTCATCCCATTCTCACAGCTCCTACAGTCACCATCCTGATTCAAGGTACTATGCCTAGATTATCGCAATAATCTAATTGATCTCCTGTTTCCACTTTTGCCAAATGTATTTCAACAGAGTAGCTAGATTGATCCTGTTAAAAATTGAGAATGTGACACTCTTCTGCTTATGAACTTCCAGAGTTCTCATTGCAATCAGACTAAAACTTCTTACTCTGACCTTCAAGGTACTACTTGTTCTGACCCCTGTTATCTTTCTAATGTAATCTCCTGGTCCTTTGCCCCTGCTGCCTTCTGTTCCTTGATGCCAGACACAATTTAGGACCTTGGCACTTGTTCTCTCTACTTGGTATGTGCTTCCTCAACTATCTGTCTAGCTCCATCCCTCACTTCCTTTGTAACTACCCACAAAACTTCCATTCTCAGTAAGATATTTCCTGACTGTCTTTTCTAAAATCTGCTCCATCTTTCTCTGAACATTTCCTGATTTAAGTTCCTCTAGCACATATCACAGGAGCCCTAGCAGTGCAATGGTTAAGCAATCGGCTTCTAACCAAAAGGTTGACCGTTCAAGTCCACCAGTGGCTCTTTGGAAACCCTATGGGGCAGTTCTACTCCATCCTATAGAGTCACTGTGAGTTGTAACTGACTCGAAAGCAGCAGGTTTGGTTTGGTTTGGTTTAGCACATATCACTATCAGACATAGTGTATTTTTTCATTTATTTTGTTCTCTCTCCTAACCACTGAAATGTAAGCTCTATGAGGCTAGGGATTTTGTGTGTGTGTATGTGTTTCTGTTCACTATTGCTTCCCTAGTAGTTAAGATCAAACTTGATACAGAGTAGAGGATTAAAAAGTATTGAATCAAGAAATTGTCCCAGAATTTTATGGGCTATAAATGAACATAATTTAAAGTTCTGGCATTTGGCTCTCCTTTGTTGGGTGAAGTATGAACAACTGCCAGTAACTGTTAGGGACAAGAAGCTAAGGACAGTAACTTGGGTCTTGAACCAGGTATATTTCATGCTTACCTCAATACTCTCTTTGCTTCCTCTTCTATTTTTCTCCCCTCTAGAAACCAAAGGGGCAGGTAGTAAATAGCCCCCATATTTAGCTTTCCTGGGAGTAGGGGAAGTTGAGTTCATATATGAATTTACTATGTTCCCAGCTCAAACTCAACCCAGTATGTTTTATAAGAGCTTATCGACATTATAATAGTCAGGCCACTTAAACTTGAGGTCATCATCCACCTCCTTGTAGCTCTCAATCCTGTGTCAATCTCACCCCTATCAACCAAAGAGACCTGCGCTGACATTTTACCCATCTACTCATGATCCTCTGGATATGGGGAACATCCCATAACTCATAGGCAAAAGCATGAGTTCTTATATTTGTGTAAGCTCTTCCAGATTCTACAAATTACCCGAGAATTTTATTTGTTCAAAGAATCATCCATGTTTATAATCAAGTTCCTTATCAGTCTCATTCTACAAATCTTTCCAAATGATAAATTGACTGGAATTTTCTCTAGCTAAAGTTGTTATTCATTTTTTTTCTGGCTCACTTCCTACCATTCCCATTATACCTTGTTAAGGAGACCACAGGGCTTCCAAATTGCTGCTGAGAACATAGTGTTTGTGTAATAAATATCATTCGAGTGCTTCAAGTGTGCACTGAATCATAGAATCTCAGGTTGTAAGAAACATTAAATCATCTAGGTCTGACACTCATCCACTGTTTGATTCTTTCTCTTATGTTCCCTTTTGAACACCTCCTGAGATAGTGCACACACCTCCTTTTGGAGAAATGCAGGAATAGGCTTGTCAAAGAGTATTTCCCTATTGAGCCATAATCTCTGCTTCTTTCCTTTATAGCCTTGACCCTAGTTCTGTTGGATGGCAGTGTGGTGCAAAAGAAAAAGATTTAGATTCAGACTGAGATTGCCCGAGTTTGACTGTACCACTTAATAAGTTAATTCTTTTTGGATTCTGAACACATCTGTTCTTAATTTAACTTCTTAGTATGTTGAATTAATTAAGGTAGGCTAAGAGCTATAAAAAAGTCTCTGAGTTGTGCAAACGATTAACGTGCTTGGCTGCTCCCTAAAAGGTTGGAGGTTTGAATCCACTCAGAGATGCCTCAGAGAAAAGACCTGGTGATCTGATTCCAAATAATCACCCACTGAAAACCCTATGTAGAGGCAGGACCAAGATAGGGGAATAGTCCGATGCTTCCTGTTGTCCCTCTTATAACAAAGACATGAAATAACAAGTGACTCGATTATATATGACAATCTAGGAGCCTTGATCATCAAAGACAAAGCTGAGAGACAGTTCAGGAGCAGTGAAGAAGTGCCCTTCATGAGGTTGTCGGCACGCTGCTGGCTGGGTCAGCCAGCATACGCAGCCTGAGGCAAGCAGTAGCATTTGGGATGTATCACATCACGTTGGGAGAGGCTGGGCAGCGGAGAGTCTGCACAAGCCTCTGGAGCCAGGTGGAAGTGGTGCTGGACCTGGGAAAGTTAAGTGCAAGAGTCTAACCTACTGTGCCAGGTCAAATTAACCCCTCCCCCTCCTGGACTTTCCCTGTGCAGGAGTGTCTCTTTCCTCTCACCCATCCCCTACCCTGCTCCACTCCAACACCACTCTGACAGTATTCAACAACTGCCACGCCCTCTAAGCCGGAACTCAGGGTTATCCGTGCCCAAACCAGTCTCACAGCTTTAAAAAAAATGACAAGCCCCCTAAGCTGGGAATTTAGGGCAGGCATTGCCCCTTTACCTAAGCACTGGCATAAGGGGTCCACGGACTTGTAGCGCCCTTCACCCCTGCCTAGACTTGTGTGGGCCTATTCAACACTGCGTGCCCTTATTCTCATAAAACAACAGGGCATACACCTAAACTTATTTTCAACTGCAGCAGCCAAGGGGGAGTTGCAGATTCCTTGACATTTGATACCGCCCTGCCCATTAAGCAGGAACCTCACCTACCCACATCAGGGGCCTGAGGGCTGGCGGTATCACCCATTCCTTCTAGCCACTCGTGACAGGGATCTGAGAATAAGTGGTGCCTCCTAGTCCCTACAGCCAACAGTATTGGGTGTCCAAGGACAGGCTGCAAAACTCACCCCCCTACACGCTCTAGGGGACAGGGACATGCTTTCCACCCAGGCAGCCGGGGGCAGCCATCAGCCCCCTGATTTGCTCAGCACATAGCCCCCAATTGCAGCCAGATACCTGTGCCTGCTCTGAACATCCCTAAGCAGCCTTGCCCATCCAGGACTACAGGTGAGAGTCTGCACTACATCCTTGGTGACCAACTACCTGGACACCTGAGCCACATCTGCACAGGAAAAGTGAACAGATTTTTGGGCTCACACACCTAGTAGCTGCTCTAACAACCTGGAGACAGAACATGAGAGCTTCAAAGACACCAAAAACCAAAGTAGCTCACACACCCAGCCAATTTGGGCACATCAAAACAAAACAAAACAAAAAGCCAGGATAAAGTAAGCAAACATATAATAAATAAATATAATAACTTATTGATGGCTCGGAGACAACAGTCAATATCAAACCACATAAAGAAGCAGGTCAAAAAGGCTCCAGCATGCAACCAAAATAAAGAACTAGGAGACCTTCTGGAGTAAGATAAGGTCTTGGAATTACCGGAGACAGAACTAAAAAAATTAATATACAGAACTCTTCAAGATATCATGAAGGAGATCAGGCAAAAGTCAAACCAAGCCAAGGAACAAACAGACAAAGCAATAGAGGAATTCAGGAAAACAATGCAAGAACGACAAACTTAACAGGCTGCTAGAAACAATAGAGAGACAGCAACTAGAAATCCAAAAGATTAAAGTTTCAGAATTAGACAACCCAATAGAAGGTCATAGGAGCAGAACAGAGGCAATGGGAGTCAGAATTAGTGAGACTGAAGATAAGTCCCTTGACACCAATTTATTTGAGAAAAAATCAGAAAAAAGAATTTAAGAAAAATGAAGAAACTCTAAAAATTATGTGGGACACTATTAACAGGAAAAACCTATGAGTGACTGGAGTACTAGAACAGAGGGGGATAACAGAAAATAGAGAGGGAATTGTTAAAGATTTGCTGGCAGAAAACATCCTTGATATCATGAAAGACGAGAAAATATCTATCTAAGCAGCTCAACGAACCCCACACAAGGTAAATCCCAAAAGAAAGTCACCAAGACATATTATAATCAAACTTGCCAAAACCAAAGATAAAGATGGAATCTTGAGAATGGTGAGGGATAAACGAAAAGTCACTTACAAAGCAGAATCAATAAAACTAAGCTCTGACTATTCAGCAGAGATCATGCAAGAAGGCAATGGGATGACATATAAACAGCCTTAAGGGAAAAAAAATTGCCAGCCAAGAATTATATATCCAGCAAAACTGTCTCTCAAATATGATGGCGAATTAGATCATTTTCAGATAAACAGAAGTTAAAGAAATTTGTGAAAACCAAACCAAAATTACAAGAAATATTAAAGGGAGTCCTCTGGTTAGAGAACCAACAATGTCAGACAACAACTCAAGACTAAAACAAGGACACAGGCCAGAATAACCAGATATCAACCCAGATAAGGAAGTTGCAAAAATAAGTCAAAGCTAAAAGACTAAAAATAGGGAAACAGAGATGTCAATATATAAATGATGACAATATTAAAACAAAAAAGAGGGAATACATAACTTAGTCATAGAACTTCCATATGAAGAGGGAGTTAGGTGAGATTAAGAAATAAAATATTGGTTTAAATATAGAAAAATAGAGGTAAATTTTAAGGTAACCACAAAGGCAACTAACAAATCTAAAAAACAAAATACAAAGTAAGAAAAACATAAAGACTCAGAAAATACAAAATCAACAAATAATGAAAAAGATGAAAAGAAAATACATAAAGAAAAATGACTCAGCACAGAAAATTAAGTGGAATGAAGAAATTGTCAACACCACAAAAAAAAAAATCAAAATGACAGTAGTAAACTCATACCTATCAACAACTACACTGAATATAAATGTACTAAATGCACCAACAAAGAGACAGAGAGTGGCAGAATGGATTTAAAAAAAAAAGATCCTTCTATATGCTACCTACAAGAGACAAACCTTAAGCTCAAAGACAAAAACTAAAATGCAAAAGAGGGAAAAAAAACATATCAAGCAAATGACAACCAAAAAAGAGCAGGAGTGGCAATATTAATCTCTGACAAAACAGACTTTAAAGCAAAATCCACCAAAAGGATAAGGAAGGACACTATACAATGATTAAAGGATCAATACACCAGGAGGAAATAACCATAATAAATATATAGGCACCCAATGACGGGGCTCCAAAATACAGGAAAAAAAACTCTTGCAGCATTGAAAATAGACAGCTCCACAATAATAGTAGGAGACTTCAACATACCACCTTCGGTGAAGGACAGAACATCGAGAAAGAAGCTCAGCAAAGACACAGAAGATCTAAATGCTGCAATCAACTAACTTGATCTCATAGACATATACTGAACACTCCACCCGACAGGAGCCAAGTACACATTCTTTTCCAAGACACATGGAACATTCTCCAGAATAGACCACATATTAGGCCACAAAGCAAGCCTTAACAGAATCCCAAACATCAAAATATTACAAAGCATCTTTTCTGACCATAATGCCATAATCAATAACAGAAACAGCAAGGAAAAAAAACCAAATACAGTGAAACTGAAAACACCTTGCTTAAAAACTACTGGGTAATAGAAGAAATCAAGGGTGGAATAAAGAAATTCATAGAATCAAATGAGAATGAAAATACATCTTACCAGAACCTTTGGGATACAGCAAAAGTAGTGCTTAGAGATCAGCTACAGCAATAAATGCACACATACAAAAAGAAGCAAGGGCCAAAATCAAAACATTAACACAATAACTTGAACAAATAGAAAGAGCCCAGCAAAAGATGCCTTTGGGAACTAGAAGAAGGGAAATAATAAAGATTAGAGCAGAAATATATGAAATAGAGAATAGAAAAACAATTGAATGAGTCAACAAGACCAAAAGTTGGTTCTTTAAAAAGATCAACAAATTTGATAAATCATTGGCCAAACTGACAAAAGAAAAGTAGGAGAGGAAACAAATAACTCAAAAAAGAAATGAGATGGGCAATATCACAACAGACCCAACTGAAATAAAAAGGATCATAATAGAATACTATGAAAAATTATACTTCAACAAATTTTAAAACCTAGAGGAAATGGACAAATTTCTAGAAACACACTACCTACCCAAACTAACACAAACCTAGGTAGAAAAACTAAATAAACTCATAACAAAAGAAGAGATTGAAGAAATAATAATAATTTAAAAAAAAAATCCAAACAAAAAAAAATGTCCTGGCCCGGACAGCTTCACTGGAGAATTCTATCAAACTTTCAGAGAAGAGTTAACACCAATACTACTAAACTTATTTCAGAGCATAGAAAAGGAAGGAATACTCCTGAACTCATTCTATGAAGGCAGCATAACTCTGATACCAAAGCTAGGTAAAGACACCACGAAAAAAGAAAATTACAGACCAATATCCCTCATGAGCATAGATGTAAAAATCCTCAACAAAATTCTAGCCAGTAGAATTCAACAGCATATTAAAAAAATAATTCATCATGACCAAATGGGATTCATACCAGGTATGCAAGGATGGTTCAATATTAGAAAAACAATCAATGTAATCCATCACTTACACAAAACAAAAGACAAGAACCACATGATCTTATCAATCGATGCAGAAAAGGCATTTGACAAAGTCCAACACCCATTCCTGATTTAAAAAAAAAAAAAAAAACTCTCAGGAAAATAGGAATAGAAGGAATAGAATACTGTGAGAAACCAAAAGAGACATGTATACATAAGTTGAAAAACATACCATGCTCATGGGTAGGAAGACTCAACATTGTGAAAATGTCAGTTCTACCCAAAGCAATCTACAGATACAATGCAATCTCAATCCAAATTCCAATGACATTTTTTAATGAGATGGAGAAACGAATCACCAACTTCATATGGAAAGGGAAGAGGCCCCGGATAAGTAAAGCATTACTCAAGAAGAAGAACAAAGTGGGAGGCCTCACACTATCTGATTTTAGAATCTATTATACCACCATGGTAGTCATAATGGCCTGGTACTAGTACAATAACAGATGCACAGACCAATGGAACAAAACTGAGAACCCAGATGTAAATCCATCCACCTATGAGAAGCTGATATTTTACAAAGGCCCGAAGTCCATTAAATGGGAAGAGAAGTCTCTTTAACAAATGGTGCTAGCATAACTGAATATCCATCGGCAAAAAAATGAAGCAGCACCCATACCTCACACTATGCACAAAAACTAACCCAAAATGGATGAAGACCGAAATATAAAATTTAAAACCATAAAGATCACAGAAGAAAAAATATGGACAATGCTAGGAGCCCTAATACATGGCATAAATAGTATACAAAACATAACTAACAATGCACAAAGGCTAGAAGAGAAACTAGATAACTGGGAGCTTCTAAAAATTGAACTCTTATGCTCATCAAAAGACTTCACCAAAAGAATAAAAAGACAACCTACAGACTGGGAAAAATTTTTTGGTTACTGCATATCCAATAAGGGTGTAATCTCTAAAATCTACAAGATATGACAACACCTCGACAACAAAAAGACAAATAACCCAATTAAAAAATAGGCAAAGGACATGAACAGGCACTTCACCAAAGAAGACATTCAGGTGGCTAACAGATACATGAGGAAATGCTCATGATCATTAGCCGTTAGAGAAATGCAAATCAAAACTACAACGAGATACCATCTCACCCCAACAAGGCTAGTATTAATCCAAAAAACACAAAATAATAAATGTTGGAGAGGTTGTGGAGAGACTGGAACACTTATATACTACTGGTGGAAATGTAAAATGGTACAACCACTTTGGAAAATGATTTGGCACTTCCTTAAAAAGCTAGAAATAAAAGTACCGTAGGATCCAGAAATCCCACTACTAGGAAAATATCCCAGAGAAATAAGAGCCGTCGTCACATGAATAGACATAGGCACATCCATGTTAACTGTAGCACTGTTCACAATAGCAAAAAGATGGAAACAACCTAGGTGCCCATCAACAGACAAATGGATAAATTATGGTGCATACATATAGTGGAATACTATGTAACTATAAAAAACAATGATGAGTCAGTACAACATCTCACAACATGGATGAATCTGGAAGGTATTATGCTGAGTGAAATTAGTCACAAAAGGACAAATATTGTATGAGATCACTATTATAAGAACACAAGAAAAGGTTTAAACACAGAAGAAAACGTTCTTTGATGGTTACGAGAGTGGGGAGGGGGGCAGGGAATTCACTAACTAGATAGTAGACAAGAATCATCTTAGGTGAAGGGAGGGACAACACACACTACAGGGGAAGTCGGCACAACTGGACCAAAGCAAAAGCTGAGAAGTTTCCTGAACACATCCAAACACTCTGAGGGACAGAGTAGCTGGGGCTGGGGTCTGGGGGGACATCTGAGACAGTTGGCATAACAAAGTTTATTAAGAAAATGTTCTGTATCTCACTTTGGTCAATGGCATCTGGGGTCTTAAAAGCTTGCAAGTGGCCATCTAAGATGCATCAATTGGTCCTAACCCCCTTAGAGCAAAGGAGAATGAAGAACACCAAAGACACAAGGAAAATATTAGCCCAAGAGACTAAAGGTCCACATAAACCAGACCACCAGCCTGAGACCAGAAGAACTAGATGATGCCTGGCTACCTCCAATGACCACCCTGACAGGGAACACAACAGAGAACCCCTGATGGAGCAGGAGAAAAGTGCAGAGCAGAACTGAAATTCACGTAACAAGACCAGACTTAATGGTCTGACAGAGACTGGAGGAACTCCCGAAACTATGACCCCTGGAAGCTCTGTTAACCCAGAACTGAAACCATTCCCAAAGCCCACTCTTCAGAGAGAGGTTAGACAGGACTACAAAACAAAAAAGAATACACATGGGGAATGTGCTTCTTAGTTCAATCAGCTACATGAGACCAAACGGGCGGCTCCTGACAGGAGGCAGGATGAGAAGGCAGGAAGGGACAGGAACTGGTCGAATGGACACAGGGAACCCACGGTGGAAAGGGGGAGTGTGTCACATTGTGGGGACTGCAGCCAATGTCACAAAACAATATATGTATAAATTTATGACTGTGAAATTGAACTGTAAACCTTCATCTAAAGCACTATTAAAAAAAGGAAAGAAAACCCTATGGAGCACAGTTTCACTCTGACACACATGAGGTGGCCATGAACTGATGACAACTATTCTTTGAAGGAGTTTTTACAATAGACTTCAACATGTATAATGGTCAAACTCAAAAGAAGTTTAATTCTTACTATATAACAGTACAAGATGAGTTAAAAAGTTGAGGGAGCAGCCCTTCTCCATGCGATTTCTGCCCAGGCTGATGGAGGTTTCACCCTCATTAGCACTGGTGTTCAAGGTTGCTCTGGAGCCCTCCTTCCTTCCAGCTAATTGGAAGGGGAAAAGTATATGAAAGCACGTGCATAGGAGGTGTGTGTGTGTGTGCTTTTAAATACGTCCAGCCTAAAAGTGGCTCCCAATTCTTTCACTAATGTGACTAGAAAGCAGTCAAAAGGCCACATCTAACCTCAATTGGAGCTAGGAAATGTAGTCTCTGGCTGGCAGTCACTTCTCAGGGTTAACAGTAGGCAGCCAGGAAGAAAAAACTTGTATCGTTCTCAGGCACAGCTATCAAATATGACAATAATCCTCACGGCAGTAAGAAGAGATGTGCATTTTAGTGTTTTGTGAAATATTAGTTATTGTTTTCTCTACTTTGTTGAAAACAAAATGAGCTCCTTTCTTCCTCTGCATCAAAAAAACAAACCCATTGCTGTGGAGTCAATTCTGACTCATAGCAACCCTGTAGGACAGGATAAAACTGCTTCTTTATGGAAGCAAACTGCCACATCTTTCTCCCATCGAGCAGCTGGTGGGTTCGAACTAGAAACCTTTCCGTTAGCAGCCGAGCACTTTAACCACTGTGCCACCAGGGCTCGTTTCTTCTGCATAGCTGTCTTAAAATGCTTAAAATCATCCATCATATGTCATTTGAGTATCTTATTCTCTTGGCTAAGTAACTATCAGTACATATTCCTGTTCTTCATAGGACATTGTTTCAAACCCTTTAACAACTTTGCTTTTTCTTTGGGCATGCTTCAAATGCGGAGCGTACACTGCATATAGCACTCCAGGTACTGTGTGATCAGCACAGAGAAGACAGGGGCTCTTCCCTTGTTCAAGATTCTATGTCTTTTTTAACGCAGTTAATGATAGAGACAGCTTTGCTGGAAGCCTCATCTAAGCGTTAATTTATATCGACCTTGCAGTTGAATAAAACCCTTAAGTACTGCACAGTTATGTTGCTTTGCATTTCAAAGATGTTCTACTGCCGTTTGTCTGAAAAAAATCTGACTTTCACATCAATACGAAAGGCACCAAATGATCAGGAGAATTTGGGGGCTTATCCAATGGGCAAAGCTTTGATGAAAATGTGCAAGTCATACAGCATAGCAAGTCCTTGCCATCCATTGTTTTTACTAAACTGAATCCTTTCATATTTATCGTTGCTTTAGTTTTTAGTTACTCAAATTATGCATTAATAATACAATATACATTTACAATATTGCAGCAATGCAGGTAAAGTAAATGTCCTCCTTGCTTCTCCAACCTAATAAATCTCTGCTCCTACAGAGAACAATCGTAGTCATTTTGATATATTCTGTCCAAATCTTTTTCATGGTTTTACTTACATATGTACATAAAGATGTCTATAATTATGTTTTGTAAAGATTTCAGACATAAATTATACTGTGCATAAGTTTTTGCAATGTATTTTCACTTGACAATGTGTTTTTAACATGTTTCTATGTCAGTACAAGGAAATCTGGTTGTGCAATGGTTAAGCACTTGGCTGCTAACCGAAAGGTTCGCTGTTCCAACCTACCCAGTGGCTCCACAAGAGAGTCCTGGTGATCTTCTCCTATAATGATTACAGCCTAAAAAAAACCCTATGGGGCAGTTCTACTCTGTCATATGGAGTCATGATGAGTTGAAAATTGACTCAATGACACCTAACAACAATAATATATGCCAGTACATACAACTCTATCTACTCCTTTTCGTTAAGGGTGTTTGTTATCTGCATGTGCATAGTCCATTTAGTGAGTATTCTGTTAGGAGGCATTTAAATTGGTTCTGATACTTTCCCCTATTCTTATAAATAATATTGTAGTGAACCTTCTGAATCTACCTCTTTGTATACCTCTGCAATTTTCCTCCACATTTAAATATATACTAGCTGGGTTAGCCTTATAGAGTCTCATAGGCTGTAGTCTTCAAAGGAGCAAAGAGCCGGGTCTTTGCTCCTACGGAGCAGCTGGTGGGTTTGAACCACCAACCTTTCGGTTAGCAGCTGAGCACTTTAACCACTGGGCCATCAGGGCTCCTTATTAAAAGAATGCCAGCATTATATTGGGAATCAAAAGAATAGTTGGACAAACAAGCTTCATCAAGAGCAAGACTCAGGACATATCCAGAGAAATTTAGCAACAAGACTCCCTGGACTCCTGATAATTATGTGAGTAAGTTTGGTGACTTTCAATCTCTATCTCTTCATTAAAATTTAAATTAAATCAAATTTAATATAAAACAGATCTTATTGTCCATGCTTGGATCAGGTGTGTACCCTAGATTATAGGCCCCGGCAGGAAGGGACAGGTTCATATAGCAGAGATATCGCCACAGTTTGTCCAAACTTGGGAGTCAGGTTATTCTATACAACCACAAGCCATTAGGCAATGGTTAGCCCCTCTAAGTCTACTGCATCCAATAGTTTGGGTGGCTGCCAAGGTCTTACGCAGATGTTCACTAACATTTTTAGTGATTACCTTGAAAAGTCTGCAGTGCCAGGCACCACCATGTCAGTGATGAACTGGAACATCTGAGTTGTCAAAGCTGAATGATGTTCTCTTGCGGTGCATGAGAAGAATGACTCTTTCCACTTTTAGAATTTCACTCTGTAAAAATGGTCTCCAACAGCTGCTGCTTCTACCCTAATATCTTATAGGCTCCACTGGTTTTTCCATAAAGCTTCCATTCCCTCTTCCATGATACTCATATATGAGGGCAAAAGGGCTGGACCAGAAGAGACATATAATGATAGCTATTGCCACTGGTCTCAGTATCATTCATTTTCTCAAATGACCAACTCTTTTTACTGGCTTGAGTGTCATGCCTGATCCAATCTTGTCTTATTACAATTTTCATTCCAGCAGACACCAGGTGTCTCACCCAAACAGCCCCCTGGGAGGTTGCCCCAGCCATCAGAAGACATGCTCAGACATGTCTGAACCCTGGTAACAGTTTAGATGTCCTTGCCTTCTCAAGAATTATTTTATCTTTGCGTCATGTTTCACATTTTACAAAGTTGACCACATATGTCACCTCATTTGATCCTCACCGTGATTCTCAGAGGGACATGTAGGATAGATTATTTTCTCTTTATTTTACAGACTTAAAAACTGTGTCTTACCCAAGTTCACATAGCCAGTAGGTGGGTTAGATTAGGCTCTTTTAACTTCAAATCCAATACTCTTTCTACTTCATTCAGCTTTCTTTAAAAGGGAGCTTTAATTTAAAAGGGGATTAATTAGTTTCCACGTTAGGAAGTATTGGAACAATGAGCAACCAGATGACAAACAATGAGGATTTGCTATTTATTATGCAGAGAAGCAGGGTATCTTGCTTAGTGAACAGTGGGATTTCAATTGTTGCTCCTTCCAATACCGTAGTGAGTATATATATATTTTCTTTTAATTAAAAATAACATCAAATAATATATCACTCCTTGTTGCACATATAAGTGCAGTACAGTATTTTAGCATCTTATCGTAAAGTGTCAAGGAATCTTTATGACATGCTAAGGAAGCAAACAGAAAACATTGTGTCTGTATTTTGTACAAAAATCAAAAAGCCAAGAACTCTGCTGTCAGCGATAGGATACTATCCATTCACCTACAAGGAAGACCAGTTAATACGACTAGCATTCAAATTTACGCACCAACCACTATCGCCACAGATGAAGAAATTGAATATTTTTACCAACTTCTGCAATCTGAAGGTGATCAAACATGCAGTCAAAACGGATTGATAATTACTGGTGTTTGGACTGCAAAAAAGAAGGATCAGTAGTTGGAAAACATGGCCTTGGTGATAGAAAACTACACCAGAGATTGCATGATAGAAAATTTTGCAAGACCAATGACTTATTCATTGCAAATACCCCTTTTCAACAACTCGAAGGCACCTAACAACAACAACACTGTTCCTGATTGCTGAAGGAGTAATAAAGTGTCCAGTGTATGACTATTGATGTCTTTGTTTCAAGAAAACTAGGTTCTTCCCTGGGTCTCTGGTGAAGTTTCTCTCTTCCCCTAATCACAGGGCCCCTAGGAGTCGGGGAGAAGGGGAAATCAGGCCTCATTCTCCTTCATATTCACCATAACCACCCTGAACTGAATGAACGGGTGAGGAGTTGAGCTCCTCAGCACTTGGTCAAATCCCCAGGCTCTTCCCCAATAGAAGTCCCTGGATAGTGCAAACTTAACATATTTGGCTACTAACTGAAAGAACAGCAGTTCAAACTCACCCGGAGGCACCTCAGAAGAAACGTCTGGCAATCTGCTTCTGAAAGGTCACAGTCTTGAAAATCCTGTGGAGCACAGTTCTACTCTGCAACACATGGGGTCGCCGTGAGTTGGAATCGACTCCACGGCAACTGGTTTGGTATTTTGTTTTTTCTCCAATAGTAAGTAGGTCTAGGTTTAGCTGTATGCTGGCTGGTTATTCAGATGCTGGATGACTAGGGCCGCAGATATTCAATTTCACAATTCAAAATTCATTTCTTATGATTAAACCAAAACAATACAAACAAACAAAAAGCCAAGAATTCTCAGATGAATATCAATAAAGTCCAATAGCAGGACAATCAAATTATATGCCTAGCTATTTGCGTATGTTCAGTGTCAAGAAACTAAATGAAAATAACTGTACTGGTTTTATTATTATTATCATCAAAAATAGAGCTGAGATAACAGACACCATCTGAAATGATTCTAAATTCTACAAGTTGTAGCTGTTCCTGTGCCTCTCTCCTGCCTCTCATTTTTCACTTCAAAACGTTCACAAAGAAGGCGTGGCATTTTTCATCTCTCTTCCAAGTACAGCGCATGTTGGAATCCTTTATTATATTTTATTAATAGCTCAAAGTCCCAAGATGAGGAAAATTGTTGAATTGGTTAGGGCAAAGGTACCAAGCAATTTGCATCATATTTGAGTCTTATTACCGACACAAGCTGGCGAAGTCTGGGAGTCACGGAGAGGGGCAGAGCGTATAAAAGTCATTCAAGGAATGAAATAAAAAAAAGAACAGACAACATCATTGTATTTTTCACATTCACTCACACAGACTAGTGCTAACTTGTATTATTTTAGCACCAAATTAACACTAAATCTATTCTGAAGATATCTTACATGTTAAAACCCTTTTTGTGTGATAAAGTTTCTTGGACATTTCCACATAGATTTCCTCAATCCTAGCCACAGGAGAACTCTCCATATTAACTCATCTATCTTCATCATTTACTTAGTCTTTTTGTTTTGTGTTTTACAAAGAATGATGCCTAGATTTCTCCATGTACATTTAGCTCATTTGGAAACCATTAAATTTAATAACAGTAGCGATAATAGCAGCACTTCTATCTAGACAGTGCTTTCTATATATTAGAAACTATGTTCAGCTACTTATATGCATCATTGCATTTCATCTGCATGGCAATCTTTTGAGTTATGCACAATTATCTCCATTTTTCACCCCAAATGTGGAAACTCATATTAGAGAAGTTACTTAATTAGTCCATGGTCACACAGCTAGTAAGTGATTGAGCCAGGATTTGAGCCTAGGCAATATGACTGGAGTCTGCATATTTATATTGAACATCCCATTGCTGTCAAGTCGACTTCCACTCATAATGACCCTATAGGACAGAGTAGAACTGCCCCAGAGGGTTTCCAAGGCTGGAATCCTTGTGAAAGATGACTGCCACATCTTTCTCCCTCAGAATGGCTGGTGGATTTGAACTGCCAATCTTTCGGTTAGCAGCCAAGAGCTTAACCACTGTGCTACCAGGACTCCTAACAATACACAGGATAGACCCCCAAAGAAAAGAATTATTAGGTCCAAAATGTCAACAATGCTACTGTTGAAAACCCTAAACTGAGAATGTTTTCTCACTGCGCATTACAAAATGTTAATCTCATATTGCTACATCTCATCTGTGATAAATAACCGGTGTGGACTTTTATCCTGTTCTGTTTTTCCATTTGTAGAATGGCGCCAATAATGCTACATAATTTGATATCCCAACTGTCATTGCTAATGTGTATCTCTTGGTCATTTAATTATCATTAAGAAGAGACATGCAGGAGATGAACAAGTCTGTTGCTGCCAATTTTCTTTTTCCTTCTAATAGTAAAAAAGAGATAGTTATAACTTCCTTTGCATGTGCTGTTTTGCTAACCCTGAATATAGTTTCTTTGGAAATGTGAATTTATGGTTAAAAGCTACTGAGGCTTAAACATTTCCCACTCAGAGCATTTAACACTGCAAGCTATCACAATGGTGCTGATCTTAATGATGCCCTATTTTATCTGCACAAAAATGAGAATCATGAGTATAAAATACCATTGAAATAAAATAACTTATGCTTTTCAAAATATTTCTCCATTTTAAATTGGCAGCTAAAGACCCATTGCAGTTACCAGGATGAAGTAAATTCTTCCAACATGAAATAAATTTCAAACAAGGTTTGCTCTGCCTCTCTTTGCATTTCTTGGAAAGCGTACAGATAAAATGGAGGTTTCTCTTCATTACTGTTAATAAAAATGAGCCCTTGGTAGAGACAGAAGCAAACATTTGAAAGGTTAACCAGAGTGTTTACAGAGGCAAAACATATTGAAAAGAGATCATATTCAAGTGGTTTTGCCAAAAAAAAAGAACAAAAAACCATGTTGCCCTCTGCTTTAAAATTTAAATCAGAAGCTGTAATGAAAATATCTTTCAGAGATTTCTGTGACAGTCTTAAGTTCTAAATATAAAGTATTCCAAGCTTCCTCAACTCCAGAGAACTGTTTATGAGTCAGGCCCCGATCAATTGATCCCTTTTATTTTTGTCATGAATGACAATAGTTGGGCTATTTAAAGCAACTGATGTGCTCAACTGTCAGTTATAAATGTCTGTGGAGAGTTCCACAAATGAACCACAATTTGCTTTAAATTCTTTTTTCTCTTAACCAAAATGGCAGGGTTTGAAAGAATATAAATAGTACATCTGTTACTGGGACAAAGGCTGGAGAAATAACAAGAGAAATGAGAAGCCAAAACCACCTGCAAACAGAAGCTAAAAGCCTTTAAGTAAAGAGAGAACGAGGTGAATGCTTTCCTGTTCATTTACTCTGCTGCACAAAGGAACTAGGGAGTTAAATAGGAAAACCACCTTAGCCTAAATCAAGTATTCAAGTATGTGATACTGATTTCATCATAGACATAGTCTGCAAAATAAGCTTTTTTTAAAAAAATCGGCTACATATTTTATCTTGCTGTGAAGCTACAGTTAG
Organism: Trichechus manatus latirostris; assembly: GCF_000243295.1. Classification (NCBI taxonomy): domain Eukaryota; kingdom Metazoa; phylum Chordata; class Mammalia; order Sirenia; family Trichechidae; genus Trichechus; species Trichechus manatus. Next base: position 1,138,552 of record NW_004443956.1, read on the forward strand.
TTTTAGTTGTAAATACAGTCAAATGTAATAAAGAAGCTTTCTTCAATCAAGTCTCCATGCATTAGTATATTCAACAAATGCTGGTTGCCTACTATGTGGGAGGCTTGCCTTGGGAACAGGGCCTAGTAATTAGTAGAGCATGGATGTATTAATTATATATTGCTGCATAACAAATAGCCCCCAAATTCAGCAGCTTAAAACAAAATAAACATGGATGAACTTAGAAAAAAACATTACGCTGAGTGAATTAAGTCAGTCACAATAGGACAAATACTGTATGTTCTCACTTATATGAAATAAGCAAATACATAGAAACCAAAGATTATTAGTGGTCACAGGGATAGGAGGGAGGGGAAGTTTCTGCTTAGGAGACAGTGCGTTTCTGCTAACGTTGGTAAAATAATTTGGAAAAGGATAACGATAGTGGTTACACAACATGAAGAATGTAACCAATGTCACTGAATTGCACATGTGGAAACGGTTGAATTCGTGATGGTTTTGATGTGTATATTTTTACCACAATTACAAAAATAAATATTTATTATCTCACACAGATTATGTGTGTCAGGAATATAGGAGCAGCTTAGCTGGCTGGTTCTGGCTTGGCTCTCTCATGACATTGTAATCAAAATATCAGCCAGTTGTAGTTTCTGAAGCCTTGACAGAGACTGGGGAATCAGCTTCCAAGATGGGTTGCTCACATAGTGCTGATTGTTGGCAAAAGGCCTCAAGTTCCTTCCAAGTGGGCCTCTCAATTGCTGCTTGAGTGTCCTTGCAACATGGCGCCTGGCTTTGCTCAAAGCAAGCAGCCCAAAAGAGAGCTAGGCAGAAGACACAGTTTATTTTATAACCTAGCCTTGGAAGTCATGCAATATCCTCTTGACTGCCAAGATCAGGACTGCTCAGTGTGGGAGGGGACTACTTAAGGACATAAATATCAGAAGGAGAGAATCACTGGGTCATTTTGGATGCTGGCTACCACAATGGACTGAGAACTCTTATTTTTTTTAATTTAATTTTTTTTTTTTGAATGCATGTGCGTGTGTGCGCGCGTGTGTGTGTCACTGCTGGAAGCGAGACTTGATAGCTGTCCCTTGGGCCCATGGAAAGAGGCTCTTAAGTGACTCTAAGCAATATTGACTACGTGTCTCAAGGACAATGTTCTAATTCCAGATGTTATCTTACGGTGCCTTAGATTCATTCAAAGTCAAAAAGAACCTAAAGAAATCCATCTTTCTCCCTCTCTGACCTCCCCAACCAGGTAGAGTTAAGATATGCTGCCAAATGACACGTTTCTATTATATAATTACATACTTCTATCATCCTGCAGCTTACTATTCACCCTGGTGTCTCTCTTCTCTCTCTCCTCACCTTACACTCTCTTTAAGAGAGAGAATGAACATGAAAGCAGAGACTCAAAAAGAGACTTGTACACCAATGTTCATTGCAGTACTATTCACAATAGCCAAAAAAGTGGAAACAACCTAAATGTCCAACAACAGATGAATGAGTAAATAAAATGTAGTACATACACACAATGGAATACTACTCAGCCAGAAAAGAAATGAAGTCTTGATACATGCTACAGTATGGATGAAGCTTGAAGACATAATGCTGAGCAAATAAGTCAATCACAAAAGGATAAATATTGTATGACCTCACTTGTATAAAAAGACAAGAAAAGGCAAACATATAGAGACCAAAGTTTATTACGGGTTACCAGAAATGGAAGGGAGAGGGGAAAGGAGGACTAATGGTGGTGGAAAAATTGCATTGATTAAGGGTAGGGTTGCATAGCCAATTATTGTAATTGCTGTCAGTAAGTTGTATACCTGTAAAATGTTGAATTGATTAAAAAAAAAAAAAAAAGAGAGAGAGATAAGATGATATATAAGTCATCTGAATATTTCAAGCAACATACAGTCCTCTACATATAACTAGGAGTCCCCGGGTGGAACAGATGGCTAAGTACTTGACTACTAGCTGAAAGATTGGCGGTTCAAACCTGGAAGACAGGCCTGGTGATCTGCTTCTTAAAGGTCACAGCCTTGAAAACCTGTGGAACAGTTTTACTTTGCACACATGGGGCCGCCATGAGTTGGAATCAACTCAACAGCAAATAACAACAACACATAATGTATCTTGAGGAAATGTTGTTGATTAAATAAATGAATGATTGATTAAGTGAATGCATATAAGGACCAAACTACTTTTCCAAAGAAGAATGGAGTGTCATCATCTGCAGTTGCAGACATGTAGATTACACTGACATAGTGGTGACACCAATTATTCCAAATATAAGAAATAATTAAATTCTTGATGCAGACACTGCATGTGCAATCTCTAGGGAACCAGTTGTGGACATGAATCTAAGACTGTTCCTAGATATTAGATGTAGATATAAAAACTGACTTCCAGGGTCAGTACCCAAGAGATGTTCTGCCCTTGATGTTAGAGGCTTTCAAAGTCTTAGGAACTTTTGTGAAAGGAATTATTATACAAAATGCAATATTTACATTAATTTGTTGTTTCGGGAAATCACTTTTGCTGCTCTCTTACACTTTTTCATGGTCGGATGCTACATTTGTATTTTGCCAGTGGAGTTTATAATTACTGACTCTCTTCTATCTGTCCATTCCATTTCAATTTATTTTCTTTCTATCATTTTACCTCTTCTTCCAAAGGACAATATTTTTACTGATAATTGCCTTCTTTGCCTTAAAATTTAAATTAAAAAAAAATACCTATATTAAAGTCCTTTACAAAGCATGCTCACATCTGCAAGGAAAACGTGTCATGGAAATATAATAAGTGCATAAAATAAATGCAGTTGCACATCAGATATATTAGTATCATTTATTTTAGATTTTAACCATCTAAGCGATAAAGGTCATTGAAGGCTGGATGTGAAGACAATTAAGGTCATTGGGATTTACTAGGGATTATTAGCTTTTCTTAAAATGGCACCAGACCTAATGCTGAGCTGAGATTGCAGAGTGGCAAGAGCCATTTTTAATTATTAAAAGTAATTTCACATGTGGTTTAACAGTCATAATTGGAATTTTGAGTTATGCTTTCCTTGGTAATAAACCATTTCCTTTGTTTGGATAAACCACAGGCATGGAGAGATGAAATATGATGCCCGTTAGTATGTGGTGCTTCAAGAAATTATGTTTCACCGGCAGGCATTTGGCATTGCAGTGGCTGAAATGGAATTTCAGTGAAATACAATAGAGATTAGGTCCCATCATTAATACATCTCACTCCTAGTTTCTGGGGCTCAGTAAACAAAGGCTATTGGCTAAAAAGAGTCTGCACCCTCTTTGGAGATGGACTCACAAAGACCTTGTGATGGATTGGCAATGTGTGCTGTCATCACTGAGAGGCTCCAGGGGTCACAAGAAAGGTGGTGCTCCCCAAGCAATAACAGATGCAGGTGGGAGGCAGCTCCTATTTGCTTTTGGGCAAAAGGAGGAGGCATATCAGCCCAAACCACAATATCTTCTCTTAAAGAACCACAAAACACAAAAAGCACAACACAAACACACACAAACCGAGAAACAGAGATGTCCCTGATTAGTTGTCAAGGATTCCATTTTACTTGGATCAACAATCAACATCCATGGAAGCAGCAGTCAAGAAATCAACCGGCATACTGCGTTGGGCAAATGTGCTGCAAAAGACCTCTTTAAAGTTTTCAAAAGCAATAATATCGCTTCAATGATTAAGGTGCACTTGACTCAAGCCATGGCCTTTTCAATCACCTCATATGCATGCAAAACCTGGACAAGTGTAAAGGAAGACAGAAGAATTGACACACCCAAACTGTGGTGTTAGCAAAGAATATTGAATAGACCCTGGACTGCCAGAAGAATGAACAAATCAGTCTTAGAAGAAATACAACCAGAATGCGCCTTAGAAGCAAGGATAATGACACTTTGTCTTGCTTACTTTGGACACGCCTTCAGGAAAGACCAGTCACTAGAAAAGGACGTCATGTTTGGTAAAGGAAAATGAGGAAAACCCTCAGTGAGATGGACTGACACAATGACCACAACAATGGACTCAAACATAACAATGATCGTGAAGATGGCACAGAACTGGGCAACAATACGATCTGTTATACATAAAGTTGCCATGAGTCGGAGCCAACTGCACCGCTGCTAACAGCAATAGTTCCGCCATTGCATCTGTCTGCAGTGAGCGTTTTTCTTTATGTGCCTGACAAGATGACAAGATCCGACTCAGCCTTCAAGTCCCATTTCAAATGTGTCTTGTTCTTCTGAAGACTTTGCTGATTTGCAATGGCAGACTTCATTTCCCCCTCCTCTAAGTCCTTGGACATTTATTTCATATTTCAGTGATGTTGCTAATCATCATTCATTCACTTTAAATACTTACTAACCAAAAATCAAAACCAAACCCATTGCCACCAAGTCAATTGTAACTCATAGCGACCCTACAGGACAGAGTAGAACTGCCCCATAGGGTTTCCAAGGACGGCTGGTGGATTTGAACTGGCAACCTTTTGGTTAGCAGCCACATGTTTAACTACCGTGACACCAGGGCTCCAAATACTTACTAAGCACCTACTGTGTATAGATCAGATGCTGAAATAAGCATTTTTCAGTGCTTATTCTCACAGCAGACTGAGGAGATAGGTGTTAGTATTTCTCCCATTAAATAGATGAGAAAACTGAGGCTTACAGGAGCAAAGTAATTCACTAAAATCACACAGTAAATAAGTAGTTAAGCTGAAATTTAAGGTCACATTGGTCTGATCCCAAAACCTAAACTCTTAATAAGCTACATATCATAACATAGTATTATAGTTTATGATTTTAGAGTATATTGCATTTATTATATTACATATAGCATATCCACATATGTTTGTATGTATACAAATACAGCATAACTTAAGGTAATGTAACATGACATAATATAAAATAATATAATACAAGATGCAATATTTACATTAGTTTGTTGTCTTGGGAAATCGCTTTGGCTGCTGTCTTCTGCTTTTTCGTGGGTGGATGCTACATTTGTGTTTTGCAGCTCCTATTTGCTTTCTGGTGATCTGCTTCTTAAAAGTCACAGCCTTGAAAACCCTATGGAGCAGTTCTATTCTGCACACATGCGACTGCCATGAGTTGGAATCAACAACACATAATATATCTTGAGGAAATGTTTTTGAATGAATAAATGAACATCAATAAGTTGTACACCTGTAAAAAGTTGAACTGGCAAAAAAAAAAAAAAAGAGAGAGACAAGATGATATATAAGTCATCTGAATATTTCAAGCAATAAAGACAGTCCTCTACATATAATTAGGAGTCCATGGGTGGCACAAATATCTAAGTATTCAGCTACTAGCTGAAAGGTTGGCTGTTGGAACATACACGGTGCCAACTCATACTGCTTACAGGAGCCAATTATGTTCATCTCTTCCAAACCACACATTCAGTAGCGTCATGTTGGTAACTTGGTATTGGTTATGATGCAATGTATTTATACCATGGTAATCAGCAAATATAAGGTCCCTGGGTGGCGAAAACAGTTTTCATTCGGCTGTTAACCAAAAGATTGGCAGTTCTAAGCTACCTACAGGCGCTGTGAAAAAATGGCATAGCAATCTGCTTCCATAAAGATTGTTGTTGTTGTCGTGTTCCATTGAGTCGATTTCAACTACTAACGACTCTATAAAAAGTAAAACCTGTTGCCGTCGAGTCGATTCCGACTCTTAGTGACTCTATGAGACAGAGCAGAACTGCCCCACAGGGTTTTCAAAGATGGTTGGTGGATTCAAACTGCCAACCTTTTTGTTAACAGCCGAGCTCTTAACCACTGCACCACCCGGGCTCCAGCAACCCTGTAGTGACCCTGTAAGACAGAGTAGAACTGCCCCATAGGGTTTCCTAGGCTGCAATCTTTACAGGAGCAAATTGCCAGGTCTTCTCTCCAGTGGAGCCGAGGGTGGGCTCGAACCACTGACCTTTCTGTTAGCAGCCTAGTGGTTAACCACTGAGCCACTAGAGCTCCTTCCTGTAAAAACTACAGACAAGAAAACCCTATGAAGCTCAGTAACACCATGAATTGGAATTGACTCTATGGCAATGATGTTTTTGTTTGTCTTAATCAGCAAATAATACAAATCAGGTTTGTTTTTTTTTTATCCTTAAGAGCTGGTTTTTAAACATTTATCAACATTACTGATGATATTACATTATTCTATAGTTACTGATATAAATAGTCCATGTCCAACACTCAATGGTGAGCTCCTCAAGTGAAGGAACTATATTTCAATGACATTTTTTAGACCTTCTAATATAGCGCAGTGTCTAGCACATAGTGGGTGCTCGGTGAATTATTCTTGCACGAATGAGTGAATATTTTATAGCATCTTTCACAGCTTTTACAATATTTACTTCCATTAGTCTAACAGTCTCAGTGTTTATAATATCACTACAGTGGGTTGCCAAGGGATAAAACCTACAAAGTCTGAAGTGCAATTCTTTGCTTCTCAGCTGAACTGCTTCACAGGGAAGAAGCACACTGCATATCAAGTACCTAACGCTTATTTCTACCTGGGAGGTCTGGGAGACTGCTGGCTGCACAGGGGACCAAACTGAAGTCTGCAGCAGTTCCAACTGATTATAAACACACAATGAAAATGCAAATACTAAAGTCATTAGGTATGTACATTTGCCATTCTTTTCTTTCTTTTTCCCTTTTCTCTCTCTCTCTCTGTCTTAAGCTGGTTTTGAAGCATTAAAACCCTAGGCTGTTGTTACGCAAAGCAATCATCTCCAAAATTATAAAAAAACACGAACACAGTCACTTCTCTCAAACAATGGTGACGATGATGATGATGATAATTTAGTCCAGAAAAATAACATTTTGTAGGAATATATTCCAGAAACCATTTTTTATCCCAGATTAACACAGACTTTGGAATCTGAAAGGTGGTTTATGAAATTCAGCTCTGCATGACCAACTATGTGATCCTGGGGCTCAGTTTCCTTTTCTGTAAAATAGATACAATGTACCTAACGCAAAGGGTTAAATCCGATAATGTTTGGAAGGCACTTTGCACAATGCCTGGCCCATAATAAACATTCAGTAGATGGCGAAATTTTTCAGCATATAGCACATTGTCTTTAAATTCATATGTTTTCAATGAATGAATGAGTTAGGGGTGGGGGTGGGGGGATCAAAACAAACAAATAAATAAACCCAGTAGCTCCTAGAGGTATAAGTACCCATTGATTTTCTTCCAGAGCTGTCCAGTGGAACTTTCTGTCATGATCGGAATGTTCTGTATCTACATTGTCCAATATGGTAGCCACTAATCCCATGGGACTATTGGGCACGGAAAATGTGGCTAGTGTGGCTTGAAAACTAAAATTTGAATCTTATTTTAAAATTAAACTCATTTAAACTAAAATACCACATGTGGTTAGTGGCTACCTATTAAAATGCAGTTAAATGATCATTGCAGGAAACTGAGGTATACTTTGGACTGAGAATAAATGTTTCAGAAAGCAATCCCCATTTTTTGAAGGACAAAATAAATGAATTTCTCCTGCAGAAGAAGCCATTCTTTTTGTCTCCTACTAACCCTTCTCTCACCCACAAAACTGAAACTGTTTGTGGAATTTTATGATTTTGAGATATACCTTTGTGTCTTCTGTCTCTAGCCATGGTTTAAAGATCATACCTGCCTGCCTGGATCTGTTTAATCTCCAAGGATTTCTGACAGGCGTTGGGGTCACTAATTAGAGCAGAGTGGGACGTGAAAAGAGATAGAATGTCATGGGTGGTCAGTTCTATAGTCGTCAAGCCTTTCTCACAGTTCAAATGCGGCTGTGGTTAAAGGTTGCAACAATTATTTTATGTTTGCTGCTGATAAAGTGATCCGACAGGCCCACTAGTTCCATTTATTCTTAAGTATTCTGTTAGGAGGGAATACATAAATTTATCTTACATAGTGCTCTGACTAAAGGGGAGAAAAGATGATGCTGCGTGTGTTTTAAAAATGTTGTGATTCAAAAAGACTCTCTGAGTTCGCATTTGCAGACATTTAAAGCATTGAATCGTAAAGCATAAGTACCCTTAGAAGTCATCTACCTCAACGTATTTATTTTATGGCTGAAAAAGCTGAGAAGTGACCAGCCCATGGGGATAAAGATAGCAGCCTAATTAAGACTAAAACCCAGGTTGGCTGATGCTCAATGCTCTTTGCAGTATACTCCACAGCCAGTTGCAAATTAGAAAAGAAAAAAAAAAAACTGGATCTATTTTTAAAGTGTCGGAATGTCAAAGTACTTGTAGGCTAAGAAAAGAATTATTTGTAAACATATTGCCATGTGATACTTTGGCAAGGGAGGGTGTCCTTTATGTATTTTCCCTAACTTTGCCCCCCACCTCTTTCTCCCCAGGCACACATTAATTCAGATTCTCTCAGAGGGCATAATGCCCCCTCGGAGTAAATTAGGCATGTTTGAAAACTGCATTAACTCTTTGCACTCTCCAGGGAACGCATTTGGTAAGTCTCTGCTTCAGTGCACTAATTTCCTCCCTGGTGTGTGGCTTCTGCACTGGGGGAGATGGGGGCTTATCGGGTGTGCCAGCAAGGTCACAAAGCACATTATCATGACTTCATTGTCAATGAGCTGAGCTGAAGGCTCCTATGAGTAAATCAAAGAGTCAACAATGGGACCTGGGCTGGTGCTCTGGATGTGTCATCTCAGGGTCCAACTGGACAGGCTGCAATCTGTCATCCTTTATACGCTTGGATTTAGCAGCCACTGTAGTTTGCAAACCATCGGTTGTGTTTCGGCAAAGCCCGCAACATGGTATTACACAGCGTGAAATCACTCAATCTTCCCGACTCAATTCGACTCCTACTATCTAATCTTCTATGGGATTGAGATGCCAAGGTGAGCTCAGGAATCTGTGCAGTCGTCAAGTTTTTCCAATTTCCTACTCTGAGTCAGACACAGTTGTGGACTGTGAACCCGGCATTCATTTCCAGATTGGAAGTTCCAACAACCTCATTTCCCTTCTTAGCAAAGAGGAATTGCTTCAAGATTGCAAGTGAATATAGCTCTCTCCCCTACACCTCACACTTCTACACATAGCCACACTTGCCTTTCTCTTAAGACAAAAAGAACTTTATAATTCTACCAACTTTATAATAAGAGACTAGCAAGTACACCCCTCAATTCCTACTGCACTGCTTTTAGGGAATAAGATGAGGATTTACAATTCGATGATGAGTGAAGTTATGTGCTTGGAGAGCTAAGGTACAAGAAAGTGACTCAGTATTAACCTGGAATCCTCTACTTCTTTCTCGTGGCTGCAGGCAGACAGCAACGGATTCTGTGAGGCCCAGGCTTCTGAGAATTCAAGTTCATTAGGCATGCATCCCCATTTTGGCAGGAAGCCACCCTCTTTAAGCAAAACCCAGTCACAGATAAACGGAGAGCAATCATCTTCCGACTAACAATTGCAAGACTGCAGAGTCAGGGGTGCCAATCTTATGGGGGTGGGGAATAAAAGAGGGGGGGGAGGGAGTGGCTGTGCTTAGCGCTCTTAAGACCCCCGCTGGCGCGTACAGCATACAATACCCGAAGCAGGAAGAAGCCCGACCAGCTCTCAGAAGAGACATCAAAACAGCCAGTACAAACAGTAATAACGCGATATGTTTGGCCTGAGTAATGCCTCTGTCCCAGGGAGCTTAGAAAATCTTAGAAACCCTTTCTCTTAAATTGCCATTGCGTTCTTGGAAAGGAAGTGAGACCGAGAGTTAAGTACAAATCAGGGCAGTAAGGCACCTAGAGGGTGGGGTGTGGGTGATCCTAATGAGGTCCAGGAGCAGAGTGAAGTAGAGAAACGGGGGCCATGGCCACAGAAATATCTACAAACCGAAATGCTCATCGGGGCCAGCTAACATAAAGGAACGAAGCAGGAGGGTGTATAACGCAGGGAACAGTGCAGACTACTATCAAGAGCGCCCAGAAAACCACCTAATAGGGTAAAATCTTCCAGTTTATATATACTGATAATTACGTAGGGAATTTGAAAATACAGTGCAAGCCAAATGAAACATGTCTTCAGGTCAGATCCAGCCAGCAAGCCACGGTTTGTGAACTTGACCTAGGCAATTAAATACACCACTAATAGTTCAAATCTGTCCTTTATTCTGCCTGAGTAAACACAGCAAGACTCTGCTACCTTCCATCGCGTTAAGCATGATGGTGCTGCGGGTCATTCTGAGCACACAGCTTGTAAATGTGGTGAAGATGCTGTGACAGCAACGCGGTCCAGGCCCCGGAGGCCAGGCTTGGAAACAGAGATGCCTGGGAGAGGATGTTCCCAAGGAAGTGGGAGACCATCTGCAGGTAAAAAAAAACCAAAGGCAAGCGCCGTTTTAGAAAGTCAGTAACAAAGGTCTGTTTATATCTTTATTATGAGTTCAATTGTCTAATGTTCTGAGGCCCTGGCTGGCCAGCCAACTCTCTCAACAAAGCCTACCTCTATCCCCAGCCGCTGGCCCACACTTCCTCCATGCCATGAAATCCCTGTATATCTGCCTGTTAAACAGCTGTCAGAGCATTCCCATCTTTGCTTATATACTAGAGAGGCTAATCTTTGGGATTTTTATAACCCTTGGGGGTGAGAGAAGGGTAAGCCGACTGATGAAATCCCTTCTGCGTTAATGGGTGATAAAGTAAAATCCAATCCCTAGGGGCTGTGATATGGAAACCCTTTGGTCCCACTTTTATGTGGGTCATATATCTTAATAGGTTTTCAAGCAATTTAGAAGACAAGACAAAGCAGCTGGTAAAAGCCAATTTACAAGGTCTCAGCTCCCCAGCAACACACCCCTTGCCCTGTAACAAAAGCCCAACTGGCGTAAACACTCCTTTTCCAAGTGTGAGGACACACGCATGTGAGAAATTCCACCGTTAGTGCAAATGATCACTTGCCTTATTTCATGGAAGCAGCATTTTCTTATTTATTCTATGGTCTGCTATATCTGCTTAGTATTTATTTTCCTTCTTAGCTATTTTAAAATGGCCACTCCGAGTGACATAAATGGAAGCTGCTTTCTGTGTGCCTGTTGTAAAGGGGAGAAGTAAAACTCTGTAGATCCTCTGAATCACCAAGCCACCCTCGGACCTCTTTCTCGATGCTGGTGGTTCCGTGGCAACACTTTCTCCAATTCGGAGGTAAAAAAGTGACAAGGGACCCTACATGTGATAATAATTTAGCTCAGCAATTTCACATTATGCAAATCTCAGGCAAGCTGTGCTTTGATTTGTGCTAGTGGGGAAAGTCTGCATGAATCAAGACAGGGTAATCCACAGGGGAAGAAAATGAGCCTTGCTCTTCAAGGTGCCTTCTGCTCTGGAATACATGCAGGAAAATTAATCTGTCCCCAACATCAGCATGTTACTGTCCCTCATTGCAAATCAGAGTAAACAATTACTGCATTAAGCACTCTCAGAGAGGTTTCGAAAGGCCACTGGTGCTTACTGCTGATTTTCATAAATGATCTTCAAGGAGCTCCCCTGGGGATAGAAGCTCTGGGGAGGTCTAGGAAGAGGTTAGCGAGGAATGCATCTCATTACCATGGTGATGAGATGCGACCTGCAGCTTGGCTGGGGGGCGGGTTGCCAGGATTTGGAGCTGTGGTTTTCCGCTTTTCTGAGAAGTGTCAAATCTTCATTGACAGCAGGCTCCCTGGGCCCTCTGTGCCTCTCTTCTGAGCACTCATCATAAGAGGGTGGGCCCTGGAAACAAAATCCTGGCTCCAACACTTAGGAATTCTATGACTTTGGGCAAAGTTAGTTGAAATAGGGTAGTAATTGTCTATGCGTCATAGTGTTACTGTAATTAAAAGGCATCCTGGTGGTGCAGTGGTTAAGAGCTTGGCTGCTAACCCGAAGGTCAGGTCAGTGGTTGGAACCCACCAGCAGCTCTGTGGGAGAAGGATGTGACAGTCTGCTTCCATAAAGATTTACAGCCTTGGAAACTCTGTGTGACAGTTCTACCCTGTCCTATAGGGTCACTATTACTTGGAATTGACTTGACGGCAGTGGGCTTGGTTTTGGTTATTTTGGAAAGAGATTAAAGCACTCTGTTTAGTGCTTGGCCTACAGTCAGCCCTCAATGAGCAGTTGCTATTTTATTCATTTATGTAATTATTTCTCCAATATCTATCTTTCCCCTTAACCGGGCACATTCAGTGAAAACAGGAACAGTAGTGGCGCCCTGAAATACTTATGACACTTTGCAACGTGCCAAGTACCTGGTTGTTGTTATTGGCTGCCGTCAAGTTGGCCCCTGACTCATGGCAACCCCATGCACTACAACATGAAATGCTGCCTGGTCCTGTGCCATCTTCATGAGCACTTGTGGATTGGACCATTGTGATCCATAGGGTTTTCCTGAGTAGATCGCCAGGACTTTCTTCCTAGTCTGTCTTAGTCTGGAAGCACTGCTGAAACCTGTTCAGCATCATAGCAACATGTAGACCTCCACTGACAGGTGGTGGTTGCGCATGAGAGACATTGACCAGGAATCAAATCTGTGTCTCCCGAATGGAAGGCAGGAATTCTACCATTGAACCCCACTGCCGCCACAAATACATAGTAAGAGTTCAGTTAATATTTTGTCAATGAATATGCAAATGAATAGATGAATAGCTATTTTCTTTGAAAAAGGGAACCCCTGTATCTGCTTTAATTATAAAGATTAAAGCAGAAACCAGAGACTAGGATGACTCAACTCTAGAAATTCCATATTCCCCTTGACTCAACCTAGAGGAAGAATGAGAGACAAGAGACAAAATATGAAAATGCCCAAGTGCTGAGTAGATCTGGAGAAAGCTAATGCAATTAAGTGGTAGAGAGGAAGGAATTCTTGGAGAAGTTGCAGCTCTGCCGGTGAATCCTTTTCCTTTTCTTTGGGGTGTGATTGATAATGCCTGTCCTCTCTCCTGGAGCTTCGAGCTACAATGATGAGACAGTGGTAGAACTTAGAGCCTCTTGCAGAAAGAAGCTATAAAGTTGAAAATTTTGTTTATTACTTCTGTAGCTATAGGGCACAGCTTGGACTCAGACAGAGTGTCAGCCCAGAGAGGGGAGAGGATGTAATTCTAATCCACAGTGGGCCCTGAGAAGACATCCGCTGTCTGTGTTGATGAGCATTCTCCTCTCATACACCTAAAAGTCCTGTTTACTTTTGGATTAGAGGTGAACTTACATTATTCTATGAATTAGAATGAAGGTGTAGGTTGAAATGTCCCCAAATCGGCATATTAATGTACCATCATAGATGTTGACATCCCAAACCGATTTCTGTATCCTATCCTTAAACAGTACGTTTTCGCCTGAGGGAGCAAGGATTCCTTTAAATCAAAGTGGTTTCTCAACTGACATTATGTAACTAAAGCTGCCTAGGGCAGCTCTTGGGCAAATAAGCCTTCTTCCACTTCCCAGTGGGGCATAAGGGAAATGGATAAAATGCTCTAGTCGGGTAATGCCTTCAGAACAGAGAGGGAGTTATCAGTAGTTCTTTCTCCCCCCTAACTAAATTTTGTAATGACGTCTGAATGTATTCACTTGCATGGTTTGTCAATCAATGACATTTACTTAGTGTGTGCTGTGTGTACCCTACTGGGCCTCGTAGGAAAACAGCCCATACTCAGTGGAAAAAACCCAAATCCCTTAGGTTGTTATTAAATGACAACAATTATCTAGCCCCTACTGACCTCTGTGGCTTCAGTGCCACGCACTGCCACCCCTAGAACCCAGTTCTTCAATCATATGAAACTACATCTGCCCTCTGGCTGTACCATGGGTATTTCAGAATTAGATGTCTTAGAAACCCCTTTTCCTACCTCCTTACTTGACTAGTGAAAAACTATTCATAATTAAATATCAAGGATTACTTCTTCAAAAGCATTTCTGCGTTGCTTATGGGGTGCTGAGTTTCTGTTAAGGGTAATAAACAATTGGAAAAGGACAGAGGTGAGGGTTACACAACATGTTGAAGGTAGTTAGTGTCACCAACGCTCATGTCACTGGATTGTACATAGAAAAATGGTTGAAATGGCAAATGTTTTCTCATATACATTTCTCCACAATAAAAAAAAAGAAAAAAAAAAAAAGCTTTTTTGACTTCTACTCATCACCCTGCACCCAGTCTTTTGTAATGTGTGTGTGTGTGTGTGTTTGGTTATCTTCTATAAAACACCTTGTGGTAGGTAGAATAATGGCTTTCCAAAAATGTCCACATCCTAATCCCCAGAACCTGTGAATCTGTTATCTTACATAGCAGCGAATATTCCCCTAGAGTCTCCACAAGGAACGCAACCCTGCCAACACCTTAATTTTAATGTAGTGAGACACATTTCGGACTTCTGACCTCCCGAATTGTAAGATAATACCATTGTGTGGTTTTAAGCCACTAAATATGTGGTAGTTTGTTACATCAGCAACAGGAAACTAATACACACCTATAATATTTTATTGATTTTATTTATCCTCATGTTTTTCTTCTTCCACAGGACTATATATTTCTTGAAGGTGTTAAAAAAAAAAATAGCTATTTTATGTGAAAGTTTCCATGTCAAGCCCTGTGCTAAGTACATGCATTACCTTATTTGATTCTCGAAACAACCCCATAACATCAGTTTACAAAGCAGTAGGCACTGGGGTAAGTGCCTGCTATTGGGCCCCAGACTGCCTCCTTCTCAGCTCCACCACTTACTAGCTCTGTGACCTTGGGCAAGTCATTCATCTTTTCTCTGCCTCACTTTCCTCATCTGCAAAATGAGGATAATAGTACCTTATAGGACTGTGGTAAGATTTAGTTAATTTATTCATATAAAGAGGTTAAAACTGATGTCTGGCATATAGTCAGCACTATGCAAGTGTTTGCAGACATTATTATCCCCATTTTAAAGGTGTACAACTAAAGCCCAGAGGGATTAATGCATTTGTTTAATGTTACAGATCGGGGTTGGGAAACAAAAAGTTAAACCCATATGCTCAACCTCAATGCTTGAGAGCAACACATGTTTCTTGACTGAACTCACCAATTAATTCACGATCTCTGTGTAATGGGAGAAACAGAACCTACAACAACACAGAAGAAACAATAAAGCGTTGAGAGTCGGTTGTTCTGAATGCTGTTGTTGTTGGTTGCCATCCTGTACGTTCGGATTCATGGCAACCCCATGTGGCACAGAGTAGAACTGCTCCATAGGGTTTCAATGGCTATAATCTTTATGGAGCCTTGATGGCACAGTGGTTAAGAGCTTGGCTACTAACCAAAAGGTTGGCAGTTCGAATCCACTGGCTGCTCCTTGGAAACCCTATGGGGCAGTTCTACTCTGTCCTATTCGATTGCTATGAGTCGCAATCGACTTGACGGCAACAGGTTTTTTTGATAATCTTTACAGAAGCAGATTGCCTGGCCTTTTCTTCTGCAGTACCACTAGGTGGGTTTCAAACCTCCAACCTTTAGGTTAGCAGTCGGCTGCAGACCGTTTGCACTACCCAGGGACCTATCTGAATGCTGTAGGGAGATGTTAAAAAATGTTACATTTTGATGGAAATGAGAGGAACAACCACTGGGATAATTTGGTAGGGAGGGAGCAGCCATACCACATCAGAGAAGGATGTATGGCAGTGGCAGGAGGACGTTATACGGAGGGGTGGTTGGCTAGGAAGAATCAGTGCTTATTAGAATAATTGTTCACCCTGGAAACACGCTGAAGAGTCAAAAATCAGAACCCTAGATAGCTGCAATTTCACAGACTTCGCCGGAGATGCATATCTTTGTTAAGTGTTTCTCTACAAGTGTTTTCCTGTGGCCAAAACCAAACCCTTTGGTGCCAAGTCGATTCCAACTCTTAGTGACCCTATGGGACAGGGTAGAACTGCCCCATAGGGTTTCCAGGGAGTGCTGGTGGATATGAACTGCTAACCTTTCTGGTTAGCAGCTGAACTCTTAACCACTGCACCACGAGGGCTCCATTTTTCTATGGCAGAGGTTCTCAGGTTTGAGTGCAAGAGACGGCTGGACCCACAGCCTTGAGTTTCAAATTAAATAGGGCTGGGTCAGGCTGGAAAATTTGCATTTCTTACTAGTTCCCAGGTAATACTTGTACTACTGGTCCTGAGAGCCACAGCTCTATAGCAATTATTCCCCTATTGCCTCAGTCCAAGATTACTTCCAAAAGACTCACAAAGGGAATTTAATTGTCTCGATCTAACGTTACAGGAGATTGAAAGGAAAGTCCTGTCTGAGTATGTGTAACAGCACGAAGCCCATTAAAACTACAAGACTCTGAGAAACTAAATCAGCTTTATTCGAGGAAGCTTTTAAAGGGCTTGCAACACCAAGGAAATGATTCTAAGGCAATAGCCTTGTCAGAAACTCAGTTCTCAATATTCAGGAACAGGGGAACATTCCATTCTATGCAGAGACTATGTCCTGACTTAATTGAATCTCTTAGGCCCTACTCCCAACTTCATCTCCCATCAAAATGTCCACAGGTGAGGATGAGATTTTAGGGATATAAAAGAGAGAAATCAAGGGCTGTTAGTTGATTGTTTTTCTGTCTTAGGAGTTTAGCAAAGAAACATTCTTGAGTGGCACAGCATTGCAGCCTTGGCATAGGAGGCCAATTAATCAAAGAAGACTCATTCCTAACACGAATGCACTTCTCTCTCTATCCATCGGCTATTTTGGGATCCTCTTCTACGGATATCCACTTCCAATACAAGGAATATACCAAGAGGAAGAGGCAAGAGCGAGATCTGAGCATTTTTGCAATTTTTTCTTTTTAAATTTCTCGTTTAGCTAAGAAATAACTTTCAGGTCACGTTTGGAAGGGTTTAAATTAGGATGATGAAATATTTAAACACAGCTAGTTAAGAAGAGAAAGCAAGAATGCTATCACTGATTGAAATCGAGGGTAGCCACTGGGTGAAATGATGGAAAAGAATGAGTGGAAGGTTGTAAAAAATTATCAGTCATTTTTAAAATTCATCACTCATCTAAATGCAAAAGAAATACAATGTTTTCAGATGTGGGTCATGAGGAGATAAAGGTACAACCCCAGGAACATAAATGACCTTTACAACCTCTTAATTATAAATAGCTATACTGAGAATAAAGGAGCTCTGGTGGCTCAGTGGTTGAAGCACTCAACGGCTAACTGAAAGGCTGGCAGTTCGAACCCACCAGCTGCTCCACGGGACAAAGATGTGGCAGTCTGCTTCTGTAAAGATTACAGCCTTGGAAATCCTATGGAGTAGTTCTACTCTGTTTTGTAGGATCGCTATGAGTCAGAATCGACTGAACGGCAACAGGTATACTGGGAATGCTCAATGTTCGGAGAAATTATTATTATTTTAAAAGTTAATAACAAAAATCTTATCCAGTCTTTTAATAAAAGAAAAAGTCTAAATATTTAACTTATTGGCAAAACGACTCCCTATGAGCCCTTCCACCCGGCACATTCTCAAGAGGAAGGTGAATGTTGTAACTCAATGCAAATATTGAAAACAGCATAAGAAGAACAAACTCATGTATTCAGATTGTCGGCCTCATAGATCCGGAATGAGTTGTTATCCACATGTAGAATAAACTGATGGTACATGGGACAATCTCTCTTACTTTGCATGGGTGGAGATTTATTTTCCACTTAATAAAATTAAAATTATGAACCTAAAAGGAAAAAACAGGCTGAGTGCCATGAAGATGTTCTTGTCAATTGGGATATATATGTACATATATATATATATATACAGTAAAACCTATGTAAGGTAGAAACCTGTCAGAGAAGGGAAACTCAAATATTTTCGACTCATAGAAAGCTATAGAAAACTGTTAAGACTGCACTCTATCAAAGGTGGAAAACTTGTGAGACTCGGAAAAATAAGGCAGTCCTGTCGAGTTCCATCACGTTTCAGTATATATGTATGTCTGTGTGTGTGTATCGTATCTTCTAATTATGTTGACTGACTTCTATTCCCCATAGCATGTTGTATATAAGGGTCTTGCCATTTATTAGCTTTGTGACTTTGGACAAGTTAGCTTTATCTTATTATTTACCTATCCCTAAGGTGTGTCAACCACTCTTTTAAGCAATTTAAAATATTAATTTCTTTTATCTCCTTAATAATCAAATGAGATAGGCATTATTGTTACCATTAGCAAGTTACAGATGAAAAAACTGAGGCACAAAGAGATTAACAAATTTCCCAAGGTCAGAAAGCTGGCAAGTGGGAAATCTTGAATTCTTTACTGTGAGCTACAGACACCACTCTGTGTCTCAGTGTAGAAAGATGGAGTATGCACCTTACGGAGTTGTGAAGATTCAATAAGTTAATTTTGTAAAGCCTTTGGACCACAGCTTGACCTGTAGTAATTAGTGGAAATGTGTTAGCTAGTGGTAGTGGTATTAAATAATCACTCAATAAATGTATTTTTAATGTAATGGCTTGATTTTGCAATAGGGAATGAAATAATTAAAAACATAACAAAAGAGTAATTAAATACTATTTAATAGACCATCATGCTTAGCAGTGAGAAGAAAGCTCCATTTCTTGATAGTCATTATAGTAATTACCACTAATAAATTTCCTAGATGGATATTACTGAGTAGTACATATACGTAAGGACATTATCAATAGAAAGTATATTAACGTATTCTCCCTATTCATTTTGGAGTCTAGGCTGTTGAGAGCCAAAGTTGAAAACGATACCTGAGATTGTCAAATGGACTTTGGAATGAGCTCTGAGAGGGAATGGCAGGTTGTAGGCTGAAGCAAAAGCAATTAGTTACCCATCATGTGGTTATTGATCTTCCTGTCTTTTTTGTTATCAGGACTTCAAAGGCAAGATAGAAGCTGCTACTTCAGTACATCACAATTTAGAGTAAATATTAATAACCTTTGAACACAGAGGCTATATTTTTCTATGAGATATACAGAGTAAAGGGCTCTGACCCCCTCAATGGGGAAGTAATTGTCAAATTCAGATGACACTTTTCAACGATGGGTAATTTAAAAGCCAAATTAGAAGAATGAAATGCCACTTCAAATAATTGAAGTGAATTAAAAATAACAATAAATATTCCACCTCTGCCACTCAATTTTAAAAGACCTTTTAACCGGCATTTTCTATGGGGGGTTTGAAAACAGAGATCTTTTAATCAAAGAGCTCATATTAGATTTCCAGATTCTGTACCTTGCACATTTTGAGATGAATATTTGAACACGGTCAGATGCTTAATGGAATTCTTAATGAGGAAAATAAAACAGTTCTAAAGAAGATGATAAGCTGGCTTTGCATGCTCTTGGGAAGTCCCAAACCCCAAGCTGAAATGATTTTGAGGAGTTGTATGAATTAGGAGCGTTTATGAGCTTTGCTTGGGAAATCATTTTATGACCATATCTATCAGGGGTTGGCAATTTATGGCCTACCTCCATTTTCGTCAATAAAGTTCTATTGGAGCACAGTCACATTCATTTATGTGCTGTGTATGGCTGAAGACAGTAGGGCCCGCAAAGCCTAAAATACTTACTATCTCGCCCTTTGCATTAAAAAAATTTGCCAACCCCTAATATATATTATTGGAGCCCTGGTGGTGCAGTAGTTAAGAGCTCGGCTGCTAATGAAGAGGGTGACAGTTCAAATCCACTAGTCGCTCCTTGGAAACCTTATGGGGCAGTTCTACTCCGTCCTATAGGGTTGTTATGAGTCCAAGTCGACTTGATGGCAATGGGTTTGGTTTTTGGTTTTGAATATATAATAGGAATTGTTGAAAAGGAAAGCATAATTTGTAAGTTGGAGAGATATTTTTATATCCATTAGCATAGTTCGTAAAAAAGTCTATACCTTTTAAAAAGAACTATCCTTAGTCCCTGGGTGGCACAAATGGTTAAGTGCTCAACTATTAGCCAAAAGTTTCGCGGTTCAAACCCACCCAGCATCGCCTCGGAACACAGGCCTGGTGAAATGCTTCTGAAAGATCACAGTCTTGAAAATCCTACGGAGCAGTTCTACTCTGCACACATGGGGTCACCATTAGTAGAAAATGACTTGACTGCAACTAACAATAACGTTGTTAGTGTTTGACTAAATAACTGGCCTAGCAAAGTTGATGTATCAAATTAACCATCACACAAGGGTCTACAAGGGCTTACATGGACTGTGCCCCTTCTGCCTCTGCATCACTGCCTTCTTGCTTACTGTGCTCCAGCCATACTTAGGTTTTCTGTTTCTCAAACAAGTCAACCTGGTCCTGCCTCTGGACCCTTGCACTTCTTCTCTTGGCTGGAAATAATCTGCTCCTGGATCACTGCATCTTCATCACTCAAGTCTCACCTCAAACATAATCTTATCAAAAAGGACTTCCTGAATCCCTGCCTAATGTGCCCCTTTTTATCCCCACATCACTCCTAAGCACGTCATCCAGTTTCTTTCTTTGAGGATTTATCCTTATCAGAAATCACCTGATTTAGTTACATCTCATTTATATTGTCTTTCTTATTACATTTAAGCTCTGCGACAGCAAGAGGCATTGCTGTTTAGTTTACTGCTGTATCCACACTGGAGTCCATGGGTAGTACAAACAGTTAAGGCACTTGGCTGCTAACTGAATGATTGGATATTCAAGTCCACCAAGAGATACCCATTGAAACTCTGTAGAGCACAGTTCTACTCTGCCACATGGGTTGCCATGAGTTGGAATCAATTGGAAGGCAACTGATTTATATTCATACTGCCCAGTGCAGTGCCTGGCACATAGTAACTGCTCAGTATATATTTGCTTAATAAATACTATTGGAGGGAGAGGTTTATGGTTTAATGAAATGGAAAGATACATGATATATTTACTCACCCAAAATCTTAGCATTGCGTATGTAATGTAAAGGTCAAATGAAAGACATGGTTAATTAGACCTATAGAAGATCTGAGAAGAAGAAGTATGTGGGTTGAGATGGGCAGGAAAAACCTGTTGGTAGAAGAATAAAAACTCAGTTCTGATTATTGAGTCAGGATGAAGGAAAGAACTGGGTGAACATTCAGACAAGGATTTGTAC
Source organism: Trichechus manatus latirostris (assembly GCF_000243295.1). NCBI lineage: Eukaryota > Metazoa > Chordata > Mammalia > Sirenia > Trichechidae > Trichechus > Trichechus manatus. Next base: position 1,159,687 of record NW_004443956.1, read on the forward strand.
TTGAAAAAACAAGACGGAAAGGGAAGAACTCCTGGAGATTAACAGATATGAAATTTGCAGAAATAACAGAAACTTTATTGACCATAAAATAAGAATTAATGAGGTGGCTGGAAGCACATTGCACAATTTCAAATCAAATTACTGAAGTACTCCAAACTCTATACTGGAATCAAAAGAGGAGATGAGGACATTTTCTATCTCAAATATAATGTAGGTACTTGCAGAAGATTCACTAATGCTCCTGCAAGTGGAAAGATGTGAGGATTGGATCTTTTCCTTGGCTGCACTTCTTTCTGTCTCCCTTCTGACTTTCTTCTTTTCTACTTGTCCCAGATTACTTGCCATTTGGTTCCATGAGCAGTTTTCAAAGGGCACCTACCTTTTCCGGGGATCTATTGCTTGACATCTTGATCATTTTCTTTTTAATTTATGAGTTTACTCTCCGAAATAGAGTACTGAATAATCCACCCAAAGGTAAATGTTTTGTTCTCAGAACTTTAAGGGAAATTCTAGTGCTTTCCACATTATGTAACCACTCCTTTCTTCTCGTGGTGCTCCAGCCTTATTGCTCTTCCTCGTACATTTACCAAAATTCCCTGAATCCGTACAGCTCCTGCTGTTCTTGTTTGCTCTGTTCTTTCTACACCCTTTCCTGTTGTTGTTAGGTGCCTTCATGTCTGTTGTGACCCAGAGTGACCCCATGTGACAGACTAGAACTGCCCCATAGGGTTTTCTAGGTTGTAGTCTTTATAGGAGCAGGTAGCCACTTCTTTCTCCTGCGGAGCAGCCAGCGGGTTCAAACAGCAGATTTTTCGGTTAGTAGCCAAAAGCTTAAAAGGGCTCTCTCACCCTTTCCTGTCGCCAAATCTTATCATAATTTTAGAAAATCAAATGCTGCTTCCTTCTTGAAATCTTTTCAAATATTTACAGATCTCAACAGTTGCGCCCTTTTCTGAATTCAAATAATTCTTCAATTATGTTGTTGTTGTTAGCTGCCCTCCAGTTCACCCCGGCTCCTGGGACCCCATGAACGACGGACTACGCCATCCCGATTGTCTGGTTCAGGTTGGACCACTGTGATCTGTAGGGTCCATTGGCTGATTTTCAGAAGTAGATTGCCAGGATGTTCTTCCATCTTAGTCTGGAAGCTCCACCAAAACCTGTTCAGCATCATAGCAATACTGACAGACAGGTGGTGACTGAGCATGAGGTGCATTGGATGGGAATTACACCCAGGTCTGTTGTATGGAAGGTGAGAATTCTGTCACTGAAACGTCAATACCTCTCTTCAGCTACAAAAAACGAAAACAAATAAACAAACCAAAAAACCATACCTGCTGCCATCTATTGGATTCCGACTCATAGCGACCCTATAGGACAGATTAGAACTGTCCCATAGGGTTCCCAAGGAGCGGCTGGTGGGTTAAAAGGCCTGAACTTTTAGTTAGCAGCCGAGCTCTTAACCACTGCACCACCAGGGCTCTCTAGCTATACTTCCCTTAAATAATAGTTAATAGAACCTAAGAGCTTGCTGTGGGTCAAGAACTGTGTGTAGTGCTTTATATATGTTACTGCATTTGATCCTTGTAACTACTCTGTTGAGGTAAGTGTTGTTGTTGTTGTTGTTAGGTGCCGTCAAGTCAGTTCTGACTCATAGTGACCCTATGCACAACAGAACGAAACACTGCCGGCTCCTGCGCCATCCTCAAAATCATTGTTATGCTTAATCCCATTGTTGCAGCCACTGTGTCACTCTATCTCATTGAGGGTCATCCTCTTTTTCGCTGACCCTCTACTTTACCAACCATGATATTCTTCTCCAGGGACCGATCCCTCCTGACAACATGTCCAAAGTATGTGAGACGTAGTCTCGCCACCCTTGCTTCTAAGGAGCATTCTGGTTATACTTCTTCCAAGACAGATTTGTTCATTCTTTTGGCAGTCCATGGTATATTCGATATTCTTCTCCAACACCACAATCCAAAGCCATCAATTCTTCTTTGGTCTTCCTTATTCATTGTCCAGCTTTCACATGCATAGGAGGCGACTGAAAACACCATGGCTTGGGTCAGGCGCACCTTTGTCTTCAAGGTGACATCTTTGCTTTTCAACATTTTAAAGAGGTCTTTTGCAGCAGATTTGCCCAACGCAATGCATCGTTTGATTTCTTGACTGCTGCTTCCAAGGGTGTTGATTGTGGATCCAAGTAAAATGAAATCCTTGACAACTTCAATCTTTTCCTCGTTTATCATGATGTTACTTATTGGTCCAGTTGTGAAGATTTTTGTTTTCTTTATGTTGAGGTGTAATCCACACTGAAGGCTTTTGTCTTTGATCTTCATCAGTAAGTGCTTCAACTCCTCTTCACTTTCAGCAAGCAAGGTTGTGTCATCTGCATAACGCAGGTTATTAATGAGTCTTCCTCCAATCCTGATGCCCCATTCTTCTTCATATAGTCCAGCTTCTCAGATGATTTGCTCAGCATACGGATTGAATAGGTATGGTGAAAGGATACAACCCTGATGCACACCTTTCCTGACTTTAAACCACTCAGTATCCCCTTGCTATGTTCGAACAACTGTCTCTTGATCTATGTACAGGTTCTTCATGAGCACAATTAAGTGTTCTGGAATTCCCATTCTTCACAATGTTATCCATATTTTTTTATGATCCACACAGCCAAATGCCTTTGCATAATTAGTAAAAACAGGTGTACATCTTTCTGATATTCTCTGCGTTTAGCCAGGATCCATCTGACATCAGCAATGATATCCACATCTTCCTCTGAATCCGGCTTGAATTTCTGGCAGTTTCCTGTCAATATACTGCTGCAGCCTCTTTTGAATGATCTTCAGCAAAATTTTACTTGCATGTGATAGTATTCAATAATTTCTGCATTTGGTGGGATCACCTTTCTTGGGAATAGGCATAAATATAGATCCTTCATTATTATCCCCATTTTAAAGATAAGAAAATTGACGCTGAGGAAGGTTAAATAGCTTGCTCAAGGTCAAATATTTTTAAGTGTCAGAGTCCAGACTTTAATCCAGGTCTATTTGGTTCCAAAGCCTGGGCTCATAATGACCACACTCTAAGGCCAAGTCAGCACTGACCACTTTCTTCCTTAAACTCATGTCTGATTATTCAGTCCACATGCACTACTATTGGTGCATAATGATGGTGTTCTTTCTGATTCTCTGGTCCCCTGTTCTGATTGTTCTATGGCAATGCCATATTCGTCATTAAATTTTAAATATAGCCCTGCCTTACTGTGTATTTTATAATCTTCTCAACACCTAGAGTGGATGCTTATTATTTTTCTAATGAAAAATAGATGAAATGATTAAATAAATAATATATACAGTTAAGTTTCTAATAATTTAATATTTCATCCTCCAAAGTTGACTATAAGGTTCTTGAGAGCAGGGAAGAGATATTTATTCATTCATTCCTTCACTTGCTTTCATTTATTAAACATTCATCGGACAGGGAGCTCTTAGTATTTGCCAGGCACCATACAAGGTACTGGGAAGTAGGGGTAAAAATAGCTCTGGCATGAGAGAACTTCATGGTCTTGGATCCCTCTGCTGTGTGATGCTAGACATCAACAGAGAGTGATTGATAGTAATGAACTGATAGTATCTTCATGTTTGGGCATAATGGAAGGAAAGTGCAACACAGGAACACGAAATAATTGTGAAGTTATCAGGCAGATAATTGAAAAAGTAAGAGCAGGAAATCATAATTTGAATCATACACATCTTAAACACATTTTACTTTTAGTTTGAAACATATAGAAAGTGCGATACCAATCTTTTGATGTAAGGCCAAGGCCTTTTCTTTATTTATGGGTCACCTGATTGGTGTTTCGTCTCCCTTACATAAACCACACCCATAATGAATTACACCTGCTACTCACTTATCGACTATGTTGTTATCCGACATTTCTCATTTATGGCTAATATCTACTATCCAACTAATTTGTGCATTAACAACGTACATCTGGTAGTAATGAACACCAAGGTGTGAGGCGAGAGTAATGCTGCTGTGATGGTGAAGGTTATGTGCCCACTTGGCTGGGCCATGATTCTCAGTAGTTTGGCAGTTATATAATGACGTAAGTTGGCAGTTAGGTAGTAATGTGGTCATCTTCCATTTTTGCATAACATCGATTTTCACATAGCAACCTGGTCTTTTTTTATAATGAGAAATAAGAAATTAAAGGTATTATATATATATAAAACAGAAACCAAATCTGTTGCCGTTGAGTTGGTTCTGACTGATAGCAGCCTTATAGGGCAGAGTAGAACTGCCTCATAGGGTTTCCAAGCAGCAGCTGGTGGATTTGAACTGCCAGTCTTTTGGTTAGCAGCCGAGCACTTAACCACTGTGCCACCAGGGCTCCATATATGTAATAACAGCATATAATATATAATAAACTGGTTTGGGAACAAACGGTATAGCAAACTCTTGGTAAACTTCTAATTCAACTGGTAGGAATAAAGTGTGTGAGTTATTTAAGTTTCTTCCTAGGTATCCAAATTTAGAGTGTTACAAGTAAGGTGACCAACAGTCTGGTTTTTCCCAGAACTGACAGTTTCTTGGGATTCAGGTCTCTCTGTTAACACCAGGACAATGTTAGGCAAACCAGGTTGGTTGCTTACTCTAGTTATGGGTTATCAGTGACTGTGCTTTATAAGAGAGATGTAGGGCATTGGTAAATCTAGCAAATCAATTAGAGGGAGTATGGTTAAGGGAGTTTCTGTTGTACACAGACTCAAACAGCCTCAGGGTCCCTTACCAAGCCATATTCTTGTCTTATCCCAACCTAGCTCATCTTGGCAAGAGGTAGTTACCCCACACCGCTGTAATCAATCCAGCTGTTCCTATGCCTTGGAGTCTGGGCCAGATTAATTCCTAACCCCATAGAGTAAAGAAGGTTGTTACCTCTTCAGTTCTGAATTTGAATGAGTTTATTTCCTCCCCAATGACCCACATCTCTACAGGATGATTGCCAGTGGGAGCAACCATTTCTTCCTAAAGATGACCCATCCATCCCTATAGGGGTATCATCTGGCCTATGGCTCCAATGAGGTAATCACATAGTCTGATATCTATAATTTCCGGAAGTAGTTTTAGATTCTAGCAGGGTATCTTAGACCAGGTTGAGCTATGGCAGACACAACCTAGTTTCTGTGAAGTGTTCCTTCATCAAAGGATGAAAGTATCTTGAGGTCCAGTTTTACACATCCCTACCTTGTCCCGACCTTGTGTGGTTGTCTGAGCACAAGAGGCAGATTATAATGGCTCTACACCTGATACTTGTGTGGTTCTCCCTTTCACCAGCAAGGCTGTGAATGGAAGCTTTAGAAAAATAGGAATATTCTTAGTGAAAGAGAACCCAGCATGTTTTCCATCAACTTTCAAAAGTAAACTAAATATGCAAGGTTTACCACCAAGACTGCACACCCTTCATGTATTCTCTGATGAATGCAGAGAGATAAATATTCTCCTGAAACTGAAAATCCAAGGAAAGGGTAACATGCTGAATTGCTAAACACAGGCTTCTCTGAGTTATTCAAAAGAGGGAAACTTTCATTTATTATTCAGCTGGTGAAAGCTGCTGACAAGACGTTCCTACCAAGGACAGTCTTGGGAGTCAGGGAAATCAGATAAGAGAAACCCTTGCCCAGGATTGCTATCATTTTAATAATCATAATTCTATGAATCAAGCCTTAGTTTGAAGTTGTTAAAAAATGGCATATGTAAAATAATCCAAATAAGTAGGTTTGTATCTCTCCCTCTATACGGAGGTTTCCTAGTTGCAGGGAATTATATCAGACCCTGTGTTCTTAAAGGCCCCTTTCCAGAAATTGTCTTGTACGATAAAAGGGGGTGCAGTGTTTTTGTGCCTTGTCATACACGGGCCTTTTTTAAACAGCTCGACATATTGCAAGTTTGGTGTCATACAATGTCTTCTCACGCCTAATGTATTTGCTATTGTGCTCAGTGCTCATATTATCAATAAAAACAGGTATATCTCAGAGTGAGAAATGACAATCTGAATAACATTGCCAGGTTCCTGGAAGACTGAAGGGCTCTGTCACAAGATCTGGTTGGTTGGTCATCTTTGCAGACATGAGCCGTGGGAAGAAAGCCGTGGGCAATGCAATTTTACGGAAAACATATGGGCAGAAATTTACAAGATCCTTGGGGATGGACTTCTGTTATCCAGATGGTTGCCAAGATTCCTGATCCCTGCACTCTGGAAGTGACACTGGGAGAGTTAATCAGATTAGTATGAATGATTATGTGGGAACTTCAGTGTGTGCCACCTTGCTGGTTCATAGATCCCTAATGAATGCCTTCATTATGGCCCATCTCTTTTGGAAGCATTTAAAGTCATGGACATGTCAGCGTAGCCCCACCCTGTAGTCCACTCATTCACGGAAGACAGTGAACATGCACAGGTCTTTTCTTAAAAAATTAATTAATTAAAAAAATTATTGTAGTGACATATATATAACAAAACATTTGCTATTTCAACCATTTTCACATGTACAATTCAGTGGCATTAATCATGTTCACCATATTGTGCAACCGTCACCTCTGTTTCCAGATTTTTCATCACCCTTAACAGAAACTCAGTACCCGTTAAGCAATACCTCCCATTTCCCCCTTCCACCTGCCGTTGGTAACCGCTAATAAACTTTGCTCTCTATGCGTTTGCCTATTACAGATATTTCATATAAGAGCATCCACAGATTTAATAAGCAGTTGCCCAATAGAATAATAATTGAAACAACTTTCTTTAAATGCTTTAAATGATAATTTTTAAAAGGTGATGGTCATAGTTGCTCTATGACAGCTATGGATAAGTGTAATTTGTACCTATAAGTAAAAAGCCTACAGAATCAGAAACAATTTCACAACTTGGTATAAAATTATAAGAAAAAAATAATCTGAGTAATTAAAATTTATGAAGCAGTTGCCAGTAAGCTCCTTGTCTGACTTGTTTTCCCCTACGACCCCAGGACATAGCACAATACTTGCTACATAACCAGTTGCCGTGGAGTCAGTTTCTACTCATGATGACTCCATGTGTGCTCCTGAGGTTTTCAATGGCTGATTTTTCAGAAGTAAACTACCAGGCCTTTCTTCAGAGGAGCCTCTGGGTGGACTCGAACTTGCTAAATATTAGGCAATAATAATTTCTTCTGAAGAAAGAAAAATTAAATCTTCCTGGTTCTTAATTCATAAGTGTTAATAGGGAATCATAAAATTAGCATTCTTTACTAAATTGTAAATATGTTTTCCTTTGTACTAACAGAATCAGAAACTGGCAATTACCAAGTTTTATGGTTACAGTTCACATAATGGGTGAAAAGGTATAGTCAACTGAGAACCAGGAATCTTGGGTTACGTTCCTTGTCCTCTTCCTACTGCTTAGCTCTGTGATCTCAGGCAAGTAGCTGTAGTAGGACAAGCTTGGTTTGGCAATGTTGTTGCCATCGAGTCACCTCCCAGCTGATGGTTGCTTTATATAAAACAGAATGAAATGTTGCCTGGTCCTGCATCATCCTCATGATCTCTGGCAAGTTCAAGGTCATCATTGTGGCTATTGTGCCAATCCATCGCACTGAGCGTCTGCCTTTCCATTGTTTGCTCTGTACTTCACCAAACATGATATCCTCCTCCAACAGTTGATCCCTTCGGATAGCCTGTCCAAAGCAAGTGAACCTAACATGTTCTGATGTGATCCATAATGTTTTCATTGGCTTGTTTTCAGAAGTAGATCACAAGGCCTTTCTTTTTAGTCTGTCTTAGTCTGGAGTCTCCACCGAAACCTGTCTACTGTAGGTGACGCTGATGGCATTTGAAATACCAGTGGCATAGCTCCCAGCATCATAGCAACATGCAAGCCACCACAGTATGACAAACTGACAGATGGGTGGTGGGTTTTGTCATTAGACAAACTCAATAAGCCACCTTAAATCCTTCCTGCCATTTGCCATTCTGAAAGTTAGTGCCTTCATCTATTAAGTGGCAGTATATAATACCTACGTCAAAGGGTTAATGTCAGAATTAAATAATGTGTTGTTGTGATTTTTTCCCCCTGTTCATTGACTTAGCACAGATCTTGGTACCTGGCACACAGTAGTATGAGATAACTTGTATAGAACACTTATATATGCAAGCACTGTTCCAAATACATTACATGCACTAACCGATTTAATCCTCAAAACAACCTTATGAGTTAGATCATACTATTATCTCCATTTATGGATGGAGAAAATGAGGACCAGAAAAGTTAAGTAACCTTCCCAGGGTTACACAGCTAATAAGTGACAATGAGAGGACTTGAACTCAAGTGTTCTGTCTTCAGAGTCTGTGTGCATCTTCATTTCTCTATTTCAATAACAGGTGCTCACTAAAAGTCAGGGTTCTCCCCCTTAGATTCTGTGATATTCTATCCCACATGCACTGAAAAAAAAAAAATACTTGCATTCTCTTGCACATCTGGAATATGGATGAAAGAGCCAGGGGGAGGAAAGGGGGGGTCCTATCCAATTAAGCTGAGTATTTTTAAAATTTGAGTTTCCAAAAAATGTCTTTCAGAGCTCTCTGCCTGACAGCTTTTCACTCTGGAGGAATCAGATGGAGAAGGTATGGACCACAGTTTTGAATGCTTCACTTTGAGGCTGATCCAGCCCCCTGGCAGACTGCATGCAAACCTGCAGTGATCTTCAGTTCTGGCCTTACACTCCTCTCCTGGGATTCTCGGAGCCGTACTGTGAGCCGAGTCCTTCCCCACAGCTAAATCCAAGACCTTTGCTTGAGACTGGGGCTAGATGCCAGCTGAGTAGCTGCTTTAGCAATAGAGACACCTGTCTCCTAGCAAACTAAATGAGATCACCGGCTCATTTACATAAACCAGCAGATGGGGAAGAGTTGCTTTTGGTATCAGTTTTGGCTGAATTTCAACCAATTACATGGGCTTAAAATGTTTGGTATTTCATTGCCAAATTTCTTAGCTATCCACTTCCCTAATGCAGTTTTTATAAACATGCCCTTGAAGATTCAAAATATTAATGGCATCTGCTTTATACATTTTTTCTCACTAGCTAATACATAAGTTGACAATTGTACTTCTATCTCTTTCCCATAAACCTTACTGATAGTTAGTACTTCCACCACTGATTTCTAAAAGTTGATATTGTGATTCTTCTTGCACCATTTATTTTTATAAACCCCAAACCAATTGCTGTCGATCGACTCTGATTCACAGCAGCCCTACAGGACAGATTAGAACTGCCCCATAGGGTTTCCAAGGAGCGGCTGGTGGATTCAACTGCTGACCTTTTGGAGAGCAGCCAAACTCTTAACCACTGTACCACCAGGGCTCCATTATATATAGACATGAATATTAATATAGATGTTATTAATATCATATTAATATGTAACATATAATAAAGGAGCCCTGGTGGTGCAGTGGTTAAGCACTCAACTGCTAACCAAAATGTGGGTGGTTTGAACCCACTAGCCGCTCCGTGGAAGAAAGATGTAGCAGTCTGTTTCCGTAAAGATTTTCAGCCTTGGAAACCTCATGGAGCAGTTCTACTCTGTCCTAAAGGGTCAGTATGAGTCGGAATTGACTCGACAGCAATGGAGTTTAACATATAATATATTAATACATATTAATATTAAAATGTTCATTTTAGACATAGCACCAAGCATAGTGCCTGGAACATAATAGGTATTCAATAAGGATTTGCCAAATGACTGAGTGACTGAATTAAAGAATAAATACTTGGACCGCCAGCATTTGAATATTAGCTTTCACACTTTAATGGAAGGAAATGAGAATTTTAGACAGCTCTGCAGGGTCTGTGTCAGGAATAGCAATTAGTCATCTACCTCAATCAATATTTACAAAATGCACACTAGTGTGAGCTCCTCCAGGGTGGGTAGGGGTAGTATTTTTTTCATCTTTCTATCATTGATTGTTAAGCAGGGCCACGTACATGGAAGAATCTCAATAAATGCTTTGAAATGACCAAAAAAAAAAAAAAGTGTCAGATTTGACCCTTCTCTCCAAGGAATAAATAATCTATATTTTGGTGGCAGAACAGCTGTCTCCAACACACTGTGGACTGCTGCTTACTGCTCCTAAAGATCAAAATGACTATCAGTATATTATTACCTGAAGTTTTTTATATTTTTCAGAATCTAAGACTATTGATAGCACACTTCCCTTTCAGAATGAAAAGATGCTTAGTACGCGGGTTTCCGTATGACTTTATTCCAAGATAGTGGCTTTATTTGGACAGAAGTACCACCTCTTTCCATCATGATTACTATGTGGGAGATAAATCAATTCATCTTTTGTCATTAAGTTGTGACATTTGCCTGCATGCGGCCTGAGTTCCAATGAGTTTGCCTTTGTCTAATTCCCTGGGTCATTAGCTATGTAATCATAATTATTTTCAGCTGTGCAGATTGGTGTTATTTTTCTCATTCATCTTCCACCTCCCCTTCTTCATCACATTTCTGCATTGATGGAAACCATGAGAGCACCATCTGGTACAACCTGTGCATGGGGCCAGTCAAATGAAAGGCAGCCACTGAAGGATGCCCGGGTTTCATTAGATGCCTTCGTATGCTGCATTCGGTCTCACGCCATTTCCTGTCCCTCAAGATTTCACTTTAGAAAGTTCAAGGGCTTCCCATGGATGACTAAATACAGACCATCGACCCCTGATACCAGCGACATTTGAAGAGCTGTTTCTATCAAGAGTGATAAACAATTGACAATACCAAGTTATGAATAACTATATTTGCAGAGAATTAACATTTCCAGCGTGTCTACCAACTGATTTAGGCAATTATACAGACAGCTGCCAAGTGAGTATTAACATAACTGGAAAAACTTCGCTGTGTATGAGTCAGACTATCCAGACTGTGTGCAGCACCCTCAGTATACTGCATAGGCTTTAATTTCCAAGGACACTTCTTTCATGTGCAGACAATGCCCCATCTTGGAGCGACTGCCTGGAATCCTCAGTAGAAATTACATTGCAGCTCGTAGGAAGCAAATGAATCACAAAGATTCTGCTTCTACTTTTCTTTAAATCCATGGATTACTTTCAGAAAAACTATTTGATTTTCACGAACACCAGTGAAATTGACATATGAATTCCTTTTGGTATTCTTCACAGCTTTATTTAGTGTCACAAGGAGGAAATGGCATTGAAGTAAAAGCCAGGAGACAAGGCTCCTGGTTTAGATTTTGTGTTCTGCAGCCCAACAGTTTGACATCTGTGCTTTTGAGTTGGTCTTTCTTGGCCTCAGTTTCATTATCTGTAAAGTGGTCCTCAAACTGTGGCCCATGATCGCCTGCCTCAGAATCACCTGGGATGTTTATTAAAAAATGTATATTCTTAAGTGACTTCTACTTGTAGAAATATGGAATACATATACTTCTCTCTATTCTTCCCACTAAGCACAACTAAAAACCCTGGGCATTATTATATAAAACAAACATATGGAGATGCTGAAAGGTGGAGAGAAGAAGGCAGACCAGCTAGGGATCTTAATATCTGAGGAACAACGTGGTGGTGAGTTCTCTGGGTTTTCTTTTTGCCTCAAACATCCCATACTTCCAGCTGAAGAAGCTGGTAACCCAAAATTGCCAATGAGTGCAGATAAAAATAGCCCCAACAGGTCTTAAAAGCTTGTGAGCAGCCATCTAAGATACTCCACTGGTCTCACCACGTCTGGAGCAAGGGAAAATGAAGAAAACCAAAGGCGCAAGGGAAAGATTAGTCTAAAGGATTAATGGACCATAACTACCATGGCCTTCACCAGACTGAGTCCCATACAACTAGATGGTGCCTGGCTACCACCACTAACAGCTCTGACAGGGATCACAATAGAGGGTCCCAAACAGAGCTGGAGAAAAACGTAGAACAAAATCCTAACTCTCAAAAACACACCAGACTCACTGGCCTGACAGAGACTGGAGAAACCCTGAGAGTAAGGCCCCCAGACACCCTTTTAGCTCAGTAATGAAGTCACTCCTGAGGTTCATCCTTCAGCCAAAGATTAGATAGGCCCATAAAACAAAACGAGATTAAATGGGCACACCAGCCCGGGGACAAGGACTAGAAGGCAGGAGGGGACAGGAAAGCTGGTAATAGGGAACCCAAGGTCAAGAAGGGAGAGTGTTGACATGTCCTGGGGTTGGTAACCAAAGTCACAAAACAACATGTATACTAATTGTTTAATGAGAAGCTAGTTTGTTCTGTAAACCTTCATCTAAAGTACAATAATAAAATAAATAAAATTTACCAAACTTTTACCCTCCCCCCAAAAAAAAACCCCAACAAAAGTCTACTTGCGTAGCCCAAGGGACCAGGAAAGGGGCAGACTAACAAGATAGAAAACTTTTAGACAAGTCACTCTACTCCAGTCTGACACCACAGAAAAAACTGTATTCCAATTCCATGAGCAAAGGTCAAGAGGGGAGCTTAGATTTCCACCTTCGCAAGACTATAATAAGGCACCCCAATACTTGTGCTGGTATGGTGTCAGAGAAGGCCAAATAGGGAGCTAAGAATTCCATGCCCCAAAACAGATAATGAAGCTCCTCCCTGCACAGTGTCAGTGGAGACCATGGGTTGAATTGGAACTCCCATACTTTCCCAGAAGTAGTAGAGAGCCTCACTTCCTCGAGAGTCAATGGGGCTGCATGGGAAACCTGGACTTCTACCTCTATTTGGCAGTAAAGGGGCAGTGTCCCATTCTCCTGTTGGAATGGTGTAAGAGAAAGCCAACTAAAGCAGAGGTTTAAATAAGATCTAGAGTCTCATAACATAATCTGAAAGTGCCCAGGTTCCCATTGAAAATCACCCATCATACCAAGAACCAGGAAGATCTCAAACTGAATGAAAAAAGAAAATAAATGCCAATACTGAGATGACAGAGATGCTAGAAACTTCAGACAAAAGTTTTAAAGCAGCCATGATGTGTCAATGGGCAATCAAGAACACACATGAAGCAAATTTAAAATAGAAAACTCAGCAAAGAAATAGAAGATACACAGAAGAACCAAATGGAAATTTTAGAACTAAAAATATGATAACTTAATTGGAAAGCTCAGTGGGTGGGCTCAAGAGAAGAATAGAGGAAATGGAAAAGAATCAGTGAACTGAAAAATTAATAATTACCCATACTGAACAACAGAAAGAAAATAGACTGAACAAAATGGACAGAGTCTTAGGGATCTGTTAGGCTATAACAACAAAAAAAATCTAGCGTCTGTGTTATCAGAGTCCTGGAAAGAGATGAAAAAAGAGAGTCTGATTGGTTTTACGGTAATTCTATGTCCCTTATCAGTAAATGGTTCAGGACTGGGCATATGACTCAACTCCGGCCAATGAGGCTTACACGGATTTTTGTGAACATCTACTTGTTCTTAAGAAAGGGAATCTTTCTTTTTTTTTCTTGATATTGCCTGTTTGAAATAGGATACCTTGAGCTGCTTCAGGCATCTTGCTACCAGCTGGAGAATCCAACCAACACAGAGAGATGGTGTATGTAAAGAATTTAACTTCACCCAAAAAATTTTGTCTTTGTCCTTGGTTCCTTAGAGATAACCTCTAAAATCTTGTAATTTCCCTAGTGATTGAGTGTTTGTCTTAGGCTGAGCTCTCTAGAGAAGCAAAACCATATATATATTTAGAGAGAGAGAGAGAGGAAGAGAGGGAGAGGGAGAGGAAGAGGGAGAGAAACATGTATATCAAGGAAATGACTCATGCAGTTGTAGAGGCTGGAAAGCCCCAAATCTGTGGGTCAGGCTAGAGGCTTCTCCCAACTCGTATAGCTGCACAGGCTGGCAAACCCAAGATCCAGACCTTGGGGGCTGACAGATCCCAAGATCGGCAGGTAAGCTGCTAGCTCAAGGCCCAAGAACTGGAGGCCAGATGAATGGGAGCCAGCAGTAGGCTCCAGAACGAGCAAAAGCCAGCAAGCCTTGCCAGAAAGTCCACCTATAATGAATGCAAGCCTCAAGGAAACGCCCTTTCAACTGATTGGCTATTCACAGCAGATCCCATCATGGAGGTGATCACACTATACCAGATCTCATCATGGTGTGATTACATCATTATACGACTGTCAAACTACACTGTAACTGTGAAACCACTGAGAATCATGGCCAAGCCAAGTCGACACACAACCTTAACGATCACAGTGTTTGATGGGGCCTCCAGTTCATCTGACTTAAAGGGTCACCTGTGGGTTTACGCTAATGAGGTGCCTCTTGGGTGGGAGCTGGTCAGGCCAGAAAGATCCATCAGCGATGTCAGCAAACCTCGGAGGAGAGGGGAATGATTCAATTACTCATGCTTACATAATGAGGCCCCAGTAAAGGCTCTGGACATGAAAGCACCATGAGCTTCTTGGTTGGTGATAAACACTGATGCACCTGGGAGGGTAGCACATCCCTTTTTGGGACATGGAAGATCCACATTTGGAATCCTTCCAGGCCAAACCCTATGCAACTCTTCATTTGTATCCTTTTTTGCTATAATAAAACTGTAGTCATTAAGTATAGTGCTTTCCTGAGTTCTGTGATTCATTCTAACAAGTTATTAAATCTAAGGAGTAGTGGAAGCCAGCAGGTCAGAACTGAGACATGCCTGGAGACCCTGAGCCTGTGTCTAGCATCCTGAAGAGGAAATGGGAAAACTCCAAATTTGTAGCTAGTAGGTCAGAAGCAAGGGTGCTGTGGGGACTCCCAAGTTGTGGCTGGCATCTGAGGTCTTGGGCAGAGTGGACAAGTCAGGAGAACTGTATCCTTTAACGTGTGAGATCTGACCTAGAGCTGAGTGGCTAGGGTCAGAGGAAGAAGTACTGATTTACTCAGTTGGTGTCAGAGATGTGGAATAGATTGTATTGATTTGAGAAGTGGCATTTAATTTTCACAGAGATGGAAAAACTCTAAGACTTGGATGGCATTGTTGAGTCACTGGTTCCACCAACCTGGAAGCCTGTTCTACCCACAACTTCCAACTATATGAAATAATACATTTTCTTGTATTTTATCCCAATTTGAGGTGCCGCTGAAATCAGAAGACTCCTAACTGATACACCTAGAAAATCAAAATGGTAGAAATTTACTGTTCAGGAAAAATTTTGCTTAATGAGAAATGAACCCCAAAATCAAAACAACAACAGCCATCACAAAGTGCTTGAATTTCAACTCTAGATTTTAAAAATATTTCCAAATTGCATCAGCAGCCTTCTTGGGAGGCACAGTAAATATTGTTTGCTCTTTCCTTTATTTTTCCAGATCTTACAGGACCTTTGAGTATCTTTTATAAATGTAGATACAGATGTTCCTGGTGACCTTGTAGGAACTGGGTATATAATGTAGCTCCATTAATACTTGAGTGAACACTGGAAGATTGTCTTGTCCTTTTAAGTTATCCCCACATAGCCTTTGATTTCTGTCATTATACTTTTTTTGTTTCTCAAAGCTGAGAATTCAAGGATGCTGGCTGAGTGAATATTCCTTTAGTTGCATTCCAGTTAATTTGTGCTTTGATACATTTTCAGTGGCAGAGAAGCATAGCAAATGCGGAGGGCAAAAACATATATATATGTAAAGAAACTATTGATTACAGGAGCACCTTCAACTGGCCACACACACACACACACACACACACACACACACACACACAGAGAAAACCAAAAAAATGAAGTTATGTCTAGTATAAGAGCATCCAGCAAATTAAAGAGAAGAGTGAATTATTTAGCATGGCATAAGCTGAAATTAAGGTAAATTTTGACAAGAAACGAAGAAAATTCTTGCTGACACTAAAAATAATTGGATTGTAAAGTCACATCCCAAGAGAGATAGAAGGTGATGGATCGTGGATCATTTGATATCAGAGGGGTGCAAACACACAGTGGAAATATTTTGGAAGGCCTCTATTAGGGAAATAATTTATCTCATGACAAATCGTTTTAATGCAGGGCTTCCAACTGGTTCTTCTCAGTTCAGTCATGGCTGAGGAAGTAAAACCGAAATAGGCCCAAATTTTCAAAATTAAGGTGAACTGGAACAGTAAATGGAAAGTGAAAAATTACGGGTTGAAGCCCTGCTGGAAACTTAATCTCCCTCTCAGAAAACAAGAACAGTGTACACATTGCATAGCAACCAAATGTCTTGCCCCTTGGATTTTGAGCAGAGTAGGAAATAGTAGTGCCCAGCTCAAAGATGGCGGCTGACTGCACTGCTTTGAATGTGTGCCACTCTCCCAGTTCTGCCAGTAATCCTGAAAGGGCTCACTATGTCTCTTCCGAGTCTCCCATTCCAGACCTTCAGCTGTAATTTTTCCCATTCTGGCTATTGTTCCAGATCACCCAAATATTAAGCCTTGGTGTCTGTTCTGGTTTCGCTTCATTAGCCATGACTGAACTGGTTCGAACTAGTTCAAAGTCCTATTTTAATGCGTGCCTCTGATTCTCTTCTCTCTTGATTTTAAAAATAAACAGATAAAAACAACAAAAAGAAATACAGTTTTATTAAAGATATGAAGAAATAAGTCTGTGCTGTATAATTGTAGTGAATATGCGCATACTGAGAAATTTAAAATTATTAACAATGATCCATGGAATGAGAACATTCTAGGGGCTCAATGGAATCACAAAAGTCATTCAGCCTCTTATTAGACAGATAATAACTATCATTTACTTTGCACCTACCTTGTGCCAGACATTGCACATTCTTTTTAAATTTGTCCTACCCATTCCTATAAAGCAGGTATTCTAATTTTATTCCAAAGAGAAGGAAATTGGACTCAGAGAGTTGAAATATCTGCCTGAGATCACATAGCTGGTGCGTGTATTGAGTCAGGATGTTAATCCGGTTCATCTGGCTTTAAGACTCAAACGCTTTCTTTGCACTGATATCACATTTCTCAGGAGGCAAAGATCGTGAGGCCCAGAGGGGTTAAAACATCTCTATTTAAGCCTTGGTGCTGGTTAATGACAAAGCAGACACGAGCCACAGGTCTTGCCCTCCTTTGTCCAGTGCTTTTATGTGCACATTGACTGGGGACCCCCTCAAGTAACAATCAGATTCTAGTCAGGCGCTGGGCCAAACCAGAACCGGCTTCTCAGGTTGGTTGGGATTAAAAAAAGTACCTCCCCGTGACTACCTTCTTTATGTGTCTTATTGTTCTTCTTTCTGCTAATAACCTTGTGATGGTTGAAATCTTAAAAATATAAAACCCTAGACATTGGTGAAACGGTCCCACCCTTCCTAGCTACACTTCTGGAGAAAGAAAATATGGTGTTTCTCCTGATAGAGTTTTATCATTTTGGTCTATCCTTTGGGTTCCTTAATCTGGTTTCTTTCCCTCTTCCCCTCCCCAACATCTAGACTTAGAAAGATAGCTACTGTCAGGTCGACTCCAGCTCATGGTGTCCTTCTGTATAACAAAAAGAACTGTTGCCTGGCCCTGTGTCATTTTCACCATAGCTGGCATATTTGAGTCCCTTGTTGTGGCTATTATGCCAATCCATCTCACTGAAGGTTCTCCCTCACCCTCGCTGACCCTCTAGTTCACCAAACATGATGTCTTCCTCTAGCAATTGATTCCCCTGATGATGTGTCCAAAGCAAGTGAGCCTGACAGTATTTCGTTGTGATCCATAAAGGTTTCCATTGGCTAATTTTTGAAAGTAGATTGCCAGGCATTTCTTCCTAGTTTGTCTTCTTCTGGAAACGCTGCTGAAATCTGTCTACCATGGGTGACTTGCTGGTATTTGAAATACTGGTAGCATATGCAAGCCACCCACAGCATGACAAACTGACAGACAGCTGTTGGCCCCAATAGCTAGCCATGTCATAATTCCCTTTCCCAGTTTCATGGTCTTACATCTCCAACAATCTCATGCACTGTGCTTTTCTCTGTGTTGAGTATTCCTGCCTCTGCCCAGGGCTTTGTTGGCAGATTCTGCCTGCTATGTCAAAACTAGTCTGACTGGTCTTTTCAGAAGCCAGACTTCCTTCCTGCAATCAATTAAAGGTCAGTACTTATGCTCGCTTGGTGGGGGGGCTAGCAATATCCTCACTTACAAACGTGAAACAGCCACTGGCTAAATTCCGAGTTTAAGTGACCTGGTTTACAACTCTGACTTCAAGCCATCCACAGTCATAAGCCAAGTGGTCCATGACAAACATTAAGCAGAGCATTAAAGAAACAATGAAAATTCAGGAAGAAAGATACTCACAGTATCTCCTCAAAGCTGAAGGGACTCTTCCTTGAGTTTCTTCCTTTCCAACTTTTGCCCTTTCCCTTCCCTTTAAAGACCACATTCAATGACAGGGTTGTTCCGTTCAATTGCAGATGAAACGCTGGCTCTTTTAACACAAGTTCACTCTTGGCAGGCCCTGCAAAAGGACATTTAAAAGCTGGATTCAAAGGGGCAGAGGATTTCGAATTCTGGAGACGTTACAAAATGATTCTTTATTGGTGGCAACTGGTTTAACAACCTGTGCCTGAGGAAGCCAGACCTGTCCCCTCTGGATGGCCCAGGGAAAATGCCTCATGAGTTTTCTGACTTAAAATGAAAGTAATATGTGTTTACAAAGGTGGAAAAATGGTCTACACTGTGATCCTGTAATATCCTCTCAGTTTTAAATTGGCACCCAACTTGTGTCTGTCTGCATGAAAACAACAGGGTGAGGGAGTTGGAAGGCAACTTGGTCTGAAAAAGATATGGATACTTGGAAACCGCAACAGCCTTTTGACACATTGTCATCCTTGAGCAATAGTACAGGGTACCTCTGGAACCAGGGTACCCCCGGGACTAAGTAGCAAAAAGAGTGTGAAGAAACACACACACACACACACACACACACACACACACACACACACACACAGAGCAAAGCTCAACCAAATATCCAGGGTATGAAATAGTACACAGAAGCCTTGGTTCTAAAGGGGTTGTTTCAAGGAGGAATGTTCTTCTCTGTCCTAAGCTGGAATTCACTGCCCAAGAACAGTGCTCTCTTCACAGAGTCTGGCATATAAACAGATAGCAGGAATCATCCAAAAATCCTTGATAAACATACACAGGCTTTTGCACAGTGGCTGGAAGCAAAGTGATTTGCAGCATGAATGAAATTTTTTGACCTCAGAACAAAAGCACTTTCTTGCCTGATGATAAGCTACTGATACTGAAGTCCATTATAGTCTATGTGACTTGATTTTAATGAAGTGGCCAGTATGCACCAGTTCAAGGACAATGGCCGATGTTCAACACTGAAGTGTTTTTTCCTTTTAAATTAATCACAGAATGAGAAAACTCAAAACCAATACAACATTATAAACTGCAGGAAGTAATTCTTTGAAAGTGACAAAATCAAACCTGTTGCCATCGAGTTTATTCTGACTCGTGGCAACCCCATGTGTTACAGAGTAGATCTACACCATAGGGTTTTCTTTGCTGTCATCTTTACAGAAACAGGTCACCAGGCCTTTCTTCCGTAATGCCACTGGGTGGGTTCAAACTGCCAACCTTTAGGTTAGTTGTCTAGCGCAAACCATTTGCACCACCCAAAGATCTTTTAGAGGGGACAAGCTAAATCAAAAAATTTTGGAAAAATTTTTTACAAGTGCTATATTCAAGAAAATCAGGCCTCCAGTGCAAAAAGGCAAATCTCTTGATGCAGTCACCTGCATCATTAACTTGGAAGATGTTTGCAGTTTTCAAAGCCACACTTCAGTGTAGAATTTAATAGTGAGAGTTCGTCCAGAACTGTTGTTTTTCTCAGACAGGAATATTATAAGGGGCCTAGCTGAAACTAGGTGGCAGGTAATCTGGAAAAAGTCTGTACCGATAAATCACATCAGTGCTCTGCAGATTGCTATGATCATCCTGACTTCATCTCTGTTGAAGTTCTTTTTCTATAGTTCGTCTATCAAGTAGAAGCCTGGTTTACGAGGTATTCCAGCGTTTCAAAAGATGATGAGCTCTATGCTTAATGTAGGCAGAAAGCTAAGGTTTCACGAATATTAAAACACTCCTGATATTGCTAATTTTATTTAGGTTTGAACAAGACTGAGGTTTTTAGTTTTTTTGTTTTTTGCTTGTTTGCATGTAGAATTTCTGTAGAAATCTGGCAATTAATATTTCTTCATTTAATTAAAAAAAATTATTGAGTACAAAAAATGTTCCATGCACAGAGTAAGCTAGAGAGGGGTGATATAATGGGGGAATAAGACAGCTATAGCCCTGCCTCATGGAGCTTACATTCCAGTGGGAGAGAAAAAAACAAGAAAAAGTATAAATGAATGAACAAGTAAGTAAACACATTCAAACTCTGAAAATTGATAATTGTTAGGAAATAAATGAGTCAGTACAGGGCTAAGGTACATAATGGGGAGGGCCATGGCCACTTTATATGCTAAGGGCAGAGAAGGGTGTTCTGGGGAGGTGCTATTTTAACTGCCACCAAAGAAGGAATGATGGAGCCCTGGTGGTGCAGTGGTTAAGAGCTACAGCTGCTAACAAAAAGGTCAGCAGTTCAAATCCACCAGCCGCTTCTTGGAAACACTATGGGGCAGTTCTGCTCTGTCCCATAGGATTGCTATGAATCGGAATCGACTCTACGGCACCTAGCAAGCAAGCAAAAAGAAAGAATAAAGAGGCAGATAGGCCGAGAGCTGGGGAGAAAGGACATGTCAGGCAGAAGAAAGACGTAAAAAGGCCTTGACACAAGAAAGGGCTTTGCGTAATAAAAGAAAAAAGACCAGTGTGGCTAGAGCTGTCCCTAGGTAGAGCAAATGGTTTGCTCATGATTCCTAACCTAAAGGTTGGTGGTTTCAACTCACCCAGTGCTGCCTCAGAAATAAAGGACTGGCGATCTGATTCTGTACAGATTACAGCCAAGAAAACCCTATAGATCAGTTCTACTCTGTAACACTTGGGGTCACTATGAGTTGGAATCAACTCGACATTAAGGAGTTGGGTTCTGCTTTGGTGGCTAGAGCATGGTGAGCTAGGGGAGCGTGAGCAGAGATGACGTGAGAGATGGAAGTAGCACAGATAGGCCTGGTCCTGTGGGCTGGGCAACTATCTCAGTGTCAACCTTGAAGTTACAACATGACATAGCATCCGGAGCATGTTGATGCGGGTCAGAGGATGAGCAATACTCAGAAGTCCATCTGGTCAAGTTATTGGTATCTATTCACATAAATTAGGAGCAGTTCTGAGTAAACTTGGTGAATTGAAAGCATATGATCTTTTTATTATACCTGTTCCTTTATAGGAAATGTTCAAGACATAGTAGAATGTTAGGGTTAGAAGTGATCTAGAGACCATCTGATTCCTCATTTTACAGGTGAAAACCTGTGACCAGGTAAAGTCAAATGACATTCAGAGGAAGGACTGAAAAATGAATATACCATGCCCTTCACCCCCAATAAAAATGTCTTAAGCTGTGTGGCCATGATGTTTGGGTAAAATGGAATAAAACCAGTTGCCGTCAAGTCAACTTTGACTCTTACTGATCCCATTCTGTGTCAGACTAGAATTGTACTCCATAGAGTTTTCAGTGGCTGATTATTTGGAAGTAGTTCTGTAGGCTTTTCTTCTGAGGTGCCTCTGGGTAGACTCAAACTGCCAACTTTTCAGTTAGTAGCTGAGCACTCAACCATTTACCCCATCCAGCAACTTCTAAAGTTGAGTGGATAGAGGTCAATGGAGCAGAGGAAGTGAGAGGACTAGATTCTAGGTATTAGAAGAATCAGGATGGTAATTTTATGAACAAATACTCATGTAGCCTTGTGTGTGTGTGTGTGTGTGTGTGTGTGTGTGAGACAGAGGGAAAGAGAAAGACGGAAAGAGAGACGGAAAGAGATACACAGAGAGACAGGAAACAACGCAAATATCCATCAATAGGAGCTTACTGCAAGAAAGGTCAGTAGATTGTTATACTGGAATACCATGTAGCCATTCAGTGTGGTATTTATGAAGTGATTTTGTTAATGCTGGAAAATGCTTATGATTAAAATGGAAAAGGCAGGATGTAAAAGTGCATGCCCAAGAAATGAACTCTGAAACCTGTCTTTATCCATACAATGAAAAAAAGACTAGAAATACTTTTGTAAAATATAGTATTTTAATATTAAATCTACCAGCTTTGAGTACTCAGTTATTATGTACCAGGTTTTTTGTTAAGCCTATGTATTATCTCATTTATTGTCATCAAAAGACTGAGGAGGTGTTATTTTACAAATACGTAAACTGAGACTTAAGAAGGCTTACTTAAGTTACTTTAGGTCACGTGGCTAAAAAGTGGCTAGCCAGGTGATAAATTATAGATGATTACCTTTTAAATAATTCCTTTTTCTTTTCTACACTTTCCAATTTTATATTGTGGAGCTATATTGCATTATAATTTCAAAAATAAACTGAATATTAACTTTTTTTTTTTTTTTTTTTTTACCAGTTGCTATTGACTCGATTCTGACTCATGGTGACCCCATGTGTGTCAAAGTAGAAATATGTTCCACAGGGGTTTCAAGGCTGTGACCTTTCAGAAGCAGATCCCCAGGCCTTTCTTCTGAGGCACCTCTGGGCGAGTTTGACCCACCAACTTTTGGTTAACCATTGAGTGCTTAATCGTTCGCACCACGCAAGGACTCTGAATGTTAACTAAAGGGATATAATTATAAATAAATTGTGCTTAGTTGGTGAGCTAATTTTTTTTTTCTCCCCTCCCAGTGGTTCTTGAATATATCTTGATAGCTGGCTTTCTAGTCTCTTTTCAGTTCAATAAGTGTTTATTTAGCACTAGTTGCTAGTCTAACACCTGTCTGTCAATTTGTCATACTGTGGTAGCTTGCATGTTTCATGATGGTGGAAGCTATGCCCCTGGTATCTTACATACCAGCAGGGTCACCCATGGTGGACAGGTTTCAGGGGAGTTTCCATACGAAGACAGAGTAGGAAACAAGGCCTGGTGATGTACTTCTGAAATTAGCCAATAAAAACTTTTTAGACTATTGTCTGATATAGTGCTGGAAGATGAGACACCTAGGGTGGAAGGCACTGAAAATACACAGCGGCTGCAAACAAAGGACTCCAGCATGCTAGCGATCATGAGGATGGTGTTAGACCAGGCAATGTTTTGCTTGTGTTGTACGTGGGTCACTATGAGTCGGAGTCAACTCAACCGCAACTAACAACATGTTGCTAGCATTATCAATTCTATTTATCCTCAGAATCACTGGGCATGAGCCACTAAGAACACCTGTTTCTTTTCAGTGCAATTCTCCTTTTACTAGGGAAATGACTTCCTGTGCTTTTACTTGTTTTTTGTTTGTTGGAGCTGAACGGCCAGAGGATTTGCACAATTGGAATTGGCTTTCTCCTTACTTGCTCTCAGCAAATTCATGACAGCGGTGTTAAAAACTCTGATTTCGTAATTTCCACGCACTCTTGTCTGACAACACTCTCATCTCTGCCAGGAAATGAAGAGAAGCATTTTGAGACTGAAAAGCTGACATGACTTGTACCAGCAACATTATATGCCTCTACCTTCTGCTCTTAGAAAACTCTAGCTCTTCTCTAACTATTAACCGGGAAATCAGTAGTTTACAAAGGATTTATCTTTGTCTTTTTTCTTCCTGGTAGCTTTACCAGTGTCTTCATAACAATTTGCTGCAACTATTTTACTTCAATAAAAAGTTTAAAATCATGTTATAACTTTTTTTTCCTGATGTATGGTGTAATTTTGTTGTTATTTTTCAGTATTCGTAATCTAAAAAGTACAAACTAAAAATAGTTTTGATTTTATTTACCCTAAAAATATTCTTAAACTTAAAATGTTTATCTAGATCAGAAACATTTTAACTGGAAGATTTTTCAGACATTTTTAAAAACATTTGTTACGTACCTCGAAATCATGGAACAAAGAATACGCAAATAATAACAACGACAAGGAAAGTGATGGGGGCAGGGGTGGTTCAGTGGTAGAATTCTCGTCTTCCATGCAGGAGACCCAGGTTGGATTCCCAGCCAGTGCACCTCAAGTACAGCCACCATCTGTTCGTCAGTGCAGGCTTGCTGTTTGCTCTGATCTTGAACAGGTGTCAGTGAAGCTTTCAGATTAAGACAGTTTAGGAAGACAGGCCTGGCAATCGACTTCCAAAAAATCAGCCAGTGAAAACCCTATACATCACAACAGTCCAATCCCCTTGTGTATGGTGTCACCATGATTTGGGTACCAGCTCCATGGCAGCTAACAAGAATAACAGCTTAATGAAAGTAACAAGTAATATAATTATGATTAACAATAAATATACAATAATATACGTATAACGAGGGTCATAATAAAAGTAACACTTACTGAGGTCTTAGCTGATACTGTGCAACATTTTTTATTAAAACATTATTTCATGTAATCCTCTGAACGAAGTTATGAGGTGGGTAGTATTACTGACCATTATCCTGCGGAGCAAACTGAGGTTGGGAGAGGCCATGTAACTTAGGATACATGACCAATAAATAGCAAAGCTGGGATTTAAAACCAGATCATCCCTGCTCTAATGCATAACTTTCAATAACCATAATATATTGCATGATTAAATTGTATTTGGCAAATGAGATGACATTTATGTTCATTCATTTTGAAATATTAAATAAAACCACAAGACAGGAAGCCAGGAAAGTTTTATTAACATCTATGTCACTCAGTTCAGGTTATGTTGAGTCGTGTTAAAGGAAAGCTGCTTCCAAAATATTGATCAAAGCCCATAAAACTCCCAGTGAAAGAGAAGAAACAAGAAACAGCAGATCTGACTTATTGACCAGAGCTCCCTAAACGCAAATTGATTTAATCAAGTCAATCACCTAATTTTAATAAACCTTGTCTCCACTTATATAATCAATAGCATGAATTTAAATGAGCTGTCTTGGGTTTTTACAAGAATAATCTGCAACGTGTTACAGTCTCCATTACTGTGTTTTTATGCAAATAACGCTCTCCTTCTAAATTTGTTTGCCAACCTACTCCCTCCCGCTGCGAGGTATTTTCGTAAGTGCAATATGCTAATTTTCACAGCAACGTGTTAAAAAAAAATTGGCACAGCAGCTCTCATGAAAATACCTCATGGGGAGAGGGAGTGGTCGGCAAACAAATGTAGAAGGTGCACGTTATTGGCATAAAAATACGGTATGTATGTGGTCACATGGGAAACATACCTTTATTGTAGCAAATGTCCAACTTCAATGTTTTAAACATCACTTGAAATATAATTAAATATTCAGTTTAAAGATCTCCTGCAATAACTTTCAGTATTCATCAAAATACGACTCTTAGTTCAGAGGCCGCCATATACCAGACACTTCACATACTTATCCCACTTAATTAACATAACAATTGTATGAGATAGAAATAGTCTTCAATTAAAGGCTGAGGAAATCAAGCCACATAGAAGCTAAATCACTTGATCAAAACCCCACAGTTGTTAAAGGGCCAAGCAGCAGTTCAAACTATGGCATGGCAGCTGTAAGTACTTATGTTCTTTTGACTATATAAAATTGCTTACCCGTGCAAGTACTTGGCCTATATTTCATAGGGCTTGCAAATTTCATTATTCATGTGCTGAGATATCATAAGGTAAGTTATACTTCATCAGAGAAAGTAAAAATCACACTTGAAGGTTTTCTTTTTCTATTTAAGTTGGCATGATATTCTTCTTGTTGTTAGGTGAAGTCGAATCGGGCTCCGACTTATAGCAACCGTGTATGTAACAGAACGAAATGTTGCCCAGTCCTGCAGCATCCTCACAATCGTTGTTATGCTTGAGCCCATTGTTGCAGCCACTGTGCCAATCCATCTCGTTGAGGCTATCCCTCTTTTTCGCTGACCCTCTACTTTACCAAGCATGATGTCCTTCTCCAGGGACTGGTCTGTCCTGAGGACATGTCCAAAGTATGTAAGACGAAGTCTCACCATCCTTGCTTCTGAGGCATTCCGACTAAGGATTTTACTCTAGTCTTAGTGTATTGTTGTTTATAAAATCATTATGGGTGGTGGAACATCAGAAATCCAATTATGAATTTGCTTGTAAACATTTAGATAATAATAACTCATGGGCCTTTAAAACGTCCTCCATGGTTAATGCGTGTATGAAGGTTTCTCTGCTTTGGGAGATAGAAATGTTCTTAGAAGCTTCCTACAAATAGATCACGGGAAGAATATGTGAACATACCACAATCTTTCATCTGTTTTCTATATATTATCCCCTTCTGCATGAGTTTGATGTTAGGCATTTTTATTACGACCACCAGTAGCTGCTAGCTATCTGATCAGAAAAAACGTGGCTAAAATTGCTGAACTTCAGCTTATTCATTTGAAAAAAAAAACAAAGATTATTATGATAATAAGATTAATACGATAAACATTTCATGATACATTTTACTAATGTTAAATGAGATTGTGTTTGTGAAAAGAGGTTTGTAAACACAAGCAGGTACTCATGCTTTTTGGGATTATCATAAGATGTACCTGGTCCAATCCCTCAATTTTATATACTTTGAGGCTCAGAGAATTAAATGAATTATGCAAGGAAACACAGTGATATTTCCAAGTTCCAGGAGCATGCTTTTTCTACTCTTCCATGCTGACTTTTATGGACCTTGCTCTCACAGCAGCATAGTTACAGGGACGCTCCATTGAATAACTCGAGAGGGCACCGTTCACATTGTGATCTATGTGCATGGCATGCCCTAAGGCACAGCTTAAAACGCTAAATGAATGGCGCCCCCTGGAGTTGTGCTGCCAGGTGTCATTGTTTAAATGTCTCAGTCTCGATTGGCTTTTCTTTTCCTTCTTCAAATATTTATCAACAAGCCTCATGGTTTTAATTTTTAAATTTCTATTTATTTTATTTATTTTTTATTGTACTTGAAGTGAGGGTTTATAGAACAAATAGTTTCTCATGAAACAGTAGTACACA